>NC_080835.1:38128710-38434033 GCF_030435755.1 Ochotona princeps | reverse complement strand
TTCAAATTGTAATGGATGGCTTCCAGGGAGCAGTGGTGGCTGTGTAATTTCTCACCCAACTAGTATCTAGTGCAACCTGTTCCTCTGGCCAACTTAAAATTACAGCTATAGCATGAAAAGTTTGTGTGATGTTGTTCTGGACTATATACCTTGATACACAAAAAAAATCATTGCAAGCAGATAGTTTAGGATTAATGTTACTGTATCTGTCTTCTCATTTGTCACAAATGATCGTGAACCAACCTGTTTTGCTAGGCTCTGAATATGGGCTCCAGCTCTTAGATGAGTGAGCTCTGAAGTATTGTGGAGGAGAATCAGCATGGGTTTTATCACCAGCACGTATGTATGCACTCACATGCTGATCTGTACATTTACTGTGTGGATGGGTCTTGTTCCTTAAGCTTTCCAAAGTTAGTGTCCTTGAAATGGGGCTGGTATTGTTTAGAAGTACCGATAATAGTAGATGTCAAATAAAAAGTATTCCTTTTGTCTTCTATTCCTACTATCCCCTAGCACATCTAAGATTTGTTCTGTTCCTCAGAATACCTCCTTATAGAAATTCCTTTCTTGCTTAAGTGCTTGATGTTGCTAATGAATGCACTTGTATTATTTATAGTCAATATTCCTGAAATTCCACCATGGTCCCAGATTCCCAGTGCCCTCTGGCTTAGGTTTATGTGGACAGAGAGAGACCACTGACCGGTAAAGGAAACAGTTGGAAAGAGTGGATGCTTTCTCCCCACAGAAGAGGAATGGAGTTTTCCTGAAGAACTTCGATGGAAATCTACTAACTTGGAATTGTTTATTGAGCTGAATTTCATGACATTACTTCTGGAATCCTTTCTCTCTCTCTCTCTTTTTGTTTTTTTTTAGCAAGTAGAAGTGAATGGAGGCACAGAATCGTAAAAGTAAAATTTGAAAGCATAATATTCTGTTAATTCTTAGGGGGATATATATACTCACCCCTTCAAGAGCCTCTGGAAGTATTACTGTATGAGGACTGGCATTGCGGTATAGTATGCTAAGTGATTGTCTGCAATGCAGAATCCCTTTTGGGCACTCATTTAAATATCAGCTGCTTCACTTTTGATCCAGCTCCCTGCTAATGTGCATGGGAAGCAATGAGAGATGGCCCACGTGCTTGAGCCCCTGAAGCGTGTGGAAAACCAAGAAGAAGCTCCTGGCTCCTACCTTTGCCTGGAACAGTCCTGGCTGTTGTGGCCATTTGGGGAGTAAACTAGCAGATGAAAGATATTTTTTCTGTCTTTACCTCTCTCTTTGTAGCTCTTTCAAATAGATTTTTAAAGACATTGTTTAGGGAGTCATATTATCATTCTAAATTATGATATATAGTGTTTAGGGAGCTATCATTCTAAAATCATTCGTTTTGCTCCATTATCTCTGAAATAAGAATATTTTCATTCATGGTAAATTTCTAGAAGACATACACACAGCAAATATTTTATTAAAGTAGTATCATAGCATTGTTTTATATAACACAATGCTAAACATATGGTTGAAATTAAATAGGTACTTAAATGTATATATACGCTCTGGACAGCTACTCAGCTATAAACAAAGAATGAAACGCCATTTTTCTCATTGTTTTTTCAACAAAATGAATGAAATGGGAAACCATTACACTCAGTGAAATGAGCCATTCCCAAAAGGATGAATATGATGTGCTTTCTCTGATTTGTGGAGTATGAGCAAAATGGACATTTTGAGATTTGATTCTTGTTTACATCCCTTGTGAATATTCTTAAGGAACAAAGGGGTTTTTTTTGTGCTTGTTGAATTCTTTTATTTAATATAGGGTTAAGATTATGACTACGAAAAGAGGCTGAAAATGTCATTGTAAACATTAAAAAGAAAAATAAGAAACGTAGGAGAAGGGAGGGTGGGAGCATGGGCTGGGGGAGAGTAAGGTGGCAAGTATCATTATGCTCTTAAATAATCTTTATGAAATACATGAGATTTGCTCATTTTATATAAACATTCAAGCTTTCAAAAATGTAGCTGATTACTTGGCTGTTCAAGGACAGTGAAAAATATTCCCTACTTAAACTTTTTCTAATCATGAAAAGTCCTCATTTAACTGTTGATTCATTTGAGCAAGTCATTGACCTGAGTTCACTCAACTGGGACACTGAGATGAAGAATTTCTTCTGTAAGAGCTGATTAGGAGATTAATACTGCTTTTCCTCAGCCTAAATGGATGACACTTTCCTTTCAAGCTGTTCCTTTATTTTAGGACCTCAAGATTCAAAGGCTACCAGTCAATGATAAATGTTGTAAAGAATCCTCAGTCGAGCCATGCTATCATATAATTACCAGGAATGTTCAGACAGCTTATTTGCTCTAAGTTCTGAATATCCCTGTATCCTTTTTCTACAGGAACACAAATCACTTGACAGGGACAAGGCTGAGACACCTTGTTGTAAAGATTTTTTTGTAAAGTCTTTTGTTCAGTTTCTTGCATTCATATTTCAACTACTTTCCTTTCAGGTAATTGCAGTGCCTCTTCCCATTCACAGGAACATAGGTAAGTTATCTGCATTTTCTGATAAGCATTTCTAAAAGCCTTTTCCATTTTGTCTTTGATTGAATTTTGCCAAGTCCTGGAATCAGGTGACTAGTTGGTTTGAGAATGGGAAGGATTCAGCTCTGAGTTTCTTTCCCAGATCTGGTAAGACTTCTTTGGATACCACTCACGGAAGTGATTGTGAACATGAAGCAAAATAAATGTATTGGAAGGATAGCAAACACCCACAACATCAGGAGTGCCTAGACATCAAGTTTGAACATGGGCAGGTGCTTTGGCCTTTTCTGAGGCCCATGAGCAGGAACCTCATCAACAGTTTTGCAGTATAAGCAGAATGCAGAGAATGCCACCACTGGGTTGAAATGGGACCTCAAGCTCCATGAAAGCTGGCTGAGGCCAGATGCCACGTCCACTGTTTTTGCTGAACATGAATCAAGCCCCTAATTACAGTCCACCGTGTTCCATCCAATGTGGGAAATGTGGTAATACTTTATGCTGAAGCAAGAAGGCAGTTTTCAAAAAGAAACTGCGCATTGTGCAGAAAGCTTTCGTCCATTGCTGTGCTACTACCTAGTATCTTTAAAATTTCTTCTAACTTTAAAAACAGAGAGGGCTTCTTCCATTTAAGACTCTGTGTTATGATGTCCCAGGAATGTTTCTTCTGTGGATGTCTTAAAACTAACAAATAGTAATAGGACAAACTGGAAGAAGACATTTGTATACACCAGTGAAAGAAGAGGCTGTAGAGTTGCCTGTTGCTGCTTAACAGTATAGCTGTGAAACTTGTGGGGTAGCCGTCTGGGCATGGGCATGAGTGCATCCTATGCTTAGTCTCATAAACTTGCCGTCACGGTAGCATTTGGGGCTGCAGTCTCATCTGAGGCGAGTGTGGAAATTTCTGCTCCAAGCTCAGCATGGTTGTTTCATAATTTAGTTCTTTTTGGCTGTATATGGGATTTCATTTCCTTGCTGGTTGTTGGCTACCATCTGCCTTCTTCTCAGTCAGGCTGCCTTCAGTTTCTTGCTATCTTGGGTGCCCTGATATGATTACTCAGATTCTTCAAAGCCAAAAGGTGACTCCTGCAAGCTAGGCATCACAATCTTACGTAGTAACATAGCCACATAATCCTGTACACCATGTCATTGCTGATATGTCCCACTGATTAGAAGCAAGTCTCCAGTCTCACCTCACACAAGGCCTGAACACCAGGAAGTGGTGATTCTGGGACAACTGGGCAATCTGTCAGGGTGACAGAATTGGGAGGGATCATCTCCAGAGCTGCCTCAAAATATGATGCACTTCACCTCTTCCTATAGGTGTGAGTCCCCTGGCAGGTACCCCATCTGTAAACAATTGATGGAATACGAAATCTTGCCCTCCTCCACTCTAGTTCAGCTCTGCAGAGGATTGGGATTTAAGGAGCTAGCTTCCCGAGTTGTTCTGTATTAATGCTTCTCACAACTATAGGCATGCAACTGAGTCTAATAGCCTCTAAGCACTATATCTAGTGTACCTAGATCTAGCATTTGGCAGCTTGCTTTATTCATGTATAAATGCTGTCTTTCTTAACTATATTACAAGCATCTTAAAGAAAGGGGCCATTTCCTATACCAAAGGTAAATCACATATCTTCCAAAGTAGGATAAGAATCAAAACAAAAGCTTTTTGGAAGAAATTGACTATATCAGGGTCTCAGTAGAATAGGTCTGTAGGTAAATGTGAAAGTCGGCCCTCTTAGTTATACTCGGTTGTGCAAACAGAGCATGTAATTTAATGACCTTATGATTTTCTGATTACCCTGAAAGACTTGCTTGGCCCTACTAGAGTTGCTACACATGCATCTGTATGTAAAGGGGCAATGGAAGGAGGTCCAACAGGAATACCATGCACCCATAAAAAAGGCGAGATTCTTCATTTGCAGCAACTTGGATAGAATGGGTGGACATTAAGTGGAATCAACCAGGTGCAGTACAAACATCAAATATTCTTACTCATATATGAAGCCCTAAAACTATTGATTTCATGCAAGCAGAGTAAAATGGTGATCTCTAGAGGCTAGGAAATGAGCCAGGGATGAGGAGGTCAGGTAATAGGTACAACAGTACAGTTACATAGCACCAATAAGTTACAATGATTTATAAACAACTAGAAGGGAGGGAGTTTGAAGTTTAAATACTAATCTTATCAATGCATGTTGAATTCTTATGAATTATCACTACATCTCACAGCTATATACATTAACTGAAAAATACTTTGTCCAGAAGATATGTTTTGAGTCGTTACATGCACCAGCTTGTGGTTGTGACTTCAGCCTGCAGTGATCATGTCCTTAATAGGTGTAGCATGGTGCTGGACAGAGTTAACATGTAGAAAATAGACTATGATGGCCCTTTAAGACCATGACCAGGAAAAGTACTTGTCTATTCTTAAGGAGTAATTCATTCCATAACAAGTGGTAGGGATGGATACATTGCATTTTGCAGTTCATTCCTTTTCTTGAACTCACATGAATGTAGTGTTGTAGGTGTCAAGGAAATCACTCGACTGCTCTTTTTGCCTCTCCCTGGAGATGGACTGCAGACTTCCCCCTTTGGAGCACAGCAGCCCAGTGGAGAGGTGGTGCTGGGCAAGAAAGGGAGCACCCCCGCTTCTGCCTTTCATTTCTAATCTCCTAGGATGGTAGAATGCATATGAACGTTAGCTGGGTGTCCTGGACAAGCAAAGCATCTCAAAGTTTTGAAAAAGCCATGCAAGGTGGAGGGCAAAGATGACACAGGAATGTTCTGCAAACTGTGCATAGCTAAGGACACTGAAGATAAATTCATTCTCTTCCCCAAGGACTGGCTTCTGAGATGAGATAGATACACTTTAATTTTCTCCCCAACAGTGCCCTAGCTGGCAAATAAAAGTGTTAAATACATTTTTAAAAAGTTTAATTTGAACAATTTATGATTAAAAAATACATTTTATAAATAATTTTTCCATAGACTTGATTGAGGATTGTTGCAAACTTTACAAAAAGACATACTGCAACAACAAATTAAAACAAATTACAAAAAACATAACTACAGCCCTCCTGTTAAAAAATACAACATTATATATCACACAGAGCTTTCTTTGTGCAAAAAAATTTAAAAGAATGCTGTGTTACACATGTCAAACACATTTACTCAGGGGGATGTAAACTTTAATACAGTTACCTTGCATAATATTATTGGCACAGCTGAAAAAGTCATTTGTTTTCTCCCTAGAAGATAATATATACCTTAGTTTAACATTTATAGGACTGAAGAATGAACTTAGCTTTGTGTGTGTGTTTATATATACATCTACAGGCAAATGGTATTGTTTATACCATGTGCACATAGATGTACATAATTGTATGTAGGTAGAAAAACAAGTATCTGCTTGACATTGAGTAAACTTTCAATGTTTTTACAGTATTTTCAGAGAAAGTGTTCTTCAAATCAGTCTGTATACATCTTCTGTATTAAATAACTCTTCAGAAAATCAGCCTAAGCCAGTATTCATCAGTTAGTGGACATCCTCTGTGGAAACTTCCAGTTTTCGCTGAGGGATAAAGAGAGTTCCTAAGGAGGTTTTATTAGCACCATCAAAATCCACACAGGAGGAGCCCGTCAGCTTGGTTGGTCCACCCGGGGTACGGAAGAAATTTTCAGTCACTAAGTGTGACCCTTTGGGTGTCACAGGAACAGGCTGGTTGGAAAAAGATGAATGGGAAAAAGTAAGTCAAACCCACATGGATACAATTGTCAGGATATTTGCAAGATTATATAAGATTCATGCATTGTATATAAGGAAATTGGCAAATCCTGGGATCAGCTGGCAAAGCCTTGACGAGTCTACATTCTCACTATTTTTGTGAAGACAAAAAAAAAAGTCTCATGATAATCCAGTATTATGGATTTACTGGGTATTCTTCCTGGGTTCTGGAAGGAAGGTGAACACTTGACCCCCTTTTCCCTCTCCAAAGCAGGGAAACAAGAGAGCTTCCATGACATAGATATTTCAGATGTAATCATTGAAGGAAAAATTGTTCGAGATGAAAAGCTCACCTGTTGTGTCCCCATCACAGCAACTGATTGTCCATTCAGGTGGCTCTGGCCCAGGACTGGTGAATCGTAATTGTTGGCCCTTCCTTGTTGAGTACCTGCATTTTCTGGTAGGATACTAACAGCCTCTATTCTTGGAGACACAGGGATGGTTCCAGGCCCAGGGTTGGCAGATACCTGTACACTAGGGGAGATGAGTCCCAAGTGCTGCAGGGTAAAGTTTACAATGGCTGAGCTTGGGTTCTGGACAGGAAGTGGGTGGTTCGAAGCAAGAGCCGGGCTATTCCCGACAGGCACGGCCGCCACAGATGTTGGTGAGACCATTAGCTTTAAAGGTGTTACATGAAAAGAGGGAAAATTAACAGCAGTAAGTTCAGATGATGTCACTGGAATAACACCTGGAAAGAAAAAGGGGGACGTGTTAAAATCCTAAACATATTTGTGAGAAATTTGCAAGCCTAAGTGAACTTAGGCTAGCCTGCATTTGAATGGTGTTTTGCATATACTCACCTGCAATTGGGGAGCTGTAGATCCTATGGTTTGGGGAAAGTGTACCTGAGTTTTCTTTACTAGACAAAATGGACTCTGCCCCCAGGGATGAGCACTGGGTGAGAGGGATTAAGTATCCTGATGGGAACAAGGTCTAGAAAACAAGGAGGAAGGGTTTATTTTACACACAAATACTATAGGAAGAGAAATGGCCATGTGCCTCTTCCAGGACTAACATTCCTTGCTTGCTGTCTCATCTCGGACCAGAACTTCCGATGGTACAGGCCACTGGCAGGCCGGCCATCTAGCTCCTAGAGAACAGTATCTTCCCACCCATTCCAGTACTTGCCCTGGAGAATACAGATGCTGCACTTGATCAGTGCCACCAGTAATCTGAGCAAATGCCGAAAACCACCAAGCCTGCTTAGGTTTATGATTCACTCAGCTCGACACCCTGACACTGACACCTTGACACATGCTCTCAGACTTCCTGGTTATGGATGATTGGTGCAAATTCCTAGAGGCAAATTTAACGTGCTTGAACACCAAGCATGGCCCTCTATGTTATTAGCTGTTTTCTGAATGATGTGAAATGTTTTTACCCAAGGAATATTCTAAGGGACCATAGTTACATGGTGCAAACAGTATCACTTGATGCGTGATTAAACATGTTTGGGAAATGACCAAGTTAAGCAGAGGTAAAGGGTGACTTTTGCAAGAGAATTTTCTAGAGATTTTAATGATGCTGTGATAAATCTTCAAGTGAGGTATGCACATGCAGCATTTTCCAGACCACCTGACAACTTTGATTTTGTGGCCTATTTAGGAGGATTAATATTTAAGGAAAATGTTTCAAGTAAATGTTGATTTAGAGAAGGCAGTAGCCATACTGTGGTCCATGAGCCAGCTCCAACCTTGGCCTAGCTTGGTCAATAAAGTTTTGTTGAAACATGGCCATGCTGATCCCTTTATGTTTTCTATAACTGCTTTCCTGCTAAAACGGTAGGTCAAATAACTGCAAGAGAATATATAGCCCATAAAGCCAATAATATTTGCTGTTTATCCCTGTACAGAAAGATTTCAGACCTCCGTTTTCCAATAAACACTTAAACAAGTACAGTTTCCCCCTGGTATTTTTTCTAATACTCTTTGCCATAATGACACCAAGCATTCTTAGAATATGCAAATGCAGTTCACCACAGTTCAAAAATCACAGATGAGAAAGAGAAGTGATGAGTCACATTAGAGAGCCATGTGTCGTGGAGCAGGAGCTCTAGGCAATCACGTTACACTGCACATAGAAAAGGCCAGAGTTAGGCCTGGCATAATGGCCCAATTGGCTATACCTCCCTTTGCAAGTGCTGGGATCACACATGGGTGCAGGACCCATATATCCTGGCTATTCCACTTCCCATCCAGTTCCCTGTTTTATGGTCTGGGAAAACAGTAGAGGATGGTCCAAAGTCTTGGGATCCTGCACCTGCATGGGAGACCTGAAAGAAACTTCTGGCTCCAGTCACTGTGACCATTTGGGGAGTGAACCAGTGGAGGAATATCCCCCTCTCTGTAAATCTGCCTTTGTAATAAACATAAAGTGCTGGAAGCATGCACCTCCCACCATGCCTGTTAGTTCATTGTCCTTTATCAAATTGGAAGCATCTGCATGGGTGGCTAAGCAGCTTGAAAGGTCTGTTTTAGCTTTCCCCTGCGCAGGACTGGCAGATGCCAAAAGCAGCTCTTATATACTAACAGACCTTCCTTTTATCTTCCTTCCAATCTTTCTTTTCTCCACTGTCAAAACAACAGTCCTTTGATCTATCAGTTATTAAGTCTTTTCTTTGGGGACCAGCGAATTCAGAACCCACAAGGCTAAAACTGTACCCCAAGATCTTAATTTTGCTTTCGAGTGCCCGGTATTATTGGTGCCTTGAAAGCAGCAGGAATAGAGAATGTTTTAGGTGCTTTACAAGTAGCTACTCTTTGCTAGCTTTAGTCACACACTCTTAGGGTACAGGTTAGTCTGATTGCTGGTTTAACACTTTCGAGATTTAAGTAAAGCCTACAATACTCTAATAACAATCATTTCTCAATTTTCAACAAACTGTATTCATTACAAAGTCTTTTAACCTATAAAGCCAATCTTGTTTCAGTTAGCAAAAGCAATGAATTCACCATACTTCAGTTCAGCCTAAATGTCATCTGGTCTGGACAGTGTTCTTGCGGCTCTTCCTATCACAGCATTCTGCTGTTCATCCACATCCTGTCTTTCCTCTAACGTAGTAGCAGGCTGTCGACATGCATTTATTGAATGGATTAGCACAGGGCTCTCTCATGTTCCTTGTTTTGCCCAGTCTACATTAAAGGAAATGGTCAAAATGCATCCATAGAGAGGAAGAAAAGAAGCAAAGGATTTGGAAAATCTATCCACAGAAAACCTTAATCCTGAATAACTAAGTGAGCAATAGGGGATCACTATTAAATCATACCCATTGGCCCAAAGAGATTATGGACCTCCCAGAAAATGGAATCAAGCCAAAGCCTTGCGAGCTCCCCCTAGCAAGTATGTTAAATGCAAACTGATACTATGTCAGATAATAGATGTTTTCAATGGTTACCATGAGACCATCCTCAGGGAAGATTTGAGACACTCTAAAGCTTTTTTCATAACAACAGTAACAAATAATACCCTTCAGCCATAGGGTGTCTTAAAAGGATCACAAACTCCTTTATGTATACCATCATGCAACACATTTCACTTAACCCTGCAAAAATGCTAACACAGCCATGGGGCAAGCATGCAAAAGCCGCCGCCACCAAAGACACCATGGGTGGGTTAGCTGTGATCCACAGCATAGTAACTCATCAGGAAAAAATGGTGAAAAAAAATACCTTATGGATGCAGGAAAGTAAGATGTGAGGAAGCAAAATGAGAGATTAACTTCTGTTTCCATATTAGTAATATTTATCTGATGACACCATCTTTCATACATGATGGTACTGATGTCTGTGAGGTCTGGTTTGTGGGTATACATCAAACACATTTTGTTTCTTGAACTAATTTCCATCCAGGAAAGAAAGGAGGATATAGAATAGGAGAATCTTTAGAAACCAGTGCATTAAATAGATCTGCAATTCACTAACATCACTTTGATCTATTTACATGGAGTAAAGGTTGTAGTTTAAATTTTCTGTTGAACTTACAAATGGGGAAACCATTCAGCTGCCAGGCAACAGAGGGGCAGTTTCCATGACATCAAGTGAACATGAGGTAATGACTCAGAAAGCAGGAGTTATAGGAAGCCCATGCATGCATCTATTAATTAGGGGTGACATCGGCTTGCAAATCAACACTTGTGTGACAGGTGTTCACATTTCAGTGAGGAAAAAAATGGGACAACCACCCATGTGTTTTTTAAAAAGTAATCCTCTCCTCCCAAGGTGAAAAACATCCCTACTGTCATCCCAGCCAAAACATGAGCTCTCTGGGATTTCGTTTGGATTCTAAGATGCTAAGGTAAATTTCCTTGTCTTCTGAGAATCCACTCTTTACTCTGGTCAATTTCACAAGCCATCAAGGATCTCTAATAGTCAGCAAAAGAATTGCTAAAGCTTTGCACAATTTAAGGCTGTACTTACTGTGGAGACATTTTCAAGTCCTTTCGGTTCCTCTTTAAATTTCTTTTTGGAACCACTGTCCTCAGGCATGCTTGCCCTCTTGGAGCCTCTTTCTCCAGCCGACTCTCTGCTTCGGCTTTTTGTCCCCTGTCGCTCTGGTGCTGGTAGCAAGCCTCCAGGAGTGGTGGATGCGCTGGTCTTCATGGCATCGCCAGCTGCCTTCTCTGTGGTGGCTTCTGTGGAGTCTCTTGATGCAGAAGCTTTAGAAGAATGGGTGGGGCAGATGGTTGGGCTTAGGCCCTGGGGTGGCGTCATGGTCTGGGCTTGGGCAGGTTGCAAGTAGATGGCATAGGATGAACCTGAAGGGGCCTGAGGTAGGATTACGGGCAACGCTGATGACAGTGGGCTAGGGATCAGGGGCACCACACCCAGAGGTTGGATGAGGGATGGTGCCGTCAGTTCCAGCTCAGCATTCACAGGGGTGTCCGCAGGAGCCACTGGTTTGCAGTGCCCTGACCTTGCCAATTGTACTTTCACTTTCTTTCTGGGTTCACTAGAAGATAAGATTTAAAACATGACACAATGGAAACACATCGTCTCTGTAATGCCTAACTACTTTAAGCCTCACACTGAAGCCAAGCTTTTAATAAACTGGCAGATAGTTTCTGTAATGATTGAACAGGAGATGGAAAAGATTATCTCTCCTGTTCCCAAGGCTAGTGCCTATTTTCGCATAAATTAATCCTAATAGCCCAATGCAAAAGCAATTTATACAGTTATGAAAGCACAGTGCCAGCCTACCTTGATTGTTCTTCTAACTGCATTTTGCAAATAGCCGCAAGCTGAGCCATTTTGTTGGGTGCAGAATTTTGAGAACTCTCGGCTGCTGGAACAGAAGAGGAAGTGGGAACTGGTTAAAGCTGAGGAGATGGGGTCTCTTGAAAGTCAGAGGAAGAGAAAACATGCACCCCAACGCCACCCCAAAGTCACACAGCAATTCAGTGACGAACCCCACAAAACTGCTTTCTGTCCTTCAATTTATAATTAAGGCACATTCAAGGGGGTCTGGGCAGATGGAAATCAAAACATTTCTCCCACGAGTGTTGCTGAGAATAAGAAAGTTGCCAACCCTCCAGTGAAAAGCAGTGCTACCCAGCAGAACCTGGCTGTGCCTAACAACCTACCTTTGTTAGTCTTAACAGGGCTACTGGGAGCAGAATTGATCTTCCTGCGGTCGCTCTCAATACTCTTCACTAGCTTGATGAGTGATGGGTGTCGGGTAAAGTTCGTTTTGCCGCATGTGGAGAAGAGGTTTTTGGCACAGCTCTCTTTTGCAGTACGCCTCACGTCCCAGTCTGAGGGCGTGAAAGGAATGAGGGGGCTAGGGTCTGAAACAGAAAAGGGACCATGACAGGGGTGGCTCAGCTGCGTTTGAGATAGGAAAAGAAAAGTGCAACCCTTAGACAATTTTAGGGATAGCGTAACAGTTACAGAGCACTGACTATGTGTCAGGTGCTACTTAATAGGGATCATCTTATCTATCCATTAAATGAATCCTAAGACACAATTTCCCATTTTAACATGTCTGAACGTGCCCTGCAGGCAGCCCATGGTACCTATAGGGATGCTTCCAGGACCCTTGCCAGTACTTGAGGGAGCTCAGGTTCTTTAGATAAAATAGCAAGCTATGTGCTTATAAATTATGCACATCATCCCACACACTTTAAATCATTTGTCTAGCTTATTTCTAATAACTCGTACAGTGTAAATGCTGCACAAATGCAGCAGAAATGACAAACTGAATTGTTTAGGGAATAATGACAAGGGAAAAAAATCACATGGACCTGGTGCGATAGCATAGTGGTTAAAGTCCTCGCCTTGAACACACCAGGATCCCATATGGGCGCCGGTTCTAATCCCAGAGGCTCCACTTCCCATCCAGCTCCCTGCCTGTGGCCTGGGAAAGCAGTCGAAGAAGGCCCAAAGCTTTGGGACCCTGCAGCCACATGGGAGACCTGGAGGAATCTCCTGGCTCCTGGCTTCAGATTGGTTCAGCTCCAGCCGTTGCGCCTGCTTGGGGAGTGAACCGTCGGATGGAAGTTCTTCCTGTCTTTTTATCTGCCTTTCCAATTAAAAAAAAAATCTATACATGTTCAGCAGACATTAATTTAAAAAAAATATTTTCTGGGCCTTGCATGATAACCTAGTGACGAAAGTCCTTGCCTTGCATCTGCTGGGATCACATATGGGCACCAGTTCGAATTCCAGCTGCTCCACTTTCCTTCCAGCTCCCTGCTTGTGGCCTGGGAAATCAGTGGAGGATGGCCCAAAGCCCAGTAGGAGCTACTGGCTCCAGATCGGCTCAGCTTTGGCCTTTGTGGCCACTTGGCAAGTGAACCAGCGAATGGAAGATCTTTCTCTCTATATCTCCTTCTCCCTGTAAATCTAACTTTCCAATAAACAATCTTAAAAATATAAAAAAGAATAATAAAAAAAAATTCCTAGCCAAGGACATATATGAATCCATGAATATGCAACTCAAGGGACACAGACGGCAGACGGAGTCTTCCAGCCAGTGTGTGCTGGGCTCCAGTGTACGTGTGTGGCATTTCCCTTTCTGAACGCTTCAGAAGCTGTTCATTTCACAATCTTGTCAAGGTCTCAGCCAGCAGCACGTAGGCCTGGGTAGGATGGCCCTCACAGCCTCCACTCGACTCTCCCTCTTGGAAATTATATCCAAAATCACAACCACACCCACCCTACAAAGGTGCCGGCTGCTGCTTTTCAGAGAAGAATTTTAAAGAAGCAACAAGCCCGGGGCACACGGATAGTAAGCAACACTGCTGAGGCCAGAACCTAAGCCTTCCTCTGCCTCTGTGGCCACATTCTTGCCGTTTTCCACCAATCTGGGTAAAGATCCTTGGTAGAGTGCCCAATGCCAGCATCACAAAGTTGAGATGAGGACCAGAAATCCCTGCCTGGAGACTGGCAGGGACACCTTTGATGTCCTCTGCCTGGACAATGAACAGCAGGATAACAGCATCACAACGTAAAATGTTTGCAGTCCTTTCCTATGCGATTCTGCTTCCTGGACACAGCCTGGGGGTGGTTACGGATCACAGGCGATGATGCAGCCAGTAGCCCACTTTCCATACCCTCACTCTTATCTTTTCACCCATTTTTCTTTTCTTTCTTTTTTTTTTAATTTTCTTCCCCTTTTATTCATTGTGTGCTTGCCATACAGCATCTGTTTGCAACTTCCAATGCAATACCGTCACAAAAGAATTTTCATTGATTTGTAATAAATCATGGAAAATGCAATAAAAAGTTCATTTTGGCACAAAAGTTATGAAGCCTACATTTTCCTAACATGCATTTTCATGAGCTTTAAAAAGATCGTGTATATGTATATATACTGACTTCAAAAAAATTTTTGCGGGCCTGGCAGCGTGGCCTAGCAGCTAAAGTCCTCGCCTTGAAAGCCCCGGGATCCCATATGGGCGCCGGTTCTAATCCTGGCAGCTCCACTTCCCATCCAGCTCCCTGCTTGTGGCCTGGGAAAGCAGTGGAGGACGGCCCAATGCATTGGGACCCTGCACCCGCGTGGGAGACCCGGAAGAGGTTCCTGGTTCCCAGCATCGGATCGGCGCGCACTGGCCCATTGTGGCTCAGTTGGTGAGTGAATCATCGGACGGAAGATCTTCCTCTCTGTCTCTCCTCTCTGTATATCTGACTTTGTAATAAAAATAAATCTTTAAAAAAAAAATTTTGCGCCAAAACAAACTTATTTTTTAAATGCAGCTTCCATAATTTTTTTTTTTTTTACATTGTATCTCAACTGAACTTAACCTGTGGTCATGTAATAAAGTGGAGCAATCCACCATGGGGGGAGGGTGTGGGAAGGGATGGGGGAAATCCCAGTACCTATGAAACTAATACAATGTAATTAATGGATCACCCATTTTTCTGTGCCCCTTCTGTGAGGGGGTGTAGGGAAGAAAGAAGGGGAGAACATCTCCAAATGTGCATCAGTTCAAAATAATGAAGCAAAGAAGGAAAGAGTTAAAAACAACAACAAAAGCAAAAACACATACCGCTGGTATTTGGACTAATTTCTGGGCCTGTCCATTTAAAAGCTGGCTTTCGACCTCTTTCCTCTGTAACATGAACCTTCTTGATAAGATCCAGGCTACTCAGGACATTAGCTATATCATATAATCTTCTGATTTTTGCTGGATAAAAAGAAAGCACACACACCACTGAAGGGAATCATCGAAGATCAAACAATTTTGCTTCCTAAGGACTTCAGGCATATTCTAAAAGTATCCTAACCATCAATGTCAGAGAAATGTAACTCCTTTTAAGTTATGCTACTGATTTAATTAAAATGACAAATAAAATAGCTTTGAATATTTAAAAGACTTATTTACTGCTGGTCCTGGATTTTGAGATGACAATAAAACATGCTGAAAAAGCAACAATGACTTGATGAAAGACGATGCTATTGAGACCCATGCTACAGATTCCAGCTGCATCCTAATGATGACATGCACAATCTTACGAACAGAAATAAAGTATCAGTGATAGCTGCATTGCTTTTTTGCTCCCTATAGTTTAACAAGATGGAGTTTATATGATAAACACCAAAAACCCTATACCTTACAAAATGTGTAAAACTTTATGTTGGTCTAATGGACCATGTAAGGCAGATTCCTTGATTCTGAAAATCTCCCATACTGTTATATAAGTTTTGTGTTTACTTCCATGTTAACAACACAAATTGACAAACTGAGCCCCTCCTCTCCATAGCCAGGCTGGGCAGTTCTAAAATCCCTGGGGAATTCAAGAAATTACACATCCATAATTTCTGGAATACTTTTCCAAGGCTGTGAGAAACCACTTAAACAGAGACAGCTGCAAACTACAGACTCAAAGAAGCAGGCAACTCATCAGGAGGCTCAGGATGCCTCCTGGGATCGCCCAGGTCCTGTGCCAGCATTACAGCCTTTACTCTCTACTTCATTCTGTCAACCCAGACACACTACCAACCCAGGGATGTCTGAGCCCACCTCTATGCAACTAGTAAAACTTCCCAGGATGGAAGCACATGGGTGCAAGAGTTCCCAAAACAGTTCCTAAAAGTGGCCCCCATCTAGGCTCACCCGCAGCAGACCTCTCCTCAACTGCTGGGCCCCACTTTCTGCACCTGTTCCCTCTCTCTTCCTTCTGTTCCTGGTGGGTCCTGCATAGCTGCAAGGGTCCAGCCCCAGATCAGGAACCCAGTTTACAGTCCCTATAGAACTTAGAGCAGGGAATCCAGCCAAAGCCATTCCTTCTAAATGGCAGAATGGCAGTCTGCAGGTTGCTTCAGGGGACTGAGTTATTTATTCTTTCTTGTGTCAGTATCACTGGAATGAGACGTGGGTCCCAGCCCCACGTCACAATGTTGTTCTTTTCATTTAAATGTCAGACAGTACTGATTCTGCTCATGTGAAAAGGGGCAACTAGATGAAGTCTCAGGGTCAGGCGAATGAGGATACCGAGACAAATCTTTGAGTTCTATATGTTCGCCAGGTCTAGACCACCCTGGCTTCAGGAAAAGAGGACATAACAAACCAAGACTAGAGAACTGCTTGCGTGGCAGGTGCATTCGGAAATCAGCCTCAACTAAGATCTTATTAACAGGGCTCCAATTTATGGCAGCTGTGACACTTACTTTTGAACTTGCTTTTATCCAAATCTTCTACATGGTCCTCCCCAATTAAAATCTTGGCAGCAATTTCCAGGCTCACTATCTGAGGTGTTGACACCAAAAACAGCATCACAAATTTCTGGCTCATCACTCTTAAAGACTTGTCTTTGCGGCTGTTCACAGAGGCTTTGGAGAAGAAAGAGGATTAGGGAATTAAAATTCATGAAGGGACAAATGACTTCTAAAGTAACAAGGCTAAAAATATCACCACCTGATCACACAGCTAGCTGACAACTGCACCGTTTTACCAGGAATGGCCTCAATAGCTCAAGGGCAGTGTTCTCCACCTCAAGACCTTAGTTTTAGACCCAGGAGAAGTGCCAGGCTCTAGGGGCTTTTCCCCACCATCTCTCACCTGCCCGAAATTCCACTCCAGGAAGTTCCACAAAACACATGTCCGGGTGTCCGTTTTGGCCAGAGTTTGATTTGATGATATGATCCTCGATACTGTAACTCTTAATGAAGTCAAACTCCTGTTCATATTCTTTTTTTTTAATCATCATTATCTGCTCGGCGTACTTATTCTCCTCCCCGACACTCTTCAGAGTCCCAAGGGTTTTGTTGAGATTATGTCTCCCATGCCAAGTGTACCGGTTTTTGGCAAGGCGGCTCACCATGTGTAAACTCTCGAGAACATTCACAATATCATAAATTCGTCGTCGCTCCACATCTACAAAGATCATGCAACTGGACATCAGACTTTTTAAGAGGCTTGGGATGGAGATTAATTCAGTGTTGGAGGGTCATAGAACTCAATTTACTGTCACAGCATACACACTACAAACTGAGAAGGTCACAGCCTTGACCCTGCTCTCCAAAGATACAAATAAGGTTTAACATGAATTAGGAAGACGAAAAATAATGAAAACCCAACATGTGCCAAACAGCTTTAGGAACTGTTCACCCTGAGCTTGTGAGATGGCTCTTCTTATCTGCCCTCCAGAGAGTCAGACCAGCTAGGTAGCTTATCCCAGGGAACAGAGCCAAAAAGTGGTAAAATCAAGCCTTTTCTATCCCAAATCCCATGTTTTCTAAACCACTCCTGTGTAACTCCTACAACACACACACACATACATCCTCCTAGAACAGCTTTACAAAAGGTACCAAGTGCTAAGACTTCAGAAAAGTGCAGAAACCATGTGGTTTTGTGAAAGCCCTCACATATATGCAGGTCTGCCTGTCTCTAATTTCAGCTAATTTCTAGCTACCATTAATGTATTAATAATTCTGTGTCTTCCTTGAATCTATTCAAGTTGGGTTTCTGATACTCCACCATGTTAACTTCACGCGGAAATTTACTTCTAGTGTAGGCTTACATCTAAATACTTGATGAAATTCTGGCATCCTGGAAAAGCGCTTGACAAAGCACTGTTAGGAAGGATTCATCTTGCTGAACCTGCCTGAGCAGAAGTCTTGTCTGCAGACCTCTGTCCTGGGCTGCTGCTTCCCCCAAGGACCCGGAGCTCATGAGTTGGTTTGTTTCACATTCCTACTCAGGCACAACTCAGTGAAGCCTGACCTCACCCCTGAATTTAAAGTCCAGCACGCTTGTAATCCCGTTGCACATTTTCTTATTTCCACAGCACACACTGTCTTTTAACACAATGCTCATTACTTATGCATTACCCTCTTTATTCAGTATATGCCACCCTATTAGAATGGAACTTCCATGAGAAGAGATGTCTCCCTTTTGTTCAGGATGTATGCTAATCTATAACATTGCCTGGCACCTAATAGGTGACCAAGAGATATCTGCAAATAAGAGTATATCCTATCTGGCTAAAGGATTAAATATGTGTGTCGAGTAGATAAGCTTAGTTTGCACATTCTTAAAACGTGAAAGTTGATATTTATAATCATGTCTAACAAGGGTAAAACTTCTCTTTGTAGGGTGACGGTTGTGCGTTAAAATGCATTATCCTATTCGGCTCATCTCTTCAGTTTTAGGTCAAGGTAATTTTAAGGGCCATTATTCTAGTGCAATGGATGAGGCTGCAACCTGTAACAACTAGCATCCCGTGTGAGCACTGCTTTGCACCCCAGCTGCTCTACTTATGATCCAGCTCCTCCCAGTGGCTGGGACACTGGCAAAAGATGCTCCAAGTGTTTGGGCCCCTGCCAAGAGAGACCCAGGCTCCTGACTTTTGCCCAGTCTAGCCCCAGCCATTGAGACCATTTGGGGAGTAAATCAGTGGACAAAAGATCTCTCTGCCTTTCCCTTTCTCTGTGTGAACTGGGCCTTTCAAATAAATAAATCCTTAAAAAAAAAAAAAAAAAAAGACAATTCCATGACTCCAAAGGTGGCCCATATTTGTCGTAACTGCCCTCCCTGCCTTTAGCCATAACTAGATTCAGGCTGAAGAAGGGTGGTATATAAGAGGGGTAAAACACAAACCACTCAGCTCAGAAACAGTTGCTCAGTGCCAGGGATGTTTCAGTCTGCACCACAGAGGCTGATCCTCAATTTAGCTTGTGGAGATGCCACTCAACAACCTGGCTGCTTAAGGTGAGGCCCAGGACTGTGGCTTGTTTGTTAAACTAGTTGTTAAAACAATGTTGCCTTCCTTCACATTTCAGAAACCATCTATTATGGGAGAAACCTCTCTTCTAAACCTATTTTATCACCTGAGATTTACACAATTAGAAAAGACTTGCTTTTATTTACAAATTAAGCGGACTTCAGAGATTGCATAATATCCACATGACCTTATTTGTGTCATTACAGCCCTGGCTAGGTGAGCACTAGTATGAAGGAGTTAAGTCTTAACTGATCTATTTCACGGAATGGGGTACTTACTAAGTTCTTCAGCCACTTCATCGAGACAGATGTCATTATTCACAGCTGGGTTGGGATAGTTGGGATAGCGTGCCAGGAATTTATGACATAGGAGTCCTAAGCTTTTCTCTTTTCGACTGGGTTGGGATTTCTCATACTCATCTCCGTATAAATGTTCCTACAAAGGAAGAGGTAAAGCATGCCTTCTTTAGAAACAAAATGTGACCCATTTGTGCTCGTCATCTGTACTTGGGGGTCCACCCACATACATACATGCTTGCTTCTTACAGCTGCACGGTTTAGGTCGGGGCAGGGGTGGGTGGGGAGGAAGGTGGCAAAAGCAGATATAAAACTGCTTGGTGCAGGGAGAGAGGAAGTCTGAGATGAAAAATAACTCGAAGGTTCTGAATTCCCCTTGCTATATTTGGTGGGGGTTAACTATCAGCTTACGGTGGTGATGCTTTAAATGCAGAGCGCCCACAAAAGCCTTAATCAACTGTCCCTCCTTTCCCCCCACCACCCCCTCCAGTCTCTACCTGCTCTTCTGAAAACCTACATGTAAACAGTCTTTGGCCTCAAGTAATCCACTTCTGTTGTCAAATAACCCCCTTTTCTGATCTCTGTTTCTGATCTCAGGGCTCACGGCACTGATAAGCATTTTCAGATTGGCTGTCGGTGTCCATGGCTCTCCCTGGGAGACTTCCTGGGGCTTGGTGGGTGTGGTCAAGGAGCCTCGGAAGTCCGGCTGGAGCTCAGCCAGCACGATATTTCCCGTAGAGGATTCTTTCAGAGGCGTTTTCGTCAATCCCCTTTTATGTGGCTCAAAAAAGAGATTTTCCTGGTTTAGAAGACAAACAATAATCAAACAATCAATTGTGAAACAGGATTTATCAGGCAGTTTTTAACTCTAGAAATTACACAACGAATAGACTATGGATCAGAACAAAAATGTCTAATGAGGATATAAAGATAATGAGGTTAATGCGTACATTCCAATACTGCTGACACTGTTTGTGCTAATACTAACATCCCCATTTCTAACTATTCCAGACCTAATTGGACCTAAATGTTTCCATCTTATGTTGTAAGAATTAAAAAAAAAAAAAAAAAAGAACTTTAAGGGAAGCCCTATAAGAGTAAAATGGAAAATAAGAACTAAAAAACCAGGGCCTGGCAACGTGGCCAAGCGACTAAAGTCCTCTCCTTGAAAGCCCTGGGATCCCATATGGGCACCGGTTCTAATCCCAGCAGCTCCACTTCCCATCCAGCTCCCTGCTTGTGGCCTGGGAAAGCAGTCGAGGACGGCCCAAAGCTTTGGGACCCTGCACCTGCGTGGGAGACCCGGAAGAGGTTCCAGATTCCCAGCATCGGATTGGCGTGCACCGGCCGTTGTGGCTCACTTGGAGAGTGAATCATCGGACGGAAGATCTTCCTCTCTGTCTCTCCTCCTCTCTGTATATCTGACTTTGTAATAAAATAAATAAATCTTTAAAAAAAAAAAAGAACTAAAAAACCAAATTAGTTATGAATTTTTACTTTATTTTGAAACAATTTTAGATTTAGAGAAGGATTGCAAAGATAGTACAGAGCTGCCATATACCCTTCATCCAGCTAGCCCTAACAGACCTGACGTAAGTGATCCTGAACTGCTTAGAAGTGACTGTTAGCCCAGACATTATAATAAGCTACGGCCTCCAGGGCAGAAACCATTATCCAGCTTGCCCGGTGGCTGTGTGCATTGGGTGCTCAATAAACCACCACTCACGTGCAATTGTCAGGGGCTCAAGGAGATAAGGTGAGGCTTAGCATACGATCAGACTAACCAGAGTGCCTAGAAGCAGGCCTTCTTACTAGAGCAGTCTCATCTTTGAATACCCAGCCTCTCACTTAACATATGGAGAAAATGGGGCCCAGAGAAGTGAAATGGGTTAGCCGGAGCTGCAGAGCTGGCCCTGAGGAGAAAAGAATAAAGCCCTAGCAGGTCAACGGAGACTATGTTCCTTCTACTTTTGGACACTAGGGAACTCACCCACTCCTATCCGTATCTGCTTTAAAGAAAGCCCTTGGAATGGCATGAGAGAAGCAGTGTTGGGAATGTGGATCATTGGGACCATTTGGCAGGTCTGTGACACCACTAGTGTTTTTAATTGCATCCCTCATTCCTATTTTATGGCAGAGAGTATCCAGGCTGAGAGAGACTCCTTGGGACTCAGACCTGGGCTTCTGTGGGAACCAGCATGATGGAGCTCATGGAGGATCCTTGCGAACAGGTCACCTACCCCAGGATGGTTTCTTTTTTTCCCTACAGTCTACTGTCCAGTGCGTCAGACTACCAGGAGAAACTGTAAGTATCATATTTGACTAATATCTAAATTTTCAGAACATATATATATAATTTCACCCTTTCAAAAACCGGTCAGTGGTCGGACACCAATCTACCCAGCCTCACTGAATTCTTCTATACTTCAACAAAATGTTTACATCATAAAAAGTGTTTTGAGGCCCCAACAGTTAAAAGAAAGCTGACAACTTAGGAGAGAACTACCTTGAAAAGACATCCAATCTCAGATCCTATCCAGTGCCCTTTCTGAGCCCCCACTGCTCGAAAACATGTAGAAATATTGCAATGTGACACAGAAATTTTGTTTTTTCTTAAAAATGCCCTTTCTGTTCATCTCTTTGAACATCCACCGCCAAAATCATTAAAAACCTAGAAAGATTACTTGAACTCTGAGTTAACCTACTCCCCTTTAATAACTAAGTTTCCCTTCCCTCTAGGTTTTCATAGAAGCTAGCCAGAAATAGATGTGACATTAATGAGGTATTGGATAATTCAAACTGTTGCAGTTAGGCTAGGATGATGCATTTCAAATGGAGGCAAAGAATAACGAAGGCAAAAAAAAGTACCTTTTCGTTCTCCATGCTGCAAATTTCTCATGCATTTAGAGTTCCTTTAAAAACGAAAAATCTGGAGATGCTCCCGAAATCCCAATGATTCCACTAGGCCAATCAACTCTATCGAAACTTTTAATAGCCTTAAAACGAGGGGAAAAAAAGGAGGGGGGTTAGAAAAAGTTAAAGGAAAATAACAACCAGGAACTTTTCTGTTGAACATTTTTCTAACGATCCAGGAGACCGTGTGAACAAACACTAACGAAAAGTGACAAACTAGACATCTATTTTATTCCCGATCAGAGACAGCCCCGCGAAGCAGAAAACTCCAGCACATGCCAGGAAATTCGTTCGACAAACCGACCCGCTGTCACGAGGCTTTCTAGCAGCCCCTCTCCTGTCCAGTCTGCAGAGAAGGCAGGCCCTGCTCGGCACCCGGGGAAGGGGGTCACCACCCACCTGTCCAGGAATCCCGACTCCGCACGGAGCGCACGAGCCCGGGTCCCGGCCGCGCACTCACCGCCCCGAGGATCTGGACACCAGGCTGCATCTAGGTGCCCGATTCCGCCCCTAGATACACGTGCACAGGCTCAGCAGTCAGGTCTTGCCCGTTGCTGGACACAAAACTTCCAGATTCAGTTTCTAAGCTCTAAGCGTACTACTACTGGGCATTTAAAAGAGCGCTTCGTGATGAAGACTTAAGAAAAAAAAAAAAACTTTCCTCAAGATGCAAAGCGCTGGGCGCTCGCTCTCCGGGCGGCCTGTGCCCGCCTCGAAGCTGGACTCTCCGGCCGCAGGATGCCCGAGCTCCGCGAGGCACCCAGGTACGGAGCCCCCGCCGCCGCCGTCAGCTTCTCCCGCGCCCGGTCACTGGCCCCGCCCCGCCAGGCCCCGCCGGCGCGCCGCCCGCCCCACAGTTCCCGGACAGCATCCTCGCGGTTTCCAGGGCAACGGCTCCCGACCAATCCGAGAGGCCGCCGCGAACCTCCGATTGGTCGGCGGCAACAAGGGCGGGGCCGGACCTTCCGCCTTCGATTTAAAAATTTGGCGCGGAAAGCCGGACCGTGGCCGGCGCCGCCCCTCAGCTGCGCGGGGCTGGAGCGCGGGCAAACCCGCGCCCGGAACCGCGGCCGCCCGCCCCGCCCCTCGCCCGGCCCGCCCCTCCTCGCGGGAGCCCAGCTCCTCCCTCCACGGCCCCCGGCGGGGCGGGAGGCGGGAAACGGCCGCCGCCCGGCCCGCCCGGCCCGCCCGCCGAGCTCGCTGCGGGCGCCGGAGCCCCACCGCTCCGCGCCCCGCTCACCTGTCAGTCCTCCTCACGGTCGGAGCGGGCGAGGCAGAGCCGGGAGTCCCCCGCGCCCCTTCCCCGCCCCGAGTCCGGGAGCCCCGCGTGGGCGGCGGGGCAGACGATCGGTCAGTTTTCCCGCCGCGCCGAGGTGGGTGCCCGGGGGAGGCGCCAGGGCCGGGGACTGGCCGGCCGGCGGGCGGGCGGAGGGAGCGTGGCCGTCCTGGAGCAGTCTAGCCCCCGATTTGAAATTAACCCGCTCCCGGCGCGAGCCGATCCCGCGGGCGGGGAAGGCCGCTCCCCTCCCCCGCGCCCGCTCTTCCCGGCCCGGGACCCGCAGCGCCAATCCGAGCCTCCCGGCGCCGGCTTGGGGCGAATCAGAGGCAGGCGCCGCCCTCTGATCCCGCCTCCGCGGACGAGTTGGGGGAAAAAGTTCTGCAACTTTTTTCCTTCCCCCCACCTTTTTTTTTTCTTCTAATTTTGCTTACGCCCCTTCCCCTGGCTCCAAGTTGGGGAATGAAATTTGGCCCGCCCGCACAGGGCTCGCGGGGCTGGGTCGCGGGTGTCCAGAGATTCTCAGGTTGGGGCCACCTCGCCGCCTACTTGGCTCCAGGTCCGCTCACCTGCCCTGGGTACCCCAGCTGAACCCCCCTTTCACCGCTAGATTGCATTATTGTATTGTCCTCCGTCTGTGCTATTGTTTCCTGAAATGGGTGTGAGGCGGGGAAAGCTTGGCCAGTGGTGTCCAAGTGCACTGGGCGCGAGTCCTGAGCCCAGCAGTGAGAGCTCAAGTGTAGGAGGAGTGGGCAGAGAAGTAGTGACGTCGAAAACCCACCAAGCCTGTGCCGGGCTTCACTCTCCTGGTCTCCCACCTCCTCTTCCCTATTGTCTAGCTTGCTTTTCTCTTTTTCCCATTCCCCCACCCCCATCCCGGTTTCTGAGCTGTGGGCAACTGTACAATTGGAGAGTAACCGCTGGGCTAGCGGGCACCTATGCCCATGAGGAAACCAGGGCGAGCGGCGCTGCGTGGTCGCTACCAGGCTGCTATGCAGCCGCCTCACCTTGCTGTGCTGTTCTCTGTTTTACAATGTTTCCCCTTTTCGGGGCACCCGTGCTATGCATGCTGACCCACACGTGTTGCCCAACCGCGTCAAGATGAGAGCAGCCGTCTATTACAGTTTGGTGGTTTTGGTTCTTCCTCCTCGGTTATCTCGGGTCTTCAAGCTCTAGCACTGCTGGGGCCGTGCTGTCCCCTCCCATCACTTGTTAGTGTGTTTCACTGTATCAATGGTTGCCGACTGGCAGCAGGAGACATTCCTATATTTTCTGGAGGACACCCGCATGGCAATGCTTGCAATCCTGACACTGGAGTCACAGTTCTGGAGCTACCAGCTGCAGGGCATGGGACCTCAGTAAGAGACAGGGGTTGGAGAGTGCAGAGCAGGCACCCACTACCGTTAGAACTGTCCAGTCCCTGTCCCTTCTGCATGGCCAACTGAAGCATAGGCATCTGTGCCTGAAAGCAGGCCCTGCACAGAAGGGGTAGCCACCCACAGCTCTCCAACTGAGATTTAAGTGGAGTTGCTGGACAGGGTCCACCTGCAGCCGTTTCTAAGCAGTTGGTTCTCACTGAGCCACTGGACACCCTTGCTGGAGCAACTGTGGTTATGAATAAATTCATCGACCTGATATGAGGGTAGACAGTGCTGCTTCAGCCTTCAGCAATCTAGATGTGCTGCCGTTCAACCCTGCCCATCCTACCTGAGCTTTTACACCCCAGGAGTCCAGTGGACCAATTCTTTAACAGGTTAATTCTTTCAAATGTATTTGAAAGGGCCTGGCGGCGTGGCCTAGTGGCTAAAGTCAAATGTATTTGAAAGACATAGTGACAGGAGAGACAGAGAAAGAAGTCTTCTCTCCGCCGGGGATTCATTGCCCATGTGGCCACAGGGTTAGGCTGACACCAGGACCTTCATCTCCATCCTGATGGTCAGTGTAGGTGGCAGCAGCCCACATGCCTGAGCCATCAATTGCTGCTTTCCTAGGCACATTAGCAGGGTTCTGGATCTGAGATGGGACACCTGGGGGACACTCCGATATAGGATGCCGGCTCACAGCTCAAGCTGTGCCACAACATTGACTGCCCCTCCACCCCATTTCCCTCTAAAGGGACTTCAGAAGTCACCAGTCAGTGTTCAGAGGAAGCCACTGACAGCTTCAGATCTGGCCATTGACGCCGCAGGTGTCTAAATGATGCAGGGAGCAGTCACCGGGGAGATTTAACAGATGACCTCTCATTTGCTACTCAACACAGAAGTGAGAGCAAGGTTAGCACTTAGAAAGCAGAGCAGAACATTATAAAGTACCAATCTCAAAGTTTTAAGGCAAGCAAACAAACAAAAAGCAAAAAAAAAAAAAAAACAGGGCTAAGTGTTGAAATCCTCTGTGTTTTCTACTGTTCTCAGTACCAGACCTCCGAGGACATGGCACTCTGTTTTACAGGGAACAAGGTTGAGGTATACATAATGGCCAAGTTAAATTAGATTTAGAATCCAGTTCTACCTACTTGCTGTTAGTGAATCCCATTTCTTTGACTCTGAAAACCCCCAAGAAAGCGATGATAGTAACACTTTGGAACAGTGCCTAAGCTCTTTAAACCTTCCAACAATATATATAATATGTGACATATAAGCCTTGCTTAGTGCCAATTATGTCTTTTTGAAGTCCGCAATGATAAACTGAATGTAATGAAGAGGTTCAGTTGAGAAGCAAATGATAGAACCTGAAGTATTACCGCTTGTGTGAAGGTAATGAGAAAAGAAATCAAGGTGATACAGTGTGATGTATCAATTTGAAATTCACAACACAAGTATAAAGGAAAGACATAGGACTGTTGAAAACTTAATTGTTTTTGCACGACCAAGAAGGAAGGGTCGGGGGACAAGCCCCAAGTGGTGATCTTACTTTCCCATCGTATGTGCTTCCAGTGATCAGTTACATAATCCAAGGGACAGTGTGTGCGTCTGCTGCTGTTGCAAAACCAGTGTCTCACTGACGTTAGACCAGTTTTTCAACTCTGCTGCCACCCCTATAGTTGCACAACTCCGGGCGCTGACACATTGTGTAACACAGCTCACACTGAATGAGGTTGTATGAAAAGGCTATCAAAGGTAAGCGGGAAAGCTGGGCGTAATCTGAGGTGCCCAGATTCAAAGGTGATGTTAGGGATTAGTGAGTCACTTCCCTTTCCATCATCACTGAAGTGTCATGCTGGGTGTGAACAGAGTAAGCAGGGCAGAATGAGGGGTTATCAAGGGGCTGCTTAGCTACTGGGTTTTTGAATCTTGTTTTTAAAAACATTTATTTATTTGAAGGTCAGAGTTACAGGAGAGAGGGAGAAACAGAGTTCTTCCATCTGCTGGTACACTCTCCAGATGGCTGGGGCTGAGCCAGGAGCTTCATCCAGGTGTCTCATATAGGTGGCCAGTATCCACGAACTGATTTCCACTGCTTTCCCGGGAGCAGGATCAGCAGTGTAGCAGCCAGGATTCGAACCAACATCCACATAGGATGCTGGCACTGCAGGCTGCAGCTTTACCTACTGTGCCACAACATTGACCCCTGGATTTTGTCTGTCTGCATCACTGCGCCTCCTTCAGGTGCTTGTATCACCCCTTTGACCACCTGACCCAGTGGGGCGATTTGGCGTTCTGTCGTTTCTGCAGCGTGTATTAGCACAACCACCAAAAGCAACTGACAGAAGCTTTCATTTGCACAGATCTCTGTGTCCTGGCTTGGATTGTGTCTACACAACCAGATCTTCGCCCTAGTTCTTTGAACACACTGGTGACTCTGCCTGCAAGGCAACTGTCTGGGTCCATTCTGAGCAGGGTTTAAAGATGAGTACAAGGAAGGGGCCCTGGGAATAGAAGAGCCTACAGCTGGCTTGGGCTGAGGCTGTGGCACTAGACCTGCTCAGAGCTTGTCTCAACCTGTGTGAGATCCCCTCCAACCCCTCACGAGCTCCTGCTCATCTGGATGAGCCTCAGAGGCACATGCCAACCTTGGATTCACCTGCAGCAGCGACAGGTGCTACCGTCTATTGAGCAATTGCTGCCTCTCATGTTTTGAAGTGCCTCGGGAACAAAACACTGATGACCAGCTTCTAGAACCAGAGTCTCAGCTTTGTCCTTGGTGTATTACTGCCCAGAGAATCTTAAGGGTCATGTTATCTGTGTGCTCATCAGTGGGTTGCAAGAACCTGGTCTGTCCAGGTCCAGGACTGTTTTTTTTCAATTGTTATTTTTCATGATACAATTCCATAGGCTCAGAAATTTACTCTTCCACTGTCCCAATTCCCTCTCCTCCCCACTGTTTCCCCCCTATATTACTACACAGTATAGTTCTTCACCAATAGTTACCAGTCCATCCTTCTGCTATTTAAGTGTATCATGACAGGTTCCAGGACTTTTAAGAAGTGTGTCAGCAAGTTCTCAGCAGAAGGGGCAGGTATTTATACATGAAAGTGTCCCACTGAATATAGATATCCTGAAACCTCCCTGATCACTGCCTTCTGCTCTTTGCTTAAAGCCAGATGTTAGAGGTAACCATGCTGATCCCACCCCTCTCCCCCACCACACCCCAGGCAGGTGCATCGCGTCCTGTTCCAGACCATAACCTGTGTGTGCAACTCTGCCCTAGACACCTCCCTTCTACACCATTGGGAGCTCCTGGATGGCAGGGAGAGGGACTTTCTTATCAGTCAGTTGCTCCAGTGACCCATTAAGTGGCTTGTCCAGAACAGGGGTTTGATAACCGTTGACTGATTGAGCAAGGTTCTAGTCTAGAACGTTATTTCACTAAGATCATAAGAGATACTGTCTTTTAATCTCTTGATCATCAGTGTCAAATTTGATGCCTACCCAGTGCTTCATAATGTTAGAAAAATAAGCTCTTAATTCCCAACAGTTAATGTGGCAGCCTTCTTAATAACTCTAACCTAGTGTTTCTTTTTAATTTCTTCACTTGCTGAAAAATGGACATTGAATGCCAATGATGAGCTCCAATCCTGGAGTTCAATGCTGGGTATAAACGCAGTAAGTGAGAGGGAGAAATCCTGGTCTTTGGGGAGTTTATACTCAAGCAGTGGAACTGTATCTTGCTGGGCACCAGTGACAGGACCTGATGGCTGCTCCTTGGATCCCAGCAACAAAGCCAGCTCTGCGCTTCAGCCTCTGATTCCACCTTTGCCCCTTTGCACTGTGCTCCCTCTCGAGACGTGGGCTTCATTTGCACTAACTGTCCCGAGTCTGTCAAGGCTGCTGCTGAAGAGCAGCTGGGGCAGCCTGCCTACTTGAATGACCCCTGAGCTCAGCCTAAGTGTTTCCCTGGGCCTCGGCAGGCTCTCTCGAGTGCTGGAAGATAGAACATGCTCCTTCAGGGTTATGCCAGGCTGGGGTATTTCTCCACCACAAGGGTGCAGGCAGCCACCCAGTGGTCTAACAACTCGCTTCTCCTTGGAGCTTAAACAGGCTTCTTACAATCTCTCGTACTTGTGAATACACCTGACACATGTGGTTTTCAGATTTTGATTTGATCAAACATGCCTCCAGGGTATCCAAATATATTGTGACACTGTCTTATTATCACTGTCCTGATTTTCCAAGAGGGAAAGATTCTATTCATTTGTAAATTGTATTTGAAAGGCAGAGAGAAAAACTATTCTGGTTCACTCCTCAAATTCCCGCAGCAGCAAGGGCTGGGCCAGGAGGCTAGAGTTCAGTCCAGGTCTTCTACATATGTAGCAGGGACCCAGCTACTGAGCCACCACCTGCTGCCTGCCAGGGTTTGCGCCAGCAGGAAGCTGGAGGCAGAAGCAGTCAGGATTTGAATCCAGGACCTCTGATATGGCATGTGGTTTCCTTTATTGCTTCATAATGCAGAGATGGACTAGAACCTATGAAGTTAGTTTTGTTGATTTAAAAAAAAAAAAACCTTAAGCTCTTCCAAAAGACAGCATTTCTCTCAGTCTTCACTGAAAATGTTCAGTCAACACTCACAGCATTTATCAATACAAAGATTGAGTAAATTAAATCTACTTGTGGTTATGATGATTAAGAAACTGCATTTGAATTTGCCCCACAAACAAGTGCCACATATGCTTTTAAGATGATTTTTTTTTTACAAATTTAATACTTGAAATAAAAATCTATAATTGTGGGGTTGATGCAGTGGCACAGCACACTAATCCTCCATTTGTTGCAACAGCATCCCAGATGGGTGCTGGTTCCAGTCCCAGCTGCTCTACTTCCAATAGAGCTTGCTGCTAATGTACCTGGGAAAGCAACAGAGAATGGCTCAAGTCCCTGGATCCTTGCACCCACATGGGAGAGCTGGAAGAGGCTCCTGGCTTCAGATTAGTTCAGCTCTGGCCGTTCCGGCCATTTGGGGAATGAACCAGTGGATGGAAGATACTGCTCTCTTTCTTTTACTCTGAAAGATATCAAAATAAATTAAGATAAAATAAATATAAATTATTTTAAAGTCTATCATTCCTAAGTTTGAAGAATACAAAATGTCTTTGTTTATATTAATACAAAGAAATATATTTGAGAACTAAAAGTTTCAGACAGATACTAGTTATTTAGACATCATCCTGAGACCAATGTCATATTGAAAATGGCTTTTTTGGGAAAAGCTCAGAAAGACAACTTCTAGTGAATCATCTTCCCTTGAAAGAGGAGAGGAGAGGACATTGAGGAAGGTTAGGACTTTGGAGTGAAACAGAGCCTATGTGGTTCAAAGTGCAGCTCATCATTACAGCTATACAGCCTTTTGTAAGTTAACTTCTCTTAGTCTCCACTCTCCCGCTCATTAAAATGCCAATTAGAAATGTACATCTTGAAGACTTCATAAGCATTCAGAGATGGTAGATGGACAATAATTAGCACAAGGTAAATACGCAATAGCAGCTATTATTGTAAATACATAATATAATCCAAACCAATACAAATTCATGTGGTTTAAAAAATATTCCTTTCGAGGCATTCAGAGGTAACTGCCATCTGCTGGTTCACTCTAAATGCCCATAATGGCTAGGGCTGGGCCAGGACAGGCCAGGCAGCAAGCTGGAGACACCATCCGGGTGCCTGCTGTGGATGGCAGGGACCTGACCAGAGCTGTCACCTACTGTCTCTCAGGATGAGAGCTAGCATCCGAACAAACGCAGGACAGTACCTGAGCCCAGGCACTCCGATATGGGCTGTGGGACTTGGTGTCATAACCAGCGGGCCAAATACTCACCTTGTGTTCTTGGTTTTCCTTTTGTGTGTTGCAACCACTCAGGGCAGAGTCCCAGTAACCATATTATATCTAAGTCTCTTCAGCCAGGAGATTGTTTCTGACCGTCAGATTCTGTGCCCCCCATCCATACTGCAGGGACAGCTGTGTTCAGTGCCCAGTTGTTTAGGAATGTCCAGTGTCTTTGGAAACCTTCCAATGAGAGGTCTGCTTTATATTTTTAGGATTGAAGCTACAGAGTGCTACAGAAAGCTGAGGGCGAAAAATGCTTTACAATAACATGATCTTATGTCTTACCAGGAGTGATAAGTGCATGGTAATTTAAGGTTTCTTATCTTATTTATTAGCTCCATTAATAAAGACTACCTCTGTTGCTCTTGGCTCTCCTGTCGCTGCTCCCAACACACACACACACACACACACCCTTAATTGTTCTTAGTACAGGCCTGGGCATAGATTCGCATTTGTTTAATACTTGCTGCCTGGCTTAGATTTCAAACACTTCAGCTCTAGCTCTGACTCTAGCAATTGGTAACTCCCTGATGCTGGGTAAGCCCAGACCTCTCTTGGCCCTAGCTTCCCCCTCTGTAACATGGGCTGGCAATGTCTGTGGCAGAAAGGGTGCAATGGTGATGTGTTACCAGTCAAGGTAACATACAGAAATGCTGTTTAAAAACACTATTGCTATTTTTTTTAAATATTTATTTATTTTCATTGCAAAGTCAGATATACAGAGAGGAGGAGAGACAGAGAGGAAGATCTTCCGTCCGATGATTCACTCCCCAAGTGAGCCGCAACGGCCGGTGCGCGCCGATCCGAAGCCGGGAACCAGGAACCTTTTCCGGGTCTCCCACGCAGGTGCAGGGTCCCAAAGGATTGGGCCGTCCTCCACTGCTTTCCCACGCCACAAGCAGGGAGCTGGATGGGAAGTGGAGCTGCCGGGATTAGAACCGGCGCCCATATGGGATCCCGGGGCGTTCAAGGCGAGGACTTTAGTCGCTAGCCCAACACTATTGCTGTTTAATCAAGGAAACTGTCTTGTTAATAGGACCAAATCTCTTTATCGCTTCTTGGTTTCCATGGTGGGAACTGTCACTTGCTGTGCGATCTTAAGCAAGTCACTTAGCTGCTCTGAGCCACTCTGTTCCCCCTGTGACTTAAGGAGGGTAGACCTGGATTACCTAAGTCTCCTAATATTGTCTAATGCTGCGCTGATGCAGAGCTTTGCTTGGAAAGCAGTGCAAGCCCATGTCCTGAAGCCTGATAAATGGGCTCAATCCCTGCTTCACAGCTCACTGGACCCTTGTGGGATTTGTCACAGCTAGCTCACAGCAGCCGTTTGGCTCAAGGGCAATTTTGCCTTCAGTAAGACCTCACTTGTGAGCAGGGCTCTGCAGGGATAGGGCACAGATAAGGCCAAGATTCAGGTCTATAATTTCCAAACTGCAAAGATCCATTTAGTGGAACCAGTTGGCTTTTCCATGCTGAATTTTTGTTGACTGCATGACAATGCCACAGGGTTGGGGACGGTTTATTATTCCCTGTGGGGTGGGCTCTGCTTTTCTTGAGGTGCGGCTGAAGCATTTCAGACAGATCTGCCCCTCTGGCACCTGGTCCCTGGCCCCATGGCATGCAGCTGTGTAAACAGGCCTTTGAAGTCCACACACACCAGCTGGCTGGTCAGCAGCCACTGAGATCATCTCTACAACTTCTGTTACAGGAAATTGGGAGAGGCATGTGAAAGAGTTCACTGTGGGAAAGGTGGGAGAAGGAAAAATGGCGGAATGCTTAATCGGATATGCAAGAAACTTACCCAAGTTTCTCATTGCTGGCTCCGAGTCAACATGGTGAGCCACTTTGTCTTTACTCGGACCTATGGGCAATGGGTTTGAATACCTAGTACGTTTGTGCAGCTTTGGCACAGCACAGAAAGAGGGCTGGCATGATGGTGCAGTCAACTAAGCTGCTATTTGCAATGCTGGCATCCCATAGGGGAGTTCTGGTTTCTTTGCCTCACATCCAGCTTCCTACTCATGTGCTGGGGAAAATAGCATAAGATATGCCAAGTACTTAGTCTCTTGCCACCCACTGGGGAAAGCTGCAAGGACTTCATGGCTTTTGGCTTCTATGACTCCCAAATATGAAAGTAAATCTATTTTAAAAATCCAAGAACTTCTTAATAATCAAAACATGAAGAAAAATGTTCAGGAGAATTTTAGAATAAAGTATTTTTATTTTTATTATTTTGGCTTTTATTAGTTTTTTAAGGATTTCCAGAGAACTCCCCATGTGGCAGGCATTGTACAGATTTTTAATATTAGCACCACACTCTCATTTACTTTTTATAATATCGCTGGACAGTATAATGTATTTTTAAAAATTTTAATTCATTTTTGTCTCATTTGAAAGGCAGAAAGAGTGACAGACACACCCACACAACCCTACACACATGCACATGTGCGTGCACACACACATACAGAGGGATTAACTTTCATCCACTAGTTCGTTTATTCCTGAAATTCCTGCTACATTGTCAGACAGTATTCTTTGAGTTATTCAAGATAATTCCAAGGAGAACATTGTTTTGTCAGCTAAAATCCACACTGTTCACACCAGAGTGTCTGGGTTCAATTCCTGGACTCTTCCTCCTGATTTCAGCTTCCTGTTAATTTGAACACTGGAGGGGAACAGTGATGCCCCAAGTAACTGAGTTCCTGCCACCCCCATGGGAGACCTGGATTGAGCTCCTTGCTCCTGGCTTCACCCGGGCACAACTCCAAGCCACTAATAGCATTTGAAGAGAGCTTTGGGTCCTTTTTCTGGCTCTCTCTAAGCCTCTGAAGCCATAAAAGATAATTCCTTTCAATGTGTAACAATTCTGATAGGAAACATTGTGTCTTTATGGCAGAGGTGAGAAAACCAAGTCACAGCAAGCTGAACTGACTGTCAAAGTGTTAATGATGGACTCCAAATTCAAATCCAAGCAGTCTGCCTATAACTAGGCTCCTACTGGAGTTATCTTTCCAGGAATCTTTTTACCTCTGCATAGAAATTTCTGGTAGTGTAGCAGGTGCACTCTCAATAAAACTAAGGGTGTATTACTCAACATAGGTTTGGTAGGGTCTGAAAATGGGTAGGATCCAACCTCTCTTCACCAGGCCAGTACACAAAGCTTTGTTCAGCTAGTTCTGTGCTTTGAACAAATGGGTGAACCAATAGAAGCAGCTGTCAGTGTTAGGGCCTGCCAGAAAACATCTGCTGCATAAAAATGAAGCATCTCTCACGTCCCGTAAAATGCGGTGAGTTCATTACATAGTAGTCAAACCATGGCTTGGGACTCCCATAACATTCCATCTTGGGCATGAGATGAGTACGTGGATAATAATCCTAATTGCCCTTGTGCTCCCACCCTATGTTTATAACTCCCATCTTATAATTAACTTTTATATTTTCTGTAACTTTACAAGTCAATCTGTGTACCAGAGTGATAGTAAGCCCATATTTATCTAATTTAGTAAACATTTGCATGCACTGCAATTAGACTTGCATGTTGTGTGATGCACATTCTTGCTAATTGCAGAATTCCTTTCGAGATGAATCATCGGATGGCATCCTTCATGTTTTATTTCCTGTCTACATGGTTTGCTATTGCTTGTGAGCTGCATTTGGAATCTCAGACCGAGGCACCTGCAATCACAGAACTGAAGACACCCTGAAGCCAAAGCAAAGGAAGGAAGTATCTGCCTTGGTCACAGGTGGAAAAACTGACACCCCAGCAAGTAAAGGGATTCAACTATCCAAACAGCTCACAAAGGGTTTCCAGAGACCAGAAAGGTTAGCACATCTGTAATGAATATCCCCCAAACCACCCCAGCACAGAAATTCCATGAATAATTTGAGCCAGTCATACAATTAGTGTAGAGTTTGAGTCTGGACAAGACTAGTCTGGGTCTAAAAGAAATCAGGTGTTAGGCAAGGGTTTTTCAGCTTCAAGTTGCTTATTGTCAGCATATGTTTCATTATAAGGAGGAGATGTTAAACTCTTGGCTTCCTTTCCCCATTTTTTGTACAATCTTTCAGTATCATTATGAAACTAGACTAGAACAGAGAAGGAGGTTCATCCAGAAATTAGGGATTATACTAGAGAGCATGAGCATATTAGATGGTAAAGAGAAAGTCTGTTTCACTTGCTTTACAGTGAAGTTCAGAAGAGCACCTCCAAATTCACACAGTTGGCTGCAGATGTGGGGCTCACTACGATGGTCTCCAGCAGAAAGACTGTGTGGGAGAGGTGCCCTGGGCTCCACTCCTTCCCTCACTAAGCAGCTTGACACAGTGACTTGAGCTTTTGGGTCCAAACCTGAGCACAGGTATGTGCATGCAAGGATCAGGTCACAAAGACTACACCCTGATGTGGAGATTCTGAACTCAAGAGTTTTTAAGAAAATGTAGCAAAGTTCAGTGTAGTAGCTGGCCCTACCAGTGACTGCTCAATGTGCATGTGCACCAGAAGGAAGAGTGGCAAGGGTGATGAGGGCAGAAGGAGAAGAAGAGACTAACTATTGCCACCTGTACCTTTTCTGGGTGGCAGGCAGAGAAACTCATGGGGCCTGGACTTTACCTTTACCAAGACTGAAAAACTTGTTTCTAAGTGTGGTTGGTCTAAGATCCTCTGGGACCAGGAAACATAGTTCAATGTTGTTCTCAGAAAGAAAAGGAGAGTAGTACTGGCCTTTGTTGCATCATTTGAAATGGGAGAGTTTCCCACTGGTACCAACAGTGATGGGCATGCTCTGTCCTCGGAGCCTGAGACAGCCAGCAACCAGGGCACACCTCTGCTACAGACTTGCCACTCTCAGTTACATCCTGTGTTTCTTGGCTTCTAACTCAGTATCTAGGAGAGCAGTTACATGCCCAGAGAATGTATTTTGAATATATGAATGCTTGCATTGAACACTGTTGAAATGTACAGCTCTCACCAAACTAGCAAACAGGAGTAGCAGATGGTACAACCAAAGTAGTAGTAAAATTACTTTAGGGGCCTGCAATGTGGCACGGTAGGTTGAGTCTTAGCCTGCAATGCTGACATCCCATATAATCACTGCTCTTAGTCCTGGCTGCTTCACTTCCAATCCAGTCCCTGCTAATATACCTTGGAAAACAGTGGAAGATAGCCCAAGTTCGTGGGCCCCTGCCACACATGAGGCTTTGGCTTGGTCCAGCTGTGGCCACTACAGCCACTGTGGAATAAATCAGTATATGAAAGCTCTCTTTCTCTCTCTGTAACTCTGCCTTTCAAATAAGACGTATAAACCTTAAAAGAAAATTTTAATAACGATGTAAACAAACATATGACAACACAAAGCCTACATTTAGCTTTAGACACACACATACACAATCATTCAAACAAATAGTGGTTGAAACTTGAAGAACTGAAGTTCATATATAAAAAGCCAATGCAGATAAGTCTTAGGGAGCTGTAAGCTCGAGTGCAGGAGGAAGCTCTGTGCTGTTGCTAACCTGGAGCTGGGCTCCATAAGCACAGGCCAGGTGGGGATCAGTGCAGGTGGAAGTCACTACAGCTTTGGAGCTGGGTCAAGCCATGTCTCTGGCATGATGTTCACTTGGGACTCTGTTCATGGATACAACTTAGCCTGGGTCCAGAGCTTCAGTTTATACAGCATCTCCCCAGGCATTATCTTGTTCCATTATCCTAAAAAATGGTTTCTACACTGGTAAGGGCAAGCTGACCTGCTCAAGGTCACCTAGCCAGTGAGTGACAGAGCCCTGGCCTTCTGACTGCTGCTCTGGACTCTTTCTGCCACACTGTGCTGTCTTTATGCAGACCAGAGCCTCTGCTGGCAGCATCCGGAAGCAGGACCAGCACGATGCTTGTCAAAAGCTATCAACAGCTGGCATGCTCAGATGGGCTTCTTGTCCTCACCCAGCTTGACAGTGATGGTTCAGGAAACACTCTCCCTGCCTCGGGGGAGGGCACTGGGAAGGGTCAGCTCATCTCCACAAGCACACTGACCCCAGCCTGTTCCGAAACTGACAGCAGATAAACATATAACATCACTGTGAGCCCAGGAAAAGGCAGATTTCCATTCTTGACTCCTCACACACTATGAAAAGGGCTTATGAGCCAGGACCGTAAAGAGAGAGAGGGGAAGGGAAAGAACTAGCATTTTCCAAGAGCCTGCTAAGTCTCTGGATCAAGACACTATTTTAAAGTTCCCTGTCTATGTGGTCACACTGTTTAGCACGGCCACTGTTTGACTTCTACTCCTGCTGGCAATGGGTTGTCGTATTACATTATGTCATATGATCCCTACCAGAGGTGATCTTATCCATTCTTTTAAAAAAGTTAAATAAATAAATGAATAAATAAAATCAACAAGTAAGGCAGGGATATTCTCTTATTTCACAATGCAGTGCAAGAATGTTCATCTGTTTGTTCACCTATCCATCCTTTCATTCATTCTACAAATACTGATTAAGATACTTATGGGTTCTTGGAACTGTGCCATACACTGGGGGAGGCAAAATGTCAGAAAAGATCTTAGAGAAGGAAAAGAGGCATCATAGTTGGGACATGAAGCAGGAAGACCAATTTACAGGATGGGGACGTCATGGCATGCTGTGACCAGTAGGTGGCACTCAGGGTCCCCTGAGGTGCAAGAGTCCTTGTAAGCTAATCCTTCGTTCAATATTCATTACTGTGCACAAAATCAAATTCAAAGACATTTTATTGAAAGGATGCATTCAATTTGATTTTAATTCCATTTATTTGTTGTTAATTGTTCCATGCTTCTCTAAAAATGTTCAAATTAAATCTGATTGTGTTGGGGCTTCCTGGGTAAGTGAAAAAGATGTCCTGGACATTCAGGCTTCTAACTAGGTTAGCACCTCCTGTGGCTGGCAGATGGCCCTGGACCCCTTCCTTGAGAACTACTCATGAAAAGTCAGTGCTATTGGGAGAACCTTGGAGGAATGCACAGACCATATCTGTTGTGATATCTTCCAGGGGTAGAAATACAGCCAGTTTTATATTTGTTTTTACAGTGAACATGGTCACTTTGTTTGCTTGTTTGATATTTTATATGGAAGTATAGCCTGAAAATGGAAAAGCATATGATGTTAGGTGAGCAGGTTGGTAAGCTTTAATGCATTTATAAATAAGTACAACCATCCCCCAGCTCAAGATAGAGAACATCAACAAAGCCCCAAAAAGACCCCTGGTCCCTTCCAGTGACTGCTGCCTCTCAAGAACCATTCTGACTTCTATCACCATAGATTAGTTGATGATCTTTAAATTTCACATGTGTAGCATACAGGATGTACAATTCTGTGTTCAGATTGTCGGTCAATATTATCTGAAGTTCACACATACAAATATATTTGAAAAACACCATGTGTTCTATTGTTCGTGTAGTAAAGCTGTTCTTTCTCATTGATAAGCAGTAGTCCACTATGTGGCTATCTTATAGGTATGTTGATTTTTTGTTTTGTTTTTCGTTTTTGTTTTTGCTGCTGGTTTTAAAGATTTCATTATTCATTTGAAAGAGTTACAGAGGGAGAGAGAGAAAGATCTTACATTTGTGGGTTTATTCCACAGAAGGCCACAACAGATAGACCTAGACCAGGCTTAAACCAGGATACAGGAGCTCCGTCTCAGTCTCCCATGTGAATGGCAGGAGCCCAAATACTTGGGCCGTGTTCTTTTTTTCTCAGGCTGTTAGCAGGGAACTAGCTCAGAAGTGGAATAACCAGGACTTGAATCAACACCCATAAAGGGATCTTGGCACGGTGGGCAACAACTAGCCCCATAAGTATGCATTTGTGCACTCATAGAAAATATTGGAAAAGGTTAAATATGGTTGTAGAAATTGCTGCCTTTCTGGAGACCAGGGAGTTGTTTCAACAGTGGCGTAACCCTCAGAGGACGTGAATGGGCGCAGGGGCAGAGTCTTTCCGAAATAAGAAAAGGAGCAATGAGAGGCAGGTGTTCTGATTCACAAGCAGCATTTGGTTCATAGGTTGATGGTGGATAGGCAAAAAGCAAGACACCCGGTTAGATTTGAATTTCAGGTAAATTGTGCATTGCTTCTTAATGTAACTATGTCCCGAGTGTTATATGGGACATTCGTATAGCTAAGGATTATTCCTGGCTTTTTTTTTTTTCCAGTTTGGATGTAATTGCATTTTGCCTGACAACCCTAAGAACAGATGTTAATCCTTGCTAACCTGATAACACAATGGCCAGGTAGAGAGGGTCAGCTGAAAGCACTAAGAAAGGCTTCGGCAGCGTGCCTGCTGGGGTCTGCGCTGAGCCCCACACGCCCCTGCGGGCTGGGAATCTTCTCTCATCCAGCACTGGGAGCCCCGAACCCAGCTCCACCCACACTGGGCTCTGAGAAAGGGCCATTTAAACATTGTGTGTTGGACAAATGACTGGCCTTGATTTCCAGCTCGGTGCTTGCCTGCTTTTGCACTTAGGTAAGTGATTTCATCCCCATGTTTCTGTTTCTTGCGGCATTCGTTTAGCAAATCCTTCCAGGGGCCTGACTCTGTGCCAGGTACCAGGGAGAGACGAATGGCCTGAAGTTTTTGTACTCTTGGGAGCTTGTATTATTTAAAAAGGAAGATAGCAAATAGGATAAAAGAAAAGAAAGAGATCCCCTCTTGCAGTAATAAGCACTTTGCTTGTCACTAGAGAAAGGCAGCAATGCTGTTTGGGTGGAGGGTTGGATAGGGCCATTCCTGGGGCTGGTAAGGGAAGACGCACTCTAGGCAGACAAAATAATCAGACTATTTTCCTTATCTGAAAGTTGGGGGTAAGAAAGCCCACCTTGCACAGCTGCAGGAGTCACCTGAAGGCAGGGTGATAGGTGACATTTTCAAGCTTTCTTCAAGGTAAATGAATCAGGACTCTCCTCCTACCCCCAGAGCTCCAACCCTGGTGGACTTGGAAACTTAGCACTCTGCTTCTTTGAGAGGCAAGCAGCGCTACTCTGGACTCAGGCCCTGCACTGGCCTGTGGCTCCCTGGCTGGAAGGTCAGCTCAGGTGGGGAAGGCCTTGAAGACCTCAATCTTGCCTCCTGCCATAACAGCCCAGCACACACTGCGATGGCAATTCTTATTCTTCCCGTTTCATGTTTTTGTTATTTTTATGAGTCTGCCATGGAATGAAAGGAAGACAGAATAGAGTTATTCTGACAGAATAGAGTTGCCCATGGGGAACTGGAGAAGAACTAGTGCAGTGTCTTTAGAGTGAGGAAAAGCTGGGATTTGTTACATGCAGCTCAATCTCTCATTAGCTTCTTCACTGTAATTAAATTGTGTGATCTCCCTGTGCCTTGCTTGGACCCTTGCCTACAACAGTGCACACCTGTGAAAACTTTGTGCTTCAACAAAGTAAACTGTGTAAAGTACCCAACAAAGGGGCTGATGCAAAAATGCTAATTCAACCACTAGTATGACTAGCACCTAACCATCATTCATTCAGCTAAGGAATATTTGTGGAGTGCTGACAATGTGCAAGGCCTTCCTCTAGAAATGAGATACAACAAAAAGGCTGCCTCCCTCCCCAACGTATGTGGGAAGGCTTGTCTATAAAGATCAACAAGCGCCACAAGTGATAGGCAATCATCAGGAGTGAGAACAGCCAAGAAGGCAACAAGCAAGGGGGAGGGAGGAGAGTGGAGGTGGACAGAGAAGGCTCACCGGGTGAAGAGCAAAGAGGAGGGAGCCTATCAAGGTCTACAGAGTGCTCTGGGCGGTGCAGAAAGCCAGTGCAGAGACCCTGAGATAGGGTAGTGCCCTGCCTCAAGGGTTTAAAGGCAGAGCACAGGCATCATTGAAGAACTAAGTAAGTCAGAGATGGGGGTGGGGGAGAAGCAGACCTGTCCTTCCGCCATTCTGCAGCCCTGTGTGCTTACAGACCCTTGAGGAGTGCTTGGCTCTTGGTGGGCGTGGGTCTTAGTGAGGGCAAGGCAGCCTGGAGCTGGTTTTGTGATGCTCCACATCTCTCATCCATGTGTGGGTCCCTTACTTCTCTTTGCTGCTGCAAGGCTTAATCTGAGACACTGAGAGAATCTTCCAGGCCACCCCCTGCTCAGAGACCTCAGAGACGCAGAAGGGATATTTTCAACTTAGTGTTCAGGGTTGTTTACAAGGTGCATGTCTATTTTGCCTGTTTTTGGCATCTGGGCCTTTTAACACACATGAGTCTTTTGGGTTCTTACTGTATACATGGATTATCACGGATTCGGAATGGGTGAATTCACTTGCTTGCGAAAATGTATCTGTGATTAAATCCAAACTCGCTGAGCTTTCAGTTATTTCTGGACATGCGCAGAGTGGAAGTCATTTGAGTCACCTGTCATGCACGTTCCCCGCTGAGAGCAGACGTGACCATGTTCTGCCTCCTTGTTTCGGTTGTATCAGAGACAAGTGTTCTTTTCGCGGTCTACTTAGCTCCATGTTTTTTGCACTTCTGTGCGTTCTGTAGGTGATTTTGCTGTTTCAAATATCCCCCAAGCGTCATGCTGCAGAGCCGTCTAATGCTTCTCAGTGCAGTAAAGCTGTGCCGTGCCTTACGGAGGCAGCATATGCATTTGCTAAGCTGTGTTTAGGCCAGAGTTGCAGTGCTGCTGGCCACGGGTTCAGTGTCAGTGAATGAACAACAGGGCAAGGTATTAAATAGGGGGCATTTAAGCAGAAACACACATCTAACAAGATTTCATATTGATCAGCTGACGAAATTGCTGTGATCTGAGGCTTCCAAGAACCTAACCCTGTGTGCTCCCAAGGAGACATGTTCAGAATTTGCTAATCCAGTACTAGAGTTGACTTTCTAGAACATGGCTATGGTAAAGAACGAGAAGTGACTGTATGGCCAAACTGTGTTCCAGAGAAGTACAATGAATTTACCCTGCTGTGGCAGGATATAAATCTGACAGTTTGGCCCCAAAATTGCCAGCATTGAATATTTAAAATACCTTTTTCTAATTTTATAGGCGAAAAGAGTTTCTATTCTAATGAGTGTTTTTTGACTTCCCAATGAAGTACAATGTTTCTTTGTTGACGCCCAGGTTCCCATGTGATTATTCATCACAATTGGTTCCCTGAGCCCTCATTCTTGGAGTCCTTTGTGGGAGGAAGCATGTGTGGACGTGCCATAGGGAATCACAGGATTTATCATGTGAATTTCTTCAAGTGAAGGAAAACCACTAGCCCAGGCAAACACTGAGCCAGACAGACCCTCTCCACATCGAAGTAGGATACTAGTTTCCTGGCATTAAAGCCAGCTTGATCTGACACCAACACTTCTGGTCACAGTGATTAGAACAGCACTTTAAAAACTTTATTTGTTTGCTTGAGAGAGCGGGAGCTCCCCATTACTGGTTAACACCTCAAATGTCCATAACAATTGGGGCTAACACGGGGTGGGGAGGGCAGAGCTAGGAGCCAGAGCTCAGTCCAGGCCTTCCATATGGGTAGTAGGAACCCAGTTATCTGAGCCATCCTAGGATTTGCTTCAGCAGGAGCCTGGATCAAGAGAAGAAGCCAGGAATAGAACCCAAGCACTCCAGTATGTCAGTGTGTGATGTGGGCATCTCAATTGCTAGATGAATTGCTCGCCCCAGAGCAGTACTTTTGAGTTCAACTTCCTTATTTAGGAAAGAATTATCAGCAATTTACTGACTATATGATCTCAGCTTTCTAAACCTATGCCTCAGTGTCCTCATCTGTAGTGATGGGCATAATAATACATTATCTGATAGTTTTTTTTTTTTTTTTTTTAGTCAAAGAAGTGAGTTAGACCATGAAAATCACTAAAACATCACAGTGTAACAGCTTTGTGCATGCTGATTGCTGTTACTAAGTACCCAGCATAGTAGAAGCAAGAAGAGTAGATAACTTTGGCTCCAGATACGCTTGCTAAGGAGGCAAGATTTATGCCATGAAAGTAATTAAAGCTCATTCTATGTTTGGTAGAAAGAAAGAACTGAGTGAACAGTCGGGGGACTCTGATTCTGCTCCCCCTTGGCTGATTTCTTAGGCTTCAATCACTTTAGCTTTAGGACCTCAGAGCCTTCACCTGTTAGCAGAGAGGGACGCTCAAGTCTTGCGATGTGGCCTTAAGTGTCTTATTTAATCTTATTAATCTTCATGGCTGCAGCTTTGAGGCAGAGGCACCTGGTTCGAGAACCTGTGGCTCACGAGAGGAAGAACTTCTTTGTACCACATCACTGTACCCTTGGTATGAAGTGAGGGCTGCCCAGCCCAGGCCAGCTCCCAGAAATTTGGGATCATTTAAGGGGGGCAGTGGCGTGAGTTTGGAGCCCTAACACACTTGGTTGATGTGGCTTTGTGATCAGTGACGCCCACCCGTTGGCCTAGATAGAGTTGCTTTATGTTCTCCTCTTAGTTCTCATGGAGTAGGTGCCTCCTTCCAGACTGTCTCTGCTTGCACGGTTTGTGCTGGTCGCTCTTGTGCCTGGCCCTGTGAAGGCAGACAGCACAGGCTGTCTTCTGCTCTCCTTTGGGGTCCTCTAGGGCGTCTTTTCTGAATGAATCTTCCTCCGGAGTTGTTCTGGGCTTTGAGGTCACACAAGTCCAGTCTTTGTGCCTGCAACTACGTGGGCAGCGACTGCTGAAGTTCCTCCCTTGCTGTCCTTACCCGGCTGTGAGAGCAAGCTGCCCTTGTCCCCTTCTCCTCTAATCTGGTGCACACCAAGGCCACAGTGGCTAACATGGTCTCATGACAGGATCCCTGCCCTTTGGCAGGATCAAACCTCACCTTGTTATTTGACTATTGCAGACCAAGTACCCTGGCTAGCCTTTTTGGCTTAGTAACAAGTGTGGTACAAAGGTTTAGACTGCATGTTTTTCCTCAAAGTTGTGTTTTTTTGGTTGTTATAAGGCCATGTGGCTTAAGCCAACAGAATCCCAAATGAACTTTATTTGCTTATGTGAGTATCTTTTTTTTTAAATACTTCTCTTTCTGAAGCTTATTTAGTTTTGGATGGTAGAAAAAAAGAGAGGGGGTGGTTCTTCCATTCACTACTTCCCTCCCTGAATGACTGCAGCAGCTGGGACTGGGTATGGGTTGGGGTCTGGGTCAGGCAGAAGCTAGGAACCAGGAACTCTTCTGCTCCCCCATTTAGGTGGCAGGGACTCCAGGACTTGAACCATTATCTACTGCCTCCCAAGGTACAGTTAGCTGGAGGTGTAGGTGGGACTCGGTCACAGAAATTCTGACATAGGATCTGGGTCCCTAGTCATGGCTTAACCCATTCTGTTGTAACCCACCCCCATGCTACCATTGCAGTTTTATGTGCATGACCTTTCCAGCTCTGACGCTATCGCATGAGCCAATTCCCAGCTGGTAGGGGAGGAAGGATTCTGTGCTGCATCCAGGGTCCTTTAAGGGTTCTATTTCTATCATTGTCTTATTAATCAGGAAAAAAGATAAGGCTATTGGCATCTCTGCACACACAAGTATGCCGCTGGTAGATAAGAATCAGAATGCTGTGTCTTTTAGCAGCTGGTCTGCTATTCGGCTTTTGAGGGCCAGACCAGAGGCCACCTTCTCTGTGAAACCCCCAAGATATATTGCTGCTTTAATACTTGTCCTTGCTTGGCCTATTGTGTATACTTTACATTACAATACACCTGTGTTTTTCTACAGGCTTATTTCTTACTAATTATTTCTTAATAATGAACTTGATATCAGAGACTGAGTCTTAATCATCTTCATGTTCTCAGCTTTAGGGAGAGGATCTGGCACAGTAGGAATTTAACAAATGTTTGTTGAATGAATGCTTGAATGCCCCCTGTGTTTCTGGGTAAGTAGTCAGTCTCTTAGAAGTTATGACCAATTAGAATTGTCATTTATCAAATGCATGTGGCTTGTAAACATACAGAAAAATTACATTATGATGAGCATCTCATTTAGGTAAACCAATGCAAGGGCCAGTGAGCCTCAAGTGTAACAGACTTTAAACCCAAAAAGCAAGGGCAAACAACCCTCCTGCTTAGAACCTAAACTGAGTTAAATATCTGTTGGCTCTTGTAATTACCAATTGAGGGCCCTCCCAGTCTTTACCCCCATGCCTCTTGGCCATATTTCACTTGGTCATCTAGCTATAGTGGAAATCAAAGTTATATTTTACTGCAGAACAAAAGAGGAAGTTTGAAACACAATGGTGCTGAAGCCAAGATTCATTTCAATGACATCCTGCACTCCTGAGCCTGGTTGTCTTATGGCAAATTATTACAGCTATGAGACAAGGCAAGAGCACTCCTCACCTTCAGAGGGAGCACCCTTGCCCTGACAGCTGGTAGTACTAGGTGACGTTGGTTAACACCTGGTCATCTCAAACTTGCTTAGCTTCATGGGCTTTTGTTGCCTCCTGGGCAGCTTCAGCATTGCCATTCATTCAGTCCTGACAGTGACCTTCTGAGCTGGGCAGGTCTAGGACGAGATGCTGTTTAATGTGGGAGGAGGATTTCTGGGTAATTTCTCTGGCCTCTGTCTCAGCTACACCCTCTGAGCCATAGCTAGCTGGGTGCCAGGTACATTCAGCCTACTGCTTCCCACACAATTACAACGACCCCTTATGAGTTTGTATGAACTTAAATAAAACTGTTTTTTTTTTTTTTTTGGCAGGAGACATTGTGTCCTTTGCCCACTGTCTTGCCCTGCCACTGTCCATGTGAGAAAACATGATTGATAGTAAGGACCTGTGCTAGGGGCAGGAGGCTGAGTAGTAGAGAAATGCTTTGGTTGAGGACTGATGGTGTGAGAATTCCTCCCTGGTCAGGGTGGGCATGCCTGCAGTGGATTATCTCAAGAGTGAGCAGGCAGAGGAATCCGCAGGCTGGCATCTTAAGCCCGGTGCGGAGGAGGCACTGATGCCCCAGGCTGGTCACAGGCCAGTTCCCTGAGCGTCCTCAGTGCACGGCTCAGAGGCACTCCTTTGGCACTCCCAGGAGAGGATGATCAGAGAGGCAGAAAGGCTGTCTGCTCCCCAGTGTCTTCCTGGGAGGCCTGCAGGTGCAGGAAGTTACACAAAGGCCATTAGCACTCTCCTTCCAGCTGTCCCTAGTATCCCCAGTGGGCTGAGGGATGATCTTAGTAGTATGTTGGGCTTTTAATGCAATTGTCATGCATTTTAATATCTCCCTTCTATTATGGGAGGTCACAAGGTCTTCAATGGATGCTCATGATAGGAAGTTTTTCAAATAAGAACTTGATGTAAAAACAAGTGAATTGGCTCAAAGAAAGTTATTAAGAGGGGCTGTAAGTGACCAGAGTTGAGAGGATAAGCTCTGAAGTCAGACTGCCTGGCTGGGTACGCTCCTCCCTTCTCTGTGGTTTCATTGCCTGTGGAGAAGGACTCACACCCAAAGCCTCATAGAAGGACTGAGAATGTTTCCCGGCTCACTTAGAGCACCACATTAGCAACTGCTAGATGCAGTTTGGTAAATTCTGATGGTGACAGGTGGTATGTAGGGCTGAAGTCCCAAGGATGCTTCCAGGACAGTGAAGGGTGTGAGAACATTTGTGCTCTGCACTCCTTCCTATGACCCTCAGTTGCTTTATCATCTGCCAACAGTGCTATCACAGGGCATCTTTGAATTGCTGGATTAATTCATTAGTTTTCCCATTTAACAAACAAGGAAACAGCCCAGAAAAATCAGATTTGGCAATTTGGTTTGAGACAGTTTACCCTTGAGGTCAAATGGCTCTGATCTAGTTCAGAAGTCCTAAAACCCTGGTGTTCCACTGGCTGGTAAATTTCTCAACTAAAAATGTTAGGAAGATATTGAAAAGTACTGGTCAAAAGGAGGTGGAGGAAGAAATTACAGTCATCTGTCACAAAGGAAGTTTCCAGCTTTCTAACTGTGTGAAGGAGCAACCTAAAATTTTTTTAAAATGGGTACATTTTTAGATCCGTAGAAAAGCCACTACAGTGATCTTGTTTTTCTCTTTTCATCAAGGATTGTGAAATCTTCCCAGCCATCAACATGCAGGCAGGCTGGGCCTTGGGGCCTCTGGCTTAGAGGGACCAGTCATTCAAGTTCTCCCTCTCTCTCCCAGTTCTTGGCTTCCTTACCTCTGACACACAGGCACCTTGCAAAGCTGCAGAGAGTAGTACAGGTGTTATCAGAAGCATATCTCCTGTACAGAAGAAAGGCCCTGGTTTCTATGGCACCTGCCACACCCTCCCCCCAACCTTCTTTATTACATGTATTCAATGTAAGAAAAATCATTTTAAACTCTCAGTATTAGTTTATGACTCCTATTAATCACATGTTAATAACCCTCCCAATTATTAAATTATAGAGACATGCATTCTCTCACCCAAACAGAATAATTATTTACTGAAATGAATTAACATATATAAGGCTTTCGCTCTGTGGCTGAAAGTTAGCATAATGAGTTTATCAGGCTTAAAAGAAGCCCGTACAGGCTTTTTCTTGGGTGAAATAAATACACTGATTACAGCAGTGTTGGCATCATGCCATTTGCTATTTCTCTAATAAACACAGCTCGAGCTGTTTATCTGTTTTCAATATAATTTAGTGAGGCTCCCTTCTGCAATTAACAGCCAAGGCAGGGGTGGGAGTGGGGGTGGGGAAGACATGTTCTTTCTAGCCTCCTTCTCCAGGTCCTCCAAGTTGCTCATTTTGGCTCCTATTTGTATTTTAATAGGCCTGCCAATCAGCAGGCTGAGGTGCTCAGATCTGATCTTTGTTGACAATATACTTGTCACTGGGAAATGCATTTCTAGGACATCAGTCTTAGCAGGGAGGCAGCCAGTCAAGAGGAAACAATTATGCAAATATAGAATTTAAACCCTCCAGAGTCCCTGCCACAACCTGGTAGGAGGATAAGGGTCTGCCTTCACCTCTTTCTCTAGGGACAGCCAGCTCTTCTGTCATCCATCTTCTCAGGGGACTCCTATGTTACTTAAGCATCCTCCAAGTGGGCCCTTAGACACAGGGTTGGAAATTAGGATGCATGGATAATTAAGTTCCCAAATTCTTATTCTTCATGGATCTCAGAAGACACTCAGTTTCCTAAATCTATTTTAGCTAGTAATTTGGGGGTTATATCAAATGTAAGCCAACTGACATTTAAATCATTCATTTAGCAATCCTATAGTAACACATGTTTCAAAACTTAGGAAAGTAGATTTCAAATATTTGTACACCCTCTAAAATGATAAGTGTGAGATGTAATGGATATATGAATTTGATGGACTTATTCTGTAATTGATGCATTTCACCAAAACATTACATTGAATTCCATAAATATATAATTTCTCAATTAAAAATTAAAAAAAACCTCCAAGCATGTATTTTAGGATACAAAATTAGAAACATGTGGATCTCATAGTTTGCTTATCTCCAAATATCCACTGAATGTGAGGCACTGACTGGGATAGGGAGATGAATGAGACAGATGAGGTTCATGCTGTCATGGAGCTGCTAGTAGGGGTGCAGGGTGTAAAAGTGTGGCAGGTGGCTACTGACACGGCTCACTGAGGACCATAACTCCTGGGTAGTTACAACTTTGTATAATTCTCTGCTCTCAAGTAGGAGCTAGATGTAGGGACCCCCCTCTAAGCAGTGGTGATGGGCTGTCACTTCTGATTAAGGTACAAAGGACTGGCTTCCATGTCTCTTGCCGCTCTCTTGCCCTGGTGAAGCAAGCTGCCATGTGTTGTGAGATGCTTGATGGAGAGACCCATGCAACAAGGAATACAGGGTGGCCTGCATCCAACAACCACAGCAGTGAGCTAGGCAGCAGTCCTTCCTGGTTGGCCTTGGCAGACTGACCTGGGCAGGAGTTTCTGAGGCTCAAAGCCAAAAGACCTAGCTTACTGCTCTGGGATTTGAGATCCACAGAAATGGTAACAGTACATGTTCAGAAGTTGGTCAATTTAGGAGCAGTTTCAGGCTTAGTCACTTCAAAATACCAAGAAGTCATTGATCTTGTGACATTTCTTTCCTGGGAAGTGCAATGTCGGGGTGCTGGTGGATCTGATGTCTGCTAAATACCCTCTTGTTCTTAGGTATCTTGATTTTCAAGGCAAGCAGAGGGCTCTGATCTCTGATCTCTTCTTTTCTGGACACCAATCCTACCTTTATGATCACATCAAAGGCTGTATCTCCCAACGGAAGCCAAGGTTTTGACATGAATTTAGGAGCACACACCTGCTGTCAATGTTGATTTGTTTTGCCATAACATCCTGGTGGGTCGGTGAGGGGTAGGTTCATCTAAAAAGTCTTTGTTCTGATAGCCCAAGCAAAGCTCCAGCATGCTCCTACACATGCCTTCCAAGGGCATCCAACCTTGGATTACAGACCTTCAGTGATGGGGAAAGTCACATCTGGTTATTCTGTCTAATCTTTGAATATAAAGATAGTTGTTGCTGGGTTTGAATTTGCATCAAGAGCTGCATCTCTCTGGTCCTGGATCTTCCCTCAGAGGGAGCTGTGTCTTTCTGGCCCTTTGTGTTCTCTCCCGGACATTTCTTCAGCTCTCCCCCCTTTGCTCTCAGTGCCTCACTCTCCTTTGTTTTCTGACTCCAGGCTTCATTTTCTTTGATGCTGTTTTGGCCTTCATACCTTGGCTGCATTTGAGACTCTTCTTCCTCTGCCATTGCATCCTTCTCCACCATCTCTGCTTGTTCCTATCACCTCGATGTCTCTGTAGTCTTAGTTAGAAATTCTGAAACCCCTGAGTTGACTGACTGCTTCCAAAGGATAGTATCACATCTCGTGCAGATGGCAAGGACTTTCTTTGTTTAGCTAACCATGGTCCCTGGCTATATATGCCTACCTCCTTGGCACCCAGTGATTTCCTTCTTCCCATCTCTTCTTTAGCAGCCTTAATGATCATCTCTGTGGAGAATTCCCTGGTGGAGGATTTCTGTCTAGCCAGCTACCTGCCAGTGTTCTGTGACAGTCCTTCCAGTCCACGAGTTCAGCATTCCTTATTTCTGCCTTTCTGCCTGCCTTCTTGTCCCTGGCAAATATTCAACATATCTGCTAACACCAACAGTGGATTTGTGCCCCTTCCAGTCATGATCCTCTTTCCTTCCCTGCTGATGGGCCAGGCTCCTGCATCTTGTAATAATCCAGATCATAAACTCAAGGATATCCTGGACCCTTTCTCTTTGTTCTACCTGCAATACCAAATGGTTGTCTAGACCTCTAAGCTTGTCTTCTCACAGTTTCTTTTAAACATCCCTTCTGTCTGCTGCTCCTGAGGCCCAAGTTCTCATCAACTCACCCCTGCCTCTAATAATTCTCACCCCCACAAGGGTTTTTCCCCAGGGAGAGTCCTGGGCACTGAGAGTGCAGTGAGAAGCAAAGAAGATTGGACATCCATCCTAAAAGCACTTACAGTTAATTGTGCATTCAACCATTCATTCAAATATTCATGGAGCATCTGCCTTATTACTGTTTGTTTCACTCAGATTCCTGATAGTTGGACCCAACTTCCTTTCCAAGCTAGCTTGACAATTGTTTTTATAACCAGCAGTAGTAAATGAGGACTGTCTTGAATGTTCGAAGCATTTTATTTTTTACCTCCCCACCCACCCAAAAACCCATGATTCTTACAGTTTCTCACTTGGAGGTCTCATCTGTTGGTCTCACTGCTGAAATCCTGAGTGATATATCAGGGTAGGCCAGGACTAAGGCAGCTGCTTCCAGGGGCTTCCTCTGCCTTCTCTGGACACCCTGAAGTCCTCACCCTTTTGCTAGCACCTATAAGCTGATCCACTTCAGATATCTGTAGCATTTCAGGTATCTTGGCCTTAGGGACAGTTTCCTGGCTGCTGAGGAGGGAGCCAAGACAAATAGGCAGCATCAGGAAACTGTGTCCATAGAGCTGCTAACAGGATCTTAGCAAAGGGCTCCAAGCCAGAGATGGAGAGGGGCCATGGGGTGGGGTGGGGAGGGGATGACCAGGTTAATTGCCAGCTTGTGGAGAGTGTGCATGCATGCTAAGTAGGCCAAGTTAGCTAGCATGAGATGAAAGTTAAGGATTTCCTAATTTTAGGGGTCCAAGAGCCTATTACCCTGGCTAATTGGTATCCTTGGGCTGATGATTGGAGTTTTTTGAGTAGCATGACCAGCAGTACCAACCTCAAAAGACTGTTGGATTTTACATAATGTGGGGATGTGGCTGACATGCATGATTAATAAAGGATTGTTACTTTTGATAGTGTGGTTAGATTGAAGTGAAGCTTAGGGTTGGGCAGGATGCTCTAGAATGTGAGAAGGAGCCGGAGTTCTCACAGAGAATTGATATTTAGGATGGAAAAGCCAAAATCCTTGTACAAATGCAAAGAGCAGGTGCAGAGATGGAAGTGGACAAATCTCATGTCAGGAGCGTTGCAGAGAGTTCCCAATCAATTGCCAAGAGTTTTTCTGGAGTCTGTGCAGCTGCTTTCATCAGCTGGCTTCTGGAGTGGTTGGGCAACAAGTGAGCAGAAACTGGGTCACTGGGACATCTGCATTGCTCTTCCCTTGACTTGGGCCACGATAACATCCAGAGCAAAGCAGAGAGTCCAGATGACTGTCAGGTAGTTCCTGGATTGGGCACTGTAGGATGGCAGATGCCACAAACCAGGGAGGCCCATCAGGAACTGGACTATTGTTTGGAGAGCGCCCCAGGAGCCACTGAAGTATTGTACCTCTTCTCCTGTCCAGACTCTCCCAAGCTAGTCTTGTATTACCTGTTCCAAGGATGCTTGTGTGACATCAGCAGTCTGTGGATGACACTCTGATCAGATCACCTGCAGGAGTTTCTTTTGGTATTCGCATCACAGGGCTGGCTGCTTCATGTGCATGTGGCATTTATTCTGCAAAATAGCCATGTAAGGTAGATGCTGTTCACATTTTATGGAGAGGAAAAATGAAGCTCACACAGATTGAGTAACTTTTCCAGAATCCCACAAAAGAAAAATGGCAGAGCTAGGGGATTATAAACACATCTGTTAGATCTGTTTACAAGACCAAGATACTTCAGTTACTGTGACTGAGAAACAACTTACTTCAAATTGTAATAGTCTAATACAACCACTTATTAGGCTCACAGACACTGAAGGTCATGAATTCAGGCATAGCATAGCACAGTGACCTGTTTTCACCCCATGATGATGAGCCTTGGCTGGAAGATGCCTATAGGTCACCCTTGCTTGATGGCTGCTTGGGTCCTTCCCATTTTGGTGACTGAAGCTGGCTTGAGGCTGTGGGTTTCAGTTCTCTACAGAGGCCTCTGCAGAAACCTGTCTGCATGGACTGGTCTAAACTCCCTCACTGTTCCTTCATACTGAGTGTCTCCCAAATAATAATAATAAAAAAACAGAGGAAGTTATGTCATCTTTCAGAGCCTTACCTCAGACCATAGATAGCATCAGTTTTGTTGCATTTTATTGGTTAAGACAGTCACAAAAGCCCATGCAGAAAGGGAGGGGAAATATGCTCAACTTCTTGATAAAAGGGGCTTTGGAAGAAGGTGTATAATGGTAAATATTACTGCAACTGGTTGCTTTTACAAAGCAGAATGATGGAGCAAGGCAGAGAACCATGTGTATAGATGGTGAATTCCTAAGGCTGCCATTTCCACGTACTTTCTAACACTAGACTTAGCATGTTGAGACGTCCTTGACATTCGCTGAAATCAATGAATGAGCAGACTATTCATGGCAAGCTGTTTGGGAGGCTTTCTTCTTCTTTCACTGTCCTGTTTCTACTTTCTCTTTGACCACACTAGCCACAATGTTGGGTCTCACGTAGAGGTGGTTTTGCTTCAGAGGTTTGCTTCTTGCACCAGAGATCCAGCAGGATGCTCTTTCTGTGTGAACATCTGTTTCATGTCTCACAGGAATCTATTGACTAAGCTCATGAAAGTCTCAGATCTGTACCTCCAAACTTCACAGCACAACCCTCCTGCTTTAGCCAGCCATATGCAAAGCGTGCTATGTAGGGGATCCTGAAACTAAAGACTGAGGCTTGTTGTGGGATTAGCTTAGGAGTTGGCCTTGTAGTAACAATAGGCATTGGGCAGGTATTGGGCACATGGGTTAAGACAGTCCTTGGAATTGCCTACAAACTGTATTGGGATGCCAGGGTTCAATTCCAGCCAGCACCTCTAATTAATATGCACCCTAGGAGGCAGCAGGTTATGATCAAAGTGCCTGGATCATTGCTACTCATGTGAGGGGTTCATATTGAATTTGGGGCTCCTGGCTTTGTCCTGACCCAGCCCTAGGCTGCTGTGGGCTTTTGGGGAATGAATGAGTGGTGGGGGGCCCGTGTGTGTGTGTGTGTGTGTGTGTGTGTGTGTGTGTATGTATGAGCGCATGCTCATACTATCCATCTCTCTGCCTTTCAAATAAATATTTATTTTTAAAGAAAAGGATATGTGGGAGGCCTCGATAAGAGCCTTTTGCCTATATATCTACTTTTAGTCTTCTCCCTCTCCTTCCCTTCCTTTCCTGCTTCCTTTTTGCACAATGCAATTCTGGTCTTGTTTGTAGCCAGCACTTGCCAGTTCTGTGTGAAAAGGCACAGAATTGTCATGCTGTGTTGTTTGGGACGCTGCACTGAGAGTTCCTGCAGAAGGAACTCAGACCTGGCAGCCTTGCCTGTGGCGAGGGACTGGCCCACAGATTCATCTGCTGTTTACTTTTCAGCCTCTGTGAGATGGGGAAAGGGCCCCACCCTTCTCCCCACTGAGAGAGAGCTGTGTGAAGGTTAAAGAAGATTCCGGAGAGAATTTTGTCAACTCTAGGGGCTGTCTACAACGCTGTGGTTACTCTTTTGAGTCAGAGCTTCCACCTGCAAGTTACAGCAGAGGAAGGAGGAAAGTAGCCAGAGAAAAGTTTCACCTTGCTACAGCACCCTCCTTAACCTGGGCCTACCCGGGGAAGAAGGTTGCCTACTGGAGGTTTGACGAGTTCTGCAGGCTCCCTCCTGTCCAGGAAAGTCTTCCGCTGTGGCTGGCACCATTCTCAAGGCAGAGTTTGAAAAGTCCATACTTCAGAGGCCTTGCAGGACCCATAGATGATGAAGCAGGCCTGGAGACTATGGAGACTCTTCAAGGTCTGTCCCTTTAGTAAGTGGACCCTTCAGCAGCACCCCTACGTGGCCACAAGGAGTACAAGCCAAGCCAGTGGTGGTTTTGTTTGTTTTGTTTGTTTTGTTTTCTGCAAGAGAAGCTATAATTCATGGCTTTCCTCCAAATGGAAATGGTTTTGATATATATGTTGGTAGGCAGCTGGATTTTCCAAATTCAAAAATATTGGCCAAACAAATGTATTTGCAGCTGACTACAGCCTATTTTGCTACCTTTTTGCCTAAAGATTGGAGAGGCTGGCTGGTGACATGTCTGTCATGACACCTGAGCTGCAGCAGTGGCTGTAAAGGATCCATATCAAGTGAAGGATGTGTGTTCGGGGGACAGGAAAAGGGACAGGTTCTTGTGCTGAGAAGAGATTCTGGTGAGAACACTGGGAGGAAGGAAGCTGTAGTGCCTGTGCCATGTTGGTTTATGTGGGCATGACAGCTGAGGGGGGAGGGGACGGGGCAGCCAATAGGAGCTCAGTCCTGCTATGGAGATCATGGGGATCTGACAACTTTCCCCCAAAGATGGGTGGGGCGGGGGCTGGAGAAGAAAGACAAGCTAGCTCTCTTAACCCTAACCCTAACCCCTAGCCCTCAACCCCTGACCCTAACCAGTTCCATCTCCCCAGAGAAGATAAAAGCCAGCAGACAAGCCATTGCTCCCACCAAGGGCTGGCTTGGAATCGTGCCTTTCACAGGAGCTACTGCCCGTTCACCTGGGGGTGGGGGGAGTTGCAGCTTGATAGTGTGGAAATCCTCAGTGGGGGCAGGGAACGAGGGCAAGAGCTGGGTTCCAGAAATCTAGGCAGCTTCTGTTTCCCAGACCTCCAGCCTTACCTGCCAGGCTTTCCAGGGTCACATCCAGAAGCCCGTGAGGTTGAGCAGAGCTTGGAAATCTATGGCTTTCTTTAAAAACATAAAATTATGAGATGTTTAAATCATGAAGAGTAGGCTCATTATAAAGACACTGGAAAATACAGATGGTCGAAAAAAGAAAACAAACACTCAAAGCTAAACAAAACAAATCTAACAAAATCTTGGTCATACTTTCAGCAAACTGTGTGTGTGTATTTATATATACATACATAAACACACAGATACAAAAATATTTTAACAAAATAAATGTGGCTTCTATTTTATAACTTGGTAACAGGCTTCTTATGCCTCCCTCTATCTAACCATGAAGAACATATTTCATCAAGAAATATTTCACTTTGGCAGTGATTTTGAAGAGTGGTTATTCATGGCATGATGTGTTTTTACCAATAACTATTTTAAAACCAACAGCATGATGCATGATAACTATTCCTACAGTAGGTACCTTTAGATTACAAAGATGTATCTTTACTTTTTTTCTTGAAATATAAAAACCTTTTGTGGGCACTGTTTCAACTCCTGGATGCTTCATTTCCAATCCAGTTTCCTATTAATGTGCCTGAGATGACAGTGAAGGGTATCCCGAGTGCTTGGGTCCCTGTCATCTATATGAGAAAGCCAAGTGGTGTTCCAGACTGCTGGCTTCAGCCAGGTTCTTATGTTGGCTTTAGCAGGTTCTTGTGCTGAGAGGGGCTCCTCCTGAGAACACTGGGAGGAAGGAGGCTGTAGTGCCTGCACCACTTTGGGTTTATGTGGGCGTGGCAGCAGAGGGCTGGGGGACAGGGACAGCCAACAGGAGCTCAGTCCTGCCATGGAGAACAGGGGATCTGACAACTTCCCCCCAAAGGTGGGTGGGGTGGCTTGAGGGGGAACAGTGAGGAAGGACAGGCTAGCAGCATGTCACCAGTTCCAACTCCCCAGAGAAGACAACAGCCAGCAGACAAAGCCCCATTTTCTGTTGCCATTTGGGAATGAGCCAGCAGATGGAAGATCTCTGTCTCCATCCCCCATCCCTCTGTAATTCTAACTTTCAAATAAATAAATCTAATTTGTTTTAATTCTTGGAATGCCTACCTCCCATAGCAGAGTGCCTGAGTGCCAATCCCAGCTCAACTTCTAATTTCATTTTCCTGTGTATATTTACCCTGGAAGATTGAAGATGATGACTTAAGTGCTTGAATTCCTGACACCTGTGTTAGAAACCTGGGCTGAGTTCTTTGCATCTATGCTTGACCTGCCTAGCTGTGGTTGCTGTGGGCATTTGGGAAACATGCCAACAAATAGGTGATCTCTTTCTGTGTCTCCCTATTTTTTTGCCTTTCAAGCAAATTAGGGGGAAAAAGGCGAATAGCTACATTTTTTAAAGGCCTAGATTTAAGAGGAAAAAAAAAAGCTTAAAACTAACTTCTCAAACTTTGTAATTTTATATAACAGTGGCAGTTATAAATACATTTAGTATTTTTCAACAAGACAGACGCTGTAGAGATTTCACAGATATTCCAACTCATATTAGTTCATCTTGCCACTGACCCTATGAGAGGGTATTAGTCTCATTTTACTGATTGGAAAACTGACACAGACGGACAAAGAAATTTTGCAAGGCCACTCAGCCAGAAGATGGCAGAGATGGGAGTTAAACCCAGCTCAAACTGACTGCAAAGACCCTTGTATGCTTCTTACCCTGCATCCTACTTGCACCTTCAAATAAAAAAACAAAACAAAACAAAACAAACAAGCCAAAAAGCCCTGGTATCTTAATAAGCACGTGTCTTTTTTCTTTAGCTTTAAAGTTAAGTGCTCCTACCCCTTTTGGTTGCCGTTTCTATGGGGTGAAGAGGCTCTGAATGACTAAGAACTGTTTTTGGATTAATAAGATTTTTGTTGCCACAGAATTAATTTGTTCCCCTACCCCATCCTCTCACTCAAAAAGCACACAACAAAATGATATTAGCAGCGGGGATAATTACAGAAAATGTAGTTTTAATTCAAAAAGAATACAAATATTTTAGATTTTTTTTTTCTCCAGAGCTGTCAGAACAGAAACAAAAGCCAAGCCTCAGCAGATGTTGAGATGAGAGCAGGCATCAAGCCGGGAACCCCGCTGTCACTTTCTGCACTTGCCCTTCCTCTAATCTCAAAGAAAATCAATCCTGTGATTTAAGGCCAGATTACAGTGTGATGACTTCAGGGCTCATGTGACTCATCGAGTGGACTTTGGAAGTTAAGGCAGGTCCAGCAAAGACACTGGAGAGTAAAGGCTCGCCTCCTTCTGGCAATGGCCTTGATGGCAGAGGCAGCTTCTCTTTCAGGTATACACTCCTGGGTTTCTTTTCAGGTTTAAAACTGTGTGCACAACCGGGAGGGCTGTGGGAGACACTTGCTAAAAGGCAGGTGACTGCAGAGGAAGCCCTACTCAGACCAGAAGTGCCGACTGCAGACCTGGACATGCTGGAGGCTCCAACAATGAATTCCTCCTGACCTGGACTTGCCATAGACTTCCTTGACCTACTGCTTCATTGTACCTGAGCATCTTTGAGGCTTTTTCAGAAGAGATTCAGAAGATACATTGTTTTCAATTTTGCAAGGATGAGCCCTGTTCTTCCTATAGTTGAGGTCAGAATTCTAAGTGGGGATATAGAAACTTGAAGATATTTCCTCAGACATTTCTTCTACCACATGACTGTCCATGGTCCAGCATCAGTCTGCAAAATATTTGTCATTTCTCTGTGATAACTGCAGAAACAGGAGGTGATTGTATTATAATTTTTATACTAGTTTGTGCCGTTTTGCATCTACTGAAGCTACTAACAAAATTAGGGGGGAGAGTGTAACTGGTTTGTATTTTTAATTATAGTTTTTTTGAGCAAATCTGACCTCTTTGGGTTCTAGTAAAAGTAGATGTGTTTACTTGACATTGGGCTCAAGAGGCTTGACAGGTGAAAGCCCCTGCGGCTACAGTGAGAGTCAACACTGCTTGATAGCATCAGGGTGAGGTCAAAGTGAAGGAAGTCCCACCTGCAGGGACCTTGGCTGCCTCTTATCACAGCCTTATTTCCCAGTTTGTTCTGTGCTTGTATTCTAGCCAGACTGGTCTTTCCGTTTCTCAGGTCTAGGAAGCCTGTCCTGTCTCCAGGCTCTTGGCGTGTGGGCTCTTAACCTGACAGCCACAACTTTGCAGTTGCAGTTCCTTTGCGTTCACCTGGAAGCCCAAGTACCTTCCTTGGGAGGCATTCCCTGAACATCCTGTCTAAAATGGTGACCTCTTCTCCTCCGAGTCATCTATTGCTGTGATTTATCACCCTCAAATCTCTTTTTACTCATTTACTTGCTTAGTATGTCGTTTGCCCTGAAATGTAAACTCTAGGGATTATATTTACTTTCCTGCTTCCTTGCTTTAAGGATGCATCACCTTGATTGAACAGACCAAATTGAAAGTGACTTTGAGAACTTTGTAGTTTTCTGCAGAGTAACCCGTGAGTGTTGCAGACACATCCAAACAGCCTAACGCCTTTGTTCAGCAAGGGTCTACAAACTACATTGTAAGCTGAATCTGGGCCATGATCTGTTTCTGTGAATAAAGTTTTATTGGCACATAACCATGCTCATTCCCTTTCCATATTGTCCTCAGCTGCTTTCAGCTTACAATGGCAGAATCGAGTAGTTGTAATAAAGACCGTGCAGCCTGCAAAGCTGAAAATATTTAGTATCTAGTCTTCCACAGAAATGGTTTGTCAGTGGTTACCCAGAGGGAAGATTCTGTGGATTGTATCAAAGCTTTTTTTGTGGGACTCTTTTATGGTGAGGCATTCCATAGTTATATCTCAGAGTCGTCATTTATGCTGGTGTCTTTAGATGTTGGACTACATTTTTCTGTTCATGAAAACGTTGGCCATGGTAATTTGCTGAATTCCAGTGGAAATCTGCTTTGACCTGAATTATCTAGAGAACAGAGATCAATGTGTTTTCTCTGTTAATTATCAGGATGATGCAACACGAGCCACTCTGCCTGTCTGTATTTTTATATAGAGGAAAGGTTTAGCAAAGACACCTTGGTGGCCTGAAAGATAGGCTTTATGTGTAAGATTTTGTTATTTTTATTATTTCCCTTTGCTTAGATCTCTATAAGAATCATGATGTTTCCAAGGCAACACACAGCTTGGGGAAATTGGAGAATACTCTCTATGCAAAGGGATAACATCACAGCTAGCACAACAATGCTGTCCTGCGTGCAAATGCTGGGTGTTCACAGGGACCAAAGGAGCTGGATCAGAATCTTGGAGGCATGCGTCCCAAAGCAGAATAATCATGCTCAGTTTCAAAAAGATCACAAACCCTCCGTCTAGTGCAGTGAGGAAGGGGACATGCTGAAACAGCGCTGTGCCTTGGCGCTCGGGCTTTTCTTAAGGTGTGGGAATGATTGTCAGGCCCAGGTTTATTATCTTGCTAGGATGAAGTGGATGTTTTTGAATCTCTTCTGTTGTGTGTGTTGATTTGAAACACAGTTTCCTCTTTTATTCCACCCAAAATATTAAGAAGCTTTTTAAACTGTCAGATTATTTCCCCTGTGTTGACATTCATTTCTTTAAAGAAAGTCTTTAAAACTTCACTACAAAGAACATGTTTGTAGTGAAACCATATAGCTACTTCAACAAAATAAAAAAATCATGTCTGAGATCATCATTAATATTTGATTATAAACCCTTCCAGGTATTTCACTATGAATTAAAATAAAACACACACATTTTATTTTCAGGGCACAATCCTATTCATTTTTTCTGCTGAATACTACATCTTTAAAATTTTATACTGTACTGTCAGAATAATGTAATTAACATAATGTGCTCTAAACGCTGGCTAACTTGTTTCAAATCCTGATCCTCTTAGTTACCCTGTGTGACCTTGGGCAAGTTCTCTAACCTTTCTGGTACCTTAGTTACTCCATCTGTGAAATGGAAATTATAATGACAGTATTTGCTACATCAAGTGCTTATGAGGACTGGATATGTTAATGCAAAGAACCCATTATACAATATCCTACATATGGGAACCTATTATTATCAGCTGCTATTATCTTTCCCTGTTGATACATATATTTCTACATCATGGTTTTTTATTTGCTGCATTTATCACTGTTGTAGCAAAATGCTACTACTCTTTTATGCTTTTTTTGTTGCAGTCCTTGCCATGTGCTTTAATGACTTCACACATTTGATCAGAAAGCAGTGAGGAATCAGCTCTGTTGCTGGAGGAGGTCCTAGGAATGTTTGTGGGGAGGGAGAGGAAATGGAAGACTTTGTAGCTGTGGTTCTCAGTAGGCAAGAGAAGAGAGTAGGGTCCAACTCGATAGCCTAGTGGCTAAATCCTTGCCTAGCATCTGCCAGAATCCCATATGGGCGCTGATTTGTATCCCGGCTGCTCCACTTTTCATCCAGCTCCCTGCTTGTGGCCTGGGAAGGCAGTGGAGGATGCCCCAATAACTTGGGACCCTGCACTCATGTGGGAGACCTGGAAGAGACTCCTGACTCCTGGCTTCAGATTGGCTTAGCTCTGGCCATTGCAGCCACCTGGGGAGTGAGCCAGAGGACAGAAGATCTTTCTCTCTGTATCTCCTCTCTGTGCATCTGCCTTTCCAATAAAAATAATAAAATAAATCTTTAAAAAAATAATAAAAGGAGAAGAGAGTGACTATGTGTGAGCCTTGAGTCCACTGTTTTCTGAACTTAACCTATCAGTCATAATTTTCATACTTGTACAATTAAAATTCTTTTGACATTTTGGGGGTGAGTTAAGTCACCACTGTGGAGAGGAATAGGCATTATCATTAGAAATTGGGAGTGACTGTTAAAATGGGATAGATTCACACACATCACTTCTGTATGGAAGAGCCATTTGATAAATTTAATACTTTTCTTGCTTCTCTGTTTCTGTTGGCTTCTTGCTGTTTGGTAAGCAACTGTGTCTCAAATTGGCACCTACTCTTGCATGCTATTTTATTGTCCCTGGCCAGCAATTCTGCAAGCCCATTTCCTCTCTGCCAGCAGGAGTCCTCCCAGATTCTGCCAGTAGAAGGTGCTACATAGTGATGGCAAAGCAGGCAAAAGAGAGAGAAATGCTGCTTCCTGTTCGTCTCCAGTTGCTGCTGGTATGATCCCAGTGATGCTGCTCTGCCTTGGCAGTTGGCTATTGATTTCAAAGGAGCAGCTGGTTCTGGTTTTCATTTCCTCCCCAAACTCTCAAAACCAGTCTCATGGTCCCTGTGTGGAAATCCCAGGCCTGGCCACCTGGCCTTTCTCCATCTGGACTCTGTGGTGGTCCTCATAGCCCACGCCCTTCCCTCTGCCCTTCCTTATCACCAACCATCCGTGATAACCAAACTGCTTTTTGCAGGCTTCTTGATAAAGTTTCACAGCTCCCTTTTTGCCTTCTCACTTCTCCAGTGCTGCTTTAGGAACCGCTTCCTCTGTTATAACTGCTGGTATTGTTCCTGTGTCCGAAGAAAATTCTGCTCTAATCTTCAGTTTCCAGAAGTGAATCCATTGAGACAGAAACTCCTCTCTTGAACAAATGTATCTATGTGGCTTTGAATCAGAGATGTGGGAGTTTGTGTTCATTGTGATGCCCTGGACAGATTTGGCCACATCAGCTAAATGATCAAGCCTGGCCCTTGGAGGTGCTATGCAGGTGCAGGTGTGGTTTGGCATGATTGTGCCTGGTAGGTTATGGTCTCTGGGTGTCAGTGACCACATTTGAGAAAAATATATCTTTTAACACTGAGCAAAGAGAAGATGTTTGATACAGCAATTAAGATGTCACTTAGGGCAACTGTATTCCATGTGGGTGTGTTTGGGGCCTGAGTCCTGGCTCCTGGCACTTTTTCTCATCCAGCACACTTACTCTTTTACACCTTTGGAGGCAGCAGATGATGGCTGACTTGGGAGACCTAGATTCGGCTCCCAGTTTTGGCCTGCCTCATCCTTGGCCATTATATGCATTTGGGGAGTGAACCAGCAGACAGAAGATCCTTTTATGTCTGTCTCTTTCTGCCTTTCAAATATAAAAATATGGTGGTGAAGAGGGGAAGAGCAGGAGGAGAGGATGATGAAAAGAAAAAGTCTGAAAGAGAGCAAAGGACAGCTGTAGTGACTACTGGAGTCAGTGACACAAGCTGTGTATGCAAGAGAGTATCGTGGGCAGGGTGGACAACTGGCCACCAGATGCAAATTGGGGCTGCGATGTGGAGAAGGAGGGAGTCTGAGTGCTGAAGGACAGCTTCAGCTTTCATCTGTTTCCTGATAGTCAAAAGGTCTGCACAACAGCTTGGTCAACACCACTTTGCTGCTTCATTGGTTTCCAAAAGGACTTGATGCTTCCCTGATGAGAGATTATTTCCAGTAGCCTGTTTCAGGTCACTCACCGTAACCTCACCCAGTGCTTTGCTCTTGGCGTCTCCCTGTGTGTCAGTGTGTTCTTGCTCTCACTCTCACCCTCCTTCTCCCTGCCTCCCTCCCTCCTATTCTCTGCCCCCCCCCCCCCCCCCCCCCGCCACACACACCAGCGAGGCTTCAAGAGAGCAGCAGATGAGGCCACTATTGCCCTCTGACCTTCAGCTGTCCAGATCCACAGAGGACCAAGTGCCCGATGGGGAGAGGGCAGAGGGGCTCTGTGGGGGGAAGGGTCTGATGGGCTCTCAACATTGGGTTGCCTTGTGTGGGCTTTGATGAGGCAAAGCAGATAAGCTGTTGTCCTTGTCTTGAAAATTAATTGTCCTGGCAAAAACTGAAATGTGCCCCTTGCTTCTTGGAAGATTTAATAGGAAGGACATAAGTACCTAATGTTTCATCAAAACTCTTCCCAATAAAGCCTTATTTTTGAGTAGTCTGAGTTTTACAGAAAAGTTACATCAGTAACAAAGGACACAGCACTTCACCTGGTCATTGTGTCCCTTTGGTTTCCACTGTTCTGTGACAATTTATCCATCTTCCTTTGATGTTGGTTCCTTGACGGCTTTGAGAGTGCTTCGTAGATTGTCCCTTGGTGTGGGTTTATCTGAGATTTTCTTTATGTCTGTGCTGGGATTGTGTGTCTTGGGAGGAAGATCACCCCCAGAGTGGAGGGTGAGGTCCATATGCCCTGTTTGTGCATCTGCTTGGCTAATCAGCACGTTTGTTGTGATTCTGAAGGCCAGGAGCAGACACTGGGGAGCCTCCTCTAAATGCAAATCTTGATTCTGATTTCTTCTCTCTGGATGCACAAAACCATGCACTGCTATTCAGCAAGGACCCTGAAAAGCTGGGAGTAGGCCAGTGTTGCACAGGGAACCATAGCAGGCTGGGAGCCAGAAGACCTATCTGACACTGGACCTGACTCTATCCCTTTCAAGTCTATTTCATTTTCTTCATTTATCAATCAGAACTCAGAAATCCTTTTTGCTTCTTCCTGGGATTGGCTACCAGTCAAAAGGCACATTAAATATGAGGACTAGAAATCATCAATATTCCCACAGAAGCCTGCCCTGTATTTTCCATCATTTCAGCCCTAGCAAAAGGAGAAAGATTTGTTGTAACAAAAGATTGTTTAACAAAGAAATGAGAATGTATGTCTGTATGTTTGTGTATGTGCAATCATTTAATGAAAAGTTATGTTTATGAATATGCATTTTCTGTATAGTAAATTTTGCCCTTGTTAGGTATGTAGTTCTATGAATGCTAGCAAAAAAGCATGCAATTATGGAATCCCCCAAGAAATAATTTGGAAAACAATAGCGTGCCGCAGAGGTTGTTTGTGTTTATCTGTACAGAGTACTTAGGAAAGAGGTGTACATATCAGTGAGGATCAGCAGGTTGCTCTTGTTGAGAAATGGTTAAGCAGGGTAGAGCATTTTGTGCATCTGCTGCTTCGGATGCTTGCATCCCAAATCCCAGTGGCAGCTCATGTCTCAACTCTGCTCCCAACTGTAGCTTTTTTGCCAATACATACCATAGGTGGCAGCTTATGAAAGCTCTAGTGCTCAAGTTCCTGCTACTTGTACAGGAAACTAAGATTAAGTTCTGGGTTCCTTTCTTTGACCTGGCCTAGCCCTGCTCTTAGAGGCATATGGAGAGAGAATCAGGGAACATAGCATATGTCTATCACCCTCCTTACCATCCACTGTTCCTTCCTCCCTCTCTTATCCACTGAAAATAGAATATAATAATAAAATAAAATAAAATAAAATAAAATAAAATGCAAGTTTAAAAAAGAAAGCCCTTTCAGGGTAGCTTGAAACTGGCAACAACTATAAGTGTTATGACACTCATGTGATCATTGTACCTGGCACAATTCTAGGCACAGGAAAGGGTTCAGATATTAAGTTTTTCACAGAGGGATCACTACAGTGAGTCCAAAGTTCTTGGACCACTTAACATACATATATTGCCTGTTTTTGCTGTTAGACAAAATGAAAACAAATCAAATCAAACTCTTAAACCAAAACACTGTCTCTCTTTGGTCTGGGTAAATATAGTTATGGAATGCATATTAGCTATCACTAGTGGATAGTTATGGAATGCATATTAGCTATCACTAGTGGAAATCTGCTATGGAAAAATGAGTAGAACACTGTTGACAGATGATATGCTGTGCTCAGACTTGGATATGCGGTTGGCTTAGGAACCAGGCAGTTGAATGCCTATCATAACACAGTGTCAGGGAAGCAAACATTTATTGAGCATCTACACCTTAGGCTGTGCCAGCTCACAGGAGTTGATTGTTAAATTTTCAGGAATTTTGCAAAGCAGTCATTAAATGCTACAGTTATTAAAACATAAATTGTGTAAGCTCACATTTATAAATGAATTTTATTCTAAAGGGGTAGTAAGTACTGTTACATTCAAGTTGAGTATACTCAGCTAATATACTAGTGAGGTTTTTCATTATTTTGATGAAATAATTAAGGCAACTGATTTTTATAAAGAAAACAGATTTATTTAACTCACAGCTTTGTAAGTTCAAACCTGTGATCAGCTGGTGCTATTGGCAGGCACTCTTGCTAGTAGAGTCCCAAGATGACACAAAGCACCACGTGGCAGGAGACAGGGAGGGTGCATGTCCATCTTAGTCTACATAAGCCCATAAAGCAACCTTGAAGTAATCAAGAGGTGCCACTGCAGAATGCTGATCCAATCAATCACCCCTAAAAGGCCTCGCCTTCCAACACCATAATTTGATTAGGTTTTCACCCTCTTAGGACTATTAATCTAAGACTTTGAGGACTGAACTCCTGAGTTTTGGGAGTATCATGCTATTCAAATCACAGCATCTGCTTTGTATGCTCTTCAAGTTATTTATGTGTGTTGCATATGTATGGCAAATATATCATATGATAGAGTGTTATTTTCCTTCTGTTTAATGATGCTACCTGGGTAGCTTGAAACCGGCTGTGGCAAGAGTAATTGCACTGCAGATATTGGCAAACACTTCAAATCAGGGCTCTTGATTCTTAGGCGATTGGTTGTAAAGCATTTATTGGTATATCAGTGACATGATATGGCACTTGAGAACTTCTTTGCAAGAAACAGAGGCTCACTCAAGCTATTTTAACTAAAGCAAGAAAGGACAAAATACTGATGGACAAAAATTCTATAGAATATAATAACAGTTCAAGAATAAGTCAAGCCCCTGAAGCCTTGTGGAGCTGGGGTCCAGACAGGAGTTTTGGATCCATGACCCCTCTAGAGACCTTGGAATATAGCCTAGAGATCTTTGCTCTGGTTCATTGCTCTTTTCATGGTGCTGCCTTTTTCCCCTGCCCTGGTCTCTGCTGGCTTTGTCCCCCACCTTGTCTACATCATTTCACTAATACAGGTTCCTCTTTTTCCTTACAATTTTTCATATCTTTGCCTTGCACTGTATAATATACATTACAGCTTTTCATTTTTTGATACAATTGAAATCTCAGTTATGTTCTTTGTTACTTTAATTTCTGAGTGAAGGAGAGGCTAATAATTCCAGCTCACTTTTTCACTTAAGCATTATTAATTGATAACTGGCCTACAGTTTACCTCGTTGTACCTGATCACTGTGCCCTGAGATGAAGATAGAGCCATATAATACAACTTTTGATTTAATACATGAGGAATATAAAAACAAATTAGCTACAATAATGATTAAAGTTAAAAAAGAATGACAGCACTTGGTGAAGATTTGCTGTATTGTTCCAAATTTTCTACATTTATGGAATGAATGAAAATCTGTATAATGTAGTTGAGCTACACAAATAACTATTCAGCATACTATGATGACCTGAATCCAATCTATGCTTCTGTTATTACATTACTTTATCCTCCAGTGCTTTTTATTCTATGTCTCTAATTTATAAGGATACTTAGAAAAACAGAAAGGATGATATCTAGAGCCCATCCAGATAACCTGGGATTGTGTCCTCATCACAAAATCCAGTTTTTACACCTGCAAGGGCCTTTTCCCCAAAAAAGTCACATTGATAGGATCCAGAGATTTGATGTACCACAAATTGATCTACCACAAATGGTTTAATTGATTAGTAATACACAGAAATTTGTTTTTAAAATGAATAAGTGCTTATCAGACTGACAAGGAAGAGAAGGCTTTACCCATGGGATAATTTCTGGAATGTGATCCAAGAGCATGTTGCACTGTGTATAGGTTGAGAAGAGCATGTGTGTTCATGCACAGAGGCACACCTTCGCTCCAATTGCATTCTGGACTCATCTTGGATCTCCTAGAGTTCTGCTGCAGCCACCCTGCACCCCACCATTCATGAACCTCAGTGTGCCCCAACAGAAGGAAAGCGATTTTACCTGTTGCATATATGCTGGCCATTGTTCAGCTGCAACCCCCCCCCCTTTTTTTTTTTGCCAACGAAAGCATGTTGTGCACACCTGATAGGAGAGCATCTGCTTTGGGCAACAGTCTGAAGACCAGTTCCTCCTCTCTCATGATGCTCTAGTTGCTTCTCCAAAGAGTATATCTAAAATTATGACTATCTTGGTTCAGGGCTTGGGAAACATTGCTAATAATGAGCCAGACAGTAAATATTGAGGGGTTTCTCATTTATATGGTGTTTATTGGAATTATTCTAGCTTCCTACATGATCCCACAAGCTATTTAAGCAATGCTACAATGGATGGTCATGGCTGAATTCCAATAAAGCTTTGTGAACACTGAACTTTGCATTTAATGTAATTTTTTTGTCAGGATATACCCTTCTTTCATTTTTTTAACTCTTTAAAGACATTTGAAGACTATACAAAAGCAAGCAGTGGGATAGAGGGGTAATTCAGGGAGTGTGTGGAAAAGTGGAATTAAGAAATATATTTAATGCAATGCAAACTTTATTTTGAAGTTTGTGTGGAGTTTTTTTTTCCCACAATATCCATTTCTCATGAGCTTTTTGAAGACCCTTCCTTTGGTGCCTTTTGGGCACCAAAATGAACTTATCTTTTAATCCTATTTCCACAAAGGTTTTGACACACTCTTGTAGAATCCAAAAGTTTTCTTAAGATTTAAAGTTTCAGAACCTCAGGATTTTAAAAAGCCTGGAAGAGTACTGGTCTGTACTTCCCACCATCCTATCCGAATGCTGCCATGCCTTCTTGGACACTGCCAGCTGCAGGGAGCAGACCTCCTGGGCCTGCTCCTTCTGCCCCCAGATCATGCTGATTGCTAGTGTTCTTCCCCAGACAGAGTAGCACCTGTCACCAGTGACTGTGTCTGCAGGATACAGTTGGAACTGTGAAACACAATATTAACACATCAGGTTAATTTCATGCTCTACTTGTCTTGGGCTGATATTAACGAAAATTAAATTTTGTGCTAATCAGCCTCAGTGCTCAGTGTGCACGGCACAAGTTGGTGATTCCTGGCAAGTGTGGTTAAATCGAATTTTGTTGTTTGCATGGTGCCTGAATAGGAGCAGAGTACTATTACCAACAATTAAACTCCCAGGCTGACAGATGTCACCGGGATCATTACTGCTGAGTGCAAAGGAGATTCTCTTTATGGCAAGTTGAAGGTGAAAAGGGCACAAACCAGGGAGTTGCATACAATTTTCAATTTCTTCCTTTCCTTTGGATTATTAATTTCGAATGTTTGACCAATGCAAGTGATATCATTCTGTGTCTCCTTCCATCCTCCCTTTATTTATAGGATCTATTTATAGAATTTATTTATTGAATTGAAAAGTAAACTTTTAGAGATAAGTAGAAAGAGCCCCAGGACACCAAAAAGCCTGCTGGATAAAGGAGGGGGTTGGATGATCTGGTCTGACTGCAATGGCTTTCCTGAGGGCTGAGACCTTTCTCCAGAAGCAGATGTGATCCAAGGGGCAATTGCAACTGAAAATCAAAGTGTAGAAGATAATGCTTGGCCAGTGAAGTACTTCATGTGCTCCGGTGTGATGCTCTCCCTGCTTTGTGCAGAAGCTTTTGCCTCTTATTGGTGCTCCCTCTGATGAGTTGGTCATTAGCAGATGTGGTATATGATGCAGTCTCATAGATGTCATTTCCCAGGGAAGCAAAGAGCCAGTAAGAACCCTGGCTCCAGGTTGAGCTCTCTACAGTCCCTATGCTGTTTCTTTTCCCACAAGGAAAAATTGGGGGAATCAAAAGTCACTGGGCTCTTGGCTGCACAATTAATTAATGAACCATTGAGTTACGCAGAGTAAGGCTCTTCAAGAGTTACCAGCACATCTTTCTCTCTGAAAAAGGAATGTGTGTTCCTGGTTGACGAGGTGTAGGTAAGCCCTTACCTATCTTCTGTTAGCATGGTAACTAGTAGCTCTGATTTGCCCAAGACTCAAGACATTTCTGGGATATGGGATATCTAGTGCTCAAAATGGATCTGTGACAGGCTAAGTAGGGCTATGAGTCATGCTGACTTTAGGAACTGGTGGAGCTAGAAAGTGGTACTAGGTCACTGCCCGGTATATTGTCAATATTCTCCAAGGAGGCCCTGGTGATGGCTTCCGGATATTGGTGAATCTACTTCTGGCAACTGCTTGCATCTTTAAGGGCTTAGCTTTTTTCCTTCCTTCTTCTAATTAAATATGTGTCCAATTATTTTCCACAGGTACTTAATAATCCATATTTGGGTATGTGGGCCTAGAACGTGGTTGATCAACATACCATATACTGCTTATTCTCTTCCCTTGTCCTGTACTAAAGGAGCCTCCTCCTCCAAGTCTGAGCCACCTTCTAGGCACTGAATTCCAGAAACATACTACCAGTTAATGCTAGTTGGCTCAGGAGATGATACTTGTTTGTCACCTTTGGGCTGATGTATTTCTCCAGAAGCAGATTGGATCCAAGGGACAATTGCAACTGGAAACCAAGAAGGTAGTGGTTGGCCAGTGAAGTACTTCAGGCAATGGGACAAGGGGAGGGTATGAGGATGATAGAGTCTAAGGGCTACAGAGGTGGGCTAAGTTCAATTGATTTAGGATGGGCCTAGGACAAAGCCCAGTTTCGAAAAGTTTATTCCTGTACATACTGGAGGGAACAGCTATGCTGGTTTCAGGTTACTTGACCAGGCTGGACATCTTGTACACTTGGACTCAAACCTATATCCTCTTTTTACTTTGTGCCTTAGCTGAACACTAGCCAAGGGGGAACCTGGTAAGAACCCCATGCAGTCAGCAACTCTTCCTCCTACCTGGGAGGATCTGCCCTCTTGACAATGAAACTGTCATTGTCATGCATGGTTGTGACCATGAGTGACTCAGCCTCTCATCCACAGCTTTATGCCCTGACTCAGGACGCAGGCCTCCAGTGCTCAGAAGCCCAAATCTTTTAACTCAGGAGCCTCGGAAGCTTTCAAAAGCTTACACAGCAAGGATTTGGCCTTACAGTTCTCCCTTCTGCCGTGATCACCTAACCAGGAGGCATCAATGCTTCACAGTCTAGGTCAGTAGTAAAAGAAATACTGGGGGAAAAATTGATACCATCTGTGAGCTTTGCCAGGCTTGGGAGCAAGCAACTCTGGCAAGGTATTACTGTTACAGGAGTAAAATGCTAAACTAGTAGCTGGTTAGGGTCAGTTTTCTGAGCCTCTGGTGCCCACCCTTGTTCTTACATAACAGTAACCTTCTTTGCTCTCTCAGGAAAATGCCAGCACACCCTATTTTTCAGAGGTATCTGTAAGTCCAAATCTGATGACACTTTAGGAAGTTTTCTACATAAAATAGTGAGTATATTTCAAGAACAGGATCCTATGCTGCCATATTACAAAGCAAATGTGCCAGGGCATATGGAGAAAGCTGACCAGGGACAGGCACAGGGCAGGAAGCTTTAATCCACATCATCTGCCTGGCTACAGGCCCAACTGTTATACAATAGGTCTTATGGACCAACTCTGATTCATGATCCGGAATGTCTGCTTACAGTACAGCTGTGTTGAGGATTCTGAGACTAGGTCTTTACTCAGCAGAGCAGCAATGAAGTTACTGGTTGATGATCCATGACAGATGCCTGAGAACAGAATTGTCAGCACACCTGCTAGGACTTGTTCAAATTCATGGGGCTTCCCCTACCCCAAGTATGCCAAGGGAAGCCTTGGTCTCCCCCCTTTTTTTAAAATATATTTTATTGTATTGTTGTTGACAATCTTTACATAGTTAATTACGGTTAAAAAAAAAAAGGTTCAGGGGGTATAGGGAAGTGGGTAATACTGTTATGTCCATATTGTTTCCATCATGTATCTGAGGTAAAGGGGGATATTGAGGGAGAAGCCCCACCCGGTTTCCTGCCCACCCAAAGTCCCGGATGTGGGGCATGCTCTGGGATATTTGCTCAACTGGTTTTAATAGTTCTTCAGTTATGAATCACTGCCAGTTTCGCTCAGTTAGGTCGTCCACTGATTGACACAGTCCATGATAGGGTCTTCATTTGCCCAGTATTTCGCTGCCATTTATATAGCTGAGATGAATGATTGACCTGTTCTGTCTTCTGTCTTTTCTTGGTTAGAGTTCTGAGTCCAGCAGTTCATTTGGGGAGATCTTGAAAGAAACTTTGAGGTATTCCCAGATCAGATTCCCGTATGTTCTAGTAAGCACAGGGCCCGGCACAGTCCATCTCCACGATCAGCTGGTGGTTGCAGTTGCTGGGTTGGTTCTGCTCTCAGTCCTGACTTGCACTGGAACCAATGGGTGTTGCAGTCCAGCCTGTTTCTGCCCAGCACGTACTCGGCCCTTTTATCAACTGATGGGAGCTGTAGCCCAGTGGGGGCGACCCAGAATAACCCCCTCCAGCCACGCCTCCCACCCTGGCCTGCATAGCCGACTAGTCCAGTCTGTTCCGCCTCCCATTTGGCTCCTATACCTATCAATGGAATGGGTATTAAAGCTTGTTTCCTTCTAACCAACTCAACCATCTAGCCCTCACGGATGTTGCTGAGTGTCTCTCCATCTAGCCACCCCAGCCTTCGTCCTAGTTCTGATGTCCTCCCGCGGGAGTAGTGACCCAAGAGGGGGGAACCCACTACTTCCTTAGTCTGGTCTGTCCCCATTTCTGCCCATGCCATCTAGTGGGAGTGGCTGTCCGGCGAGGGGACCAGCCCCTTAATCCCCCCGCTGGCTCTGCCCTCTCCCTTCCTGGTTCTCACGTGTGCTGGTTGGGTGCTGCATTCAAATCTAGTACAGGTAACCTCACCTTGGCTTTCTGTCTTGTGTACTAGTTCTTGTCACGACCAAACCCTGCCCGACCCACAGCCCGTTCTGGCGCCTGGGTTTGCCAGTGGATGACATGTACCGTTTCAGCCTGGTCCACCCCTGACCCATGCCAAATGTATGTCGGTGGGAAACTTTTCATGGCCTATTCTGGGCAGTTTCCTATCCTGCTTCTTGTGCTTATTTTGCACAAACTAGGGGGTCCATGAGCCAGCCCTACTCAGTTCACCTTCTGTCCTAGCAGGGACAGTGGTTTATCTGGCTGGCTTTCACCCCGTTCTGGTTCTTGTTGGATGTATCGGCCTGGCCATGGCTCGTCCATGCCCACGTATAGCTCACAGATGGCTCAGTAGGGGATTGAGACCTTGCCTAGTCAGTCCCACGTCTATCCTGGTTCCCCAGGACACCAGTTGGTGTTGGTGTTTGGCCCGGCCTGGCGCAACCAATCCCAGCCACACTAGTGCCATGGGAGAGTACAACTGTTTCCTAGCCAGAATGCAGCCCCCATTCCAACACACTTGCTCCTTAGTGGGAACCTCATCCCATTTAGGGTGTCCCCCCAGCTCCCCAAATTGGCCTGTTCCTAACTGCAGATCCTGCGTCTGACAGTGGCTGCTCTGACTCAGCTTATCTCATTCCCACATGTGTCTTGGCCTCTGCCCAAGACACTGTGGCCCAGCATCCCTGACTAAAGTAGACCTGCCAGTGTAAGCACAAAGTTACATGCCCCTATCACTGGCAATCGCCTTGAATTCATGTTTCACCTATACAAAAGTTGGTCTAATTCATGAGTGTCCCTGAGTAGCTTTTACAATTTAAAAAGACCCAGAGCTCGCCACTGGGTGGCCAGCAGGCAGAACCTGGCACCACATGGTGCACTGGCCGCCCGAAACTAAGGGCTAGAGCCCTTAGCCGGATCCCGCTTAGTCAAGACGCCACCACGCATCTGCCAACCTGCACAGTGGTTCAGTCCGTCCCAGCCCTAAGAATGGAATCCACCCTGATTGGTTCTGCCGCCGTGGCAGCAGAATGGAGCTAGTTTAGTCCAGCTCCCGGTTTGCCCTCATGGCTGCCTTGGTCTCCCCTTTTTGTCAAAGCCTCAGAACCATTACCATCCCAAAGAAGTCAAACATGGCAGGGTAGGATTAGCTTTAGCATGTGTGCTTACAAATCCCTAAAGTTTTCTGTTTGTTTTTAACTGCTGGGAATTATCTGTCTCTTTTGATTTCTGTATGTGTAATCCTATATGCAAAATGGGCAGCTAGTTCTTCAGGCTCTGAACCAACAGGGGGCAGCAAAGAGCAGGGAAGGACCGACTTATCTTGAGCACCTCCCAAACTTCAACTTTTCTTCTGCTCCTCAAAAGCAAATCCTTATGGATTGGAATCTTGAGATTATTCTCCATTCAGGTGGTCTGGTCCAAGCCCTCAGCAAGAAGGATCAGATGGAGGGAGAATTTATTTGGAATTCAGGTGGAGAAATGCCTGGTTGGATACTAGGTTGCTTGTAGAACAGGAATGAGAAGCTACAATAAAGATAGCAGTGGAACTTAAAATCACTCAGCACCTGTCAGGTGCTTGAGGTAGATGAATCCTAGTGTGTACAGGGAAAAATAAAGTCCCACAGTGGGCAAATATTTTTGCTTAAGGTCACATGACTGAAGAGGGACAGAGCTAAACTTTAGACTGGTCTGCCCAGGCTTCTGTGTTATTATGTACTTTCAGGAAGGCAGGAAGGGGATTCTGTGTATCTAAGAGAAGTCAAACCACTCACCTGCTACAGCCTTCTCATGATGACCCATATTCCCTGCCACTGAGTAAGCCAACTCATTGGGCACATCCACCAGAGGCAGCCCTGCTGCCAGGTGCATGAAGGAGTACAGGGAAGCCTGTGGGCACCCCCAGAAAATGCTTGACTTCAGACCAGCCACCTTAGAGCCCCCTGTACATTTCTGTCCCATTTGGGACTCTTTTGCTCTCATGTCCCTTATCCTGTGTGTTCATTCTGCTGTACTCAGTGACCTCAGTGATGTGAGAGCAGAGTCAAGCAACCACACCCCCAGAAAAAGACAGGAGAGAAAACACTCCATTGTGGAACCTCCAAGTGCTCAGCACAGAAGTCACTGGTTTACCTGCCCGCTGGGAGATAGTGGGAAAGTCATCTAGATTCCCTTCACCCCTGGTTGGCGTAGGCTCACCATGGTCTCTGACACCAAGCCTTGCCTCACATACGGGAATGTGTTCAAGCACCTTTGAAGCCTTTGAGCTGGATTTAGAAGCATAGCCACCACACACATCCAGCTATCAGTATTGCCTTGACTCTAAGAAGTCTACTATTGCAAAATTCCTGAATGCATGCCTGGTGCTAGGAATTGGGCTGCTGCTTCAGCAACTGCCCTGTTCCTGGGTCACTGCAGACCAGGTTTCTATGCCAGTGGTTGCCATTTGGCAGCGTATCACATCAGTCAATCAACAGAGCCACACGTCTGAACCCAGCTCACATCCAAACTGCGAGCCAACTTCATGTGCTGATTGAATTGATTTCGGGATTACTTTTGCTAAAATATTTTATGACAGTATATTTTTAAAGAAAATAGTACACTAAAAAATTTCTCCTATCTTCCTTTCTTGACTGCACTAACAACTGTCTGACCTGTCTTAAGAGTACCTGACACAGTCTTTTTTATTTATTTTAATATCTGTTTGTCTTCCCCACTAGGATGAAGGCTCAGTAAGATGAGAGATTTTCATATTTTGTTCACTGCTAACTCTTCAGTGCCCAAACAGTGTCTGGCACATTTATAGAATGAGAAAATTAATTCAATCACAAAACCATGAACCTAGATATAATTTCATTTAACATTTTAGAGGGTTAATTCTTTTGTGTCAATAAGCATTCCTCAAAAGCATCATTTAACATGGCTAAAGGAGAATCTCCAGATATCTAAGCACATGTTGACTATTCCTGGGGTTTTGGACGCTAAGCAGTTTTCCAAATGAATGTGCTTTCCCATTTATCAAGCTACAGCAGGGCCAGGCTCTGCTTGGTGCCTTGTTTCTGGTCTATTGAATACACGTGAATGTGGTGGTCGGTGAGGATCTCCAACACTACCCTCTCTGGCCTGGACCTGGCACTTTGGCTCCTCTCTACAAGTTTTGGGATGAGCCAATGACTGGGCTCTGTGTCCTGCTGGGTAGAATGCACAGGAGGGGCTGAGCTGGGGACTGGCTGCTGCTCAGCTCAGTGGCCTTGGCGCAGAGCTTTCATCTCTGTCCTTCTCCATAGAAATCATTTGCATTTATCTTGTTATGCTGCACCCCTTCCTTCACCATCTCCTACCAGGGATAATTTCCTGGGAAGCAAATTAAAAAGTTGCCATGAAAAGGCCTTGAAATTGACTCAGAAACCTAACCTCTAATTCTCTTTTCCTCCAAGTTGCAGTTCTGAAACTGTCCTTTACAAGATCAAAGAACTGAGCATTGAAATCAGAAATGTTTCCCATCAACTCAAAGAATGCAGGAAATGTGACACTAAATTCCATATGAAAGACATTTAAGGGTCTCTTTGGTGGGACAGGCCCCCTAGAGCACGTGGTATGATTCCTCAGCAGGCTCTCCTGCCTCTGGATCCTGGCCTGAGTAGCTCTTGCCATTTGGAATGAACTGTCAGACTAAGATGAGTCCCATACTGTGCTTGTAGATGCTTGCTACCTTCAGTTCTCAACTTGAAATACACCTTCCTGGAAACCTCCCAGATATGGGATTGTGCATTTTCTTGGGTGCTGCACAGAGCTTCTGCCATAAACCACGCACACCTCTACAGCTCTTTTAGTCTTAGATTGCTGGTTTATTCAATGTTGGACTTCTTGGAGATGGTGGCTCTCAGCTGCGGCTGCATGTCAGATTCACTCGGGGAGCTTTACTCTCACCTAGACAAGTGACAAGCAGCCTGAGTGTTTTCTAAGAGCTCTCTAGGTGACTCTAATGTACAGCCAGGAGAGAGAGCCACAGGCTTGAGATCTTGCCCCATCTCAGATGTGCAATCCTCCTTGTAGCTGACTCTTGGAATGCACAGCCCCCCTTTGCTTCCCTAACAATACTGGGGAGAAGATGACTTTCCACACCAACAGATCTTATCTCTGGCGTGCTAACCTGAGCAGGAAATGGCTAACCTAATTAACAACGTCAGTGGGGTCCTGAACTTCTGTTCCAACACTGACAACCAACGGGCAGCTTGGACTGGAGTTAGTGACAGATGTCTCCTGGGCAGGACATATGGGTCAGCATATGAATCTGTGAGCTGCCTAGAGAATCACAGAGCATCTTGCATGTGTAGGGTACGGGGCTCACGCTTGTTGTTGAGCCCAAGAAGCCCTGGGGACTTGCTGTGGGTTTAGTAAAACTTCAGGAAGCCAGGGCATCGCTTCAGCATATGTGCTACCAAGGCATCGCTTCAGAATAACAGTAAAGAAATTGCCCATCTCCCACAGCCAAAGTCTGCAGTGGATTGCAAATTAGGCTTGCCTGATCCTGGGTCCTTCCTAACATAGAACATGGGCCAGTGGGAAGTTGGTCCACATTGTGCCTTAGTTATTGGCTCCATGACTTCCTTTGCTTGAGTCTGCACCCTGCTTCTGGCCAGCATTGAAGGGCTTGAACAAACAGAAGCTTGATTGAATTTGCTGAGACCTGAAATAATCATTAGATCTCTTGGCTTCTAAGTCATGAACTGGGGTCCTTTGTGGGAGGGAAGATGGTGCTAGATCAGCCTTAATATTCTATGCTTAATATATGTGTATTTTTTTTCCCTTGGGAGAAAATACATACTTTTTCTTTTTTTAACCAGGTGAGGATTGAATTGCTTTAAAAATTCAAGGATCACTGGTATTCTCTAAATCTTTGTTTTATAGAGGAAGACTGCAAAGCCCAGAGAAGCAGTGATTTGCTGAGGGTCACACAGAGCTAGTCTCTATTGGCAAGCCAATGGTCAAAGCTGCTTTTCTGGGTCTGATCCCAGATTTCTCAGCCCCCTCAAGGGAACTCCCCAGGCTATGCTGCAGAGGAAGCACCAGCAGAAGCCTCTACAGGCCTCAGGTTGTTCTGGCATCTGCTCTCACCTGCTGCTTCCATGTTTCTTGTTCCTTAGATGCAGGGCATGGGCATCATGCAACCGTTTGCTCTCCAGCATCTCATGACCTTCTTCCTGCCTTGGCCTGATACTTACCTTAATTTAGAATATCAGATGGGACTTTGAGATATTTTCATTTTTAAACCAAAATGCATTAGTGTCTTGGAGTTGCTCAGATTCCTATCTCTTGATTATGATGGCACTTAGCAAGTGCCTGCTCCCTAATTTTGCAGTCTTCATTTCAGTAGAGCTGGTATGATAGTCTCTGTTATGTACAGAAGCACTAAATCAGTAAGCCCTAGTGATCGTCTCTGCTCTATTACATTAATGATTAGGTAGCATGATGCATACTAATGTGTGCTATATGTGTACTAGTCCAGTAGTGACTTCTCAGCAGTGGTGATGCAGTTTTTATTCCTGCAGAGAACATGTAGATTTCTCATGGACAGGAGTTGTGTCTCAGGCTCCAGTGGGGGTAACTGTTGGCAACTCAACACTGGGTGTTTCAAGGTTGTTCCATCCAGCACTGTGCACTGATCTCAGCTGTGCTTCAGGGGCAGGTGGGGGATGAGATGCCTACCAGAAAATCATCAAGGGAGGGCTTCCCAGCTGAGTGCTGTGTTTGCTCCAGAAAGAGTGTGAACCAGTCACTTCCTGGGAGGTGACCTGCCTTTGTGAGGTGTGTAACTCAATTTTTCTCAGTCCCAGAAGCATAAACAGGCTTAGCCTGAGGCTGTGTACTGCTGAAATTTGAGTGTGTGTGGAGCCAGTCACAGCCAGCACGTACCCTCTATGGCAATGACATTACCAGCAGTGCCTCTACTGTCATCCCAGCAGAGAGGCTTTGATCAAAGGCTGGGTAATGGGACATGTATTTTAGCTTTAACTGCAGGCTTGGACATGTGCTGATTTCTGACCTTGAGCCTGAGGCCTAAGGCTGGGACCTCCTCTGCAGGACACAAAGGTGGGATGTGTGGCCAGTGGTAATGACTCCCCACCTGTTCCTCGGACCAGAATTCTTATTTGTGAATTCAAGACTTTTAGGACATAGTTCTCTTTTCCCTTTCCTCTGTTCCTCTCTTACCAGGTGATCCTGGGAAGACCCCACATGTAGTGGTGGACTACCAATGTCCTTATCCTCATGCCCTGTTTCTTGGCTGGGATGACTTTCTTATTCCTGTCAGAACTAAATCTACCTTTCCTCCTTAATCCTTCCCACCAACTTGGCAGCTGTGAAGCATGTGTTCAGCGAAATGTCTATAGGGTGAAGGTGAATTTGGGGTAAAGTTTCCCAGTTAAGACGATAGAATTTTGGTATCAGACACATCTGGTATTAAACTTCAGTTTTAGAAGCAGGTATTTGTCCTAATATTTAAGCTTCTAGTTAAGATACTAATAATTAGAGGATGTGGCTTTGATTCCAGGCTCTGTTTCTAGTCTTAGCATCCTGTTAATGCAGATTATTGGAGGCAGTAGGTGATGCCTCAAGCAGTTGGGTCTCTGCCACTCAAGTGGGTGACCTGAGATGAGTTTTCAGCCATGGCTTCACTGCCGACCAGGTGTAGCCATTGAAGCCTTTTGGGGGTTGAACCACCAGATAGAAGATATCTCTGTTTCTAAAATAGATAAATATTAAAAAATAAAATAGGTTATGGCATTTACTATTAGGTGGTATAGGGCAAATACTACATTCCTTCCAGGCTTGGCTTTATCCAAGTAAAATGGAGTAATAGCTGCCCAGTGGAATTATGGAGAGAATTAAGAAGTGCTGAGTATAAAAATCTTAATCCACGGGCCCAGCGGCATGGCCTAGCAGCTAAAGTCCTCGCCTTGAAAGCCCCGGGATCCCATATGGGCGCCGGTTCTAATCCCGGCAGCTCCACTTCCCATCCAGCTCCCTGCTTGTGGCCTGGGAAAGCAGTGGAGGACGGCCCAATGCATTGGGACACTGCACCCATGTGGGAGACCTGGAGGAGGTTCCAGGTTCCTGGCTTCGGATCGGCGTGCACCGGCCCATTGCGGCTCACTTGGGGAGTGAATCATCGGATGGAAGATCTTCCTCTCTGTCTCTCCTCCTCTCTGTATATCTGGCTGTAATAAAAAAAAGAATAAATCTTTAAAAAAAAAAAAATCTTAATCCACATCCAAACCTCAGTAATTTAATGCCAAGAAATAAACACACTGGTACTTCTCCACTCTCTACCTGCCCACTCAACAGCATTCCTGGCACTACTCTCCTGGCTGCATGTGGGCACTATAGCATAATACTCAGCCAGAAGTTGCGCTCTCTTGGGGCTCTTCTGTCCAGCAGGTCCCAAGACCACCTAGAAACACTGGAGACAAACTGATGGTGAAGGATGTCCATTTATTTGAGAGAAGTCACAAGCTTGTATAGGAGAAGGGGGCAGGCAGAAGGATGGTGCCGACAGTAGTTCCAGTCAATAACGACATAGTGACTGGCTAATTGATATGTCCATCTCTGTGGACCCTCCAATGAAGTTCAAGGTCAGGAAGCACAGGAAGCTGTGTCCCAGGCGAACATGTTACCTACTGAAAAACAGGATGAATGTAACATTTGACTTCCTAGAGTTGTTTACAAAGGAAGTCCTAGCACAGCTCCGTCAAGGGGTACAGAAGAGAGACTGGGGTGCAGTCCATCACTCTTGATTCATGCCTAGTGAGCAGGCCATGTTGAGGTCTCAGCCAAGGACACAGTGTGCCATGTGCCTATGGCCTCTCATATGGGCTAGGCAGGTAGAGACCCAGGGGGGATCTCCCACAGCCCTCTGCAGGCTCACATCAGGGATGCTGGGAAAGGAGGCAGTGGGTGTGGTAGTGACCATGTGCAATTAGAGCAAATTAAACAGTCTTTGGTGTGAGTTACTCATAGAAAAATAGGAAAACATCCGCATATATTTCATAGCACTGTGAAGTGCATGTTATCCATTTTAGTGCCTGACATGTAATATTATTCTCACTAATGAATTTTCTTTCATTCATTCTGACTTCAAGGGGCATTATGCTGCCTGAGACTTCACCATTTGGAGTTTTTTATCTTCTTGAGAAGTGATGGGCCAATGCCAGGATATGGACGCTTAAAGCTGATGAAATGACTTTATCAGGCTCTGCCAAGACAACTGGAGGTGGGACTCAAAACTCAGTCTATAGCAGGATAATTTTTTATTTTACTTATTATTATTATTATTATTATTATCATTTTATGATACAGTTCTATAGGCCTTGGGATTTCCCTTACCTTGCCCCAAGTCCCCTCCCCCGACTCCCACCCCCCACTGAGTTCCCATATATTATTACTATAGTGTAGTACTTCATAAGCAGTCATAAGTCCATCATTGCAGGCATGGAAAATGGCAGAGTCCAGCATCCTGTTGTCAAGATATAGTTAATAGTGTCACTGGGAGTCCATCTTTGATCTGGGAGTAGAGATGCATACTGCATTATATCCTCACATCTGGATATGATAGTCTCAATTACATGGCTACTATACATTCCCTTAAATGAAAAGCTACAATACAAAATCAACAACAGGAAAAAAAATAGAAATTTACATTGCCGTGAAGTTAAATAATATCTACTGGGTATGATAGTCTCCATTACACAGTTACTGTACATCCCTTGAAGTGAAAAGCCACAAAACAAAATCAACAGCAGAAAGAAAAGTAGAAATTTACAATGCCATGAAGTTAAATAACATGCTACTGTATCACTAATGTGTTGCTGAAGAAATGAAAAAGAAAATCAACATTCTTCAAGAAAATGCTACTATATGATCTGTGAATTACTGAAGAATTTAATGAGAAAAATGTGTTGAGATAAAACTAAAACACGCGCACAATCCATGAGATATAGTTTCCACTGATCTTTGTTGGTGAAATGTGTCTCCTATGGGAAACAAATAGATGAGTTTTGTATTTCTAATCCAGTCTACTTTTCTGTGACATTTGATTGATGAGTTTAACCCATTTACATTCAGGGTTAATATAAATAGGTGGTAATTTGGTCCTGTTATTTTAGCAAAGGGTTATTCATTGATTTAGTCTTCTGTTATTTCACTGGAATGTTCTTCCCATTTGCCTTTGATTTTGATGGGTGCTATTCCTATTCTCTGTCAAGAGTTTTGGAAGAGGCATATTCTTTTAACTCTTCTTTACTGTGGAAGAATTTTATTTCAAAGACAAAGGAAAGCTTTGCTGGGTACATTATTCTGGGCCAACAATTTTTTGCTTTTAGAATCTGGAATATGTTGCTCCATTCTCTTCTGGCCTGTAGAGTTTCCTGTGAGAGATCTCCTGTGAGTTTAATTGGCATTCCGTATATGTCAGTTGATTTTTTTCCACATGTACATTTAAGGATCTTTTCCTTATGTTTGATTGAAAAGAGCCTATGTGTTGTGGTGAAGATTGCTTTTGGTGAACCTTGTAAGGAGTTCTGTACCATTTCTAGATGTTGTTTCCCAATTCTTTCTCTAGATTAGGAAAAATTTCCCTTATTATTTCATTAAATACACTTGTAAACCCAACTTCTCTTTCTGCATCTTCTGGGAGTCCCATAACTCTTATATTTGACCCTGTAATAGTGTCTTTCAATTCTTGAATACTTTTTTTAGCTTGACTGAGCTCTGCTTTCAGCTTTTTGTTTGTTTCCTCCTGGTGATAGGAAATATCATCTAGTTTTAAGATTCTTTCTTCTGCTCCTTCATTCTATTTTGGAGACCCTACATTGGTCTTTTAGTTTGCTCCACTGTATTCTTCATTTCTGATACATCATCTTTATTTGATTCATTTCCTGTGTGACATATTCCTTAAATACTTAGAACTCCTGCTTTGCATGCCTCTTGTCATTGATAAGAAGCTTTATAAGTTCTTTTATGTTCCTTTTTCCCCATTTTCTCGATATCTTCCTCAGTTAACTCTGAGGTTGGCAAAGGCTTTTGATCCTTTGCAGGGGAGACTTCAGTAATATTCATTGTGCCTCTGTCTCCTCTTTTGCTCTTGGTCATTGTACTTCTGGTTAGCAGATTCTTATCCTTGGGGCAGGTTTCTAAGCTGCGTCAGCCACATGTCTGCAATTCAGTGTTATTTATTGTGATTGGTATCCGGTTCTTTTTTGGCAGTTACTTGTGCCATTCACTCCAGTGAGTTTCAGGTCTGGATTCTTGTGTTAGGCTTCTCCATACGCCTGGCTCCTGGCTTACCACTCTCTACCTCCTGTGATAACATATTGAGGCTGCACCATTGTCTGTACAACCATTTTCCCACTTCTGGTAAGAGCAGGTCCCAGGATTAGGGAGGCACCATGTGTCCTGAATAGTTTGGTAATTAGTGGTGCTGATCTGCTGGAACCTGTCGACTGTTAGGTCTGAGGGCCACATGGACTATTTTGACCCATATGATGCCATAGTCGGCATTATTTTCCTGTGGGACTAGTGCAATGCCCTGAGGTCAGTGAGTTAGCTCCCAGCTCAGCACATGCACGGCTGACTGTTGTCCCTGAAGTCTTAAAGCCTTTGCCACACTGTACAAAATGGCACCTGATGTGCCACTAGTAGAGTTCTTAATCCGCTGACCATTAGGTCTGAGGGCTACTCTGACCTATGTTGGGTGGAACCTGTAGGATGCCACATTGTTGCAGTTCACTGAGCCATAAATGAGTTCACTCCCAGCTCAATGCATGCCCAGTCCTGTCCCACAACCTTTGCCTTCCTAAACAAAATGTCACCTGATTCAGCTGTAGGGGGTAACTGGGCTCTGAAATCTACCCTGTTTCCTCACCACCCATCTGGGACCTGTGGCTCTGTCTCTGCTCCTTGTCAAATCAGACAGAACAACAGGAAGGGCAATTATTTGTCTTAGTTTACCTCCTGAATTCCTGGTGAATACTACTTCCCACCTTGTTGCTGGTGGGGTTCTGGCTGCCAGTTCAGTTCAGATTGCCACTCACTGAATGCCACTGGGGTATCAGTCACTGCAGTGCCACACTATTGTGCCCACTGCTTTTCCATATCTGTAAGTCTCCAGGTGTTCCTCTGCTATTGTTCAGTTCTCTCCTGTTTCCTGGAATGTGACCTTGCTGCTTCATACTGGCTAATGTTTTTCTATTTGTTTATATGTGTCCTTATCCTATTCTGCCATCTTGATTCTTCTAGCAGGATAAATTTTAACTTGATAATTTTGCATGGCCTGTGAAATATGCTATAAATACCAGAATGGCCCTTGGTAGAAAAGTTTCCCAATCTCTGTCCTAAAGCCTGAATATAGAAATACCCTATTGTATGGATAATACTATCTTGTGTATCATTTCAGTCAGTTCCACAGGAGTTGACTGTTATATACTATGTGCCACACTGAAATACTCAGTAGTGATGTGAACCAGACTGGGGTGGGATCCCTGCCTTGGATTCAGAAAGTAAACGGATATTCACTTACCATTTTACAAGTTTGCTTGGAACCTCCCACGGTTGTCTGGTGCTGCAGGTGTCATGGTAAGAACTGCAGGCACAGGGAAGTTTGCCTTGATGTGATGTTGGAGCTGAGCCTTGGACTCTGCACCAAAAAGGACAAGCCTTGGCATGGGAGTGAGTGACAGTGGAGTGGGAAACATCATCACATTTGGAAGAAAAGCCTCCAGGCCCAGAAGTACATGCCTTTCATATAATTGTCATTCACCAAGCAGAATATGCCAGCATAGTGGTAAGCACTAAAAATAGAGGACTTAGACTATGTCTCTGCAATCTGAAGGCCTATAGACAAGGGAGAGATATACCCAATTGTGTAGATACACCCAGAAGGGTGTATGATTTGTTGAATCTGACCACGGGCTTTATCCCTGTATTGTGTGAGGTATAAACCACATTTTAGTGGCTGATGTCTTACCTGGCTTAAGGGAGGCCATGTGTCCACTCGCTGTTCTCAGCCTGTGGTCCCATGGCAAGGCCCACCTCAGTGCCATGCCTTCCAGCCCAAGGCACCTGGCTGGAAGAGGAACTCTCACAGTGGTCTCTGTGCTAGAAGATAGAATCCGTACCTGCCACTAGCGCATGTCTTTGTTCAGAAATTACAAACTGTATCAGACCTCTAAGGAGAAACAGCAACACAAAGAAAAATGGTTAGAGTGAGAATTCAGAGCAGATCTTTCTGCCTAAAGTGGTGTTTTTACAGGAAGCAGAGGAAAAATTTAAATGTCTCATACGTATTCTCAGGCATTGTAAAAGATAAGCAATTAAATAAAGAGATAGCTGACATAAAACAAGGGTACTGAGGCAGTAAATTGAAAAAGCTAACAGAATGCAGCTGAAAATAGGATTCGTGAGTTAGAAGACAAGTAGATTCATTTCCCAGAACAGGGCAGAATGACCAACAGATAGAAATTATGAAGATAGATAAAAAACATAAAATGGGGACAGAAAGTTCAATCCATAAAAGAAGAATTTGACTTTGAGAAAAGAGGGCATGGAGAAGAAACAGGAATCTAACAGAAGAAAACTGTGAATTTATATTTAAACAGCTCAACTTTACCAAGACAAAAACATACATATCTAAGCTTTTGGAATTCTCATGAGAGGAAAAAAATTACAATCTTATAAAGAGAAAAAAATAAACAGCTACAAAGGAGAGAGATCATCTTGGCATTAGATTTCTTTTCTGCAACACTAAAAGCGACAGAATGAGGAATATTTATGAACTTTGTAGGGAGAAAACAGAGGCTCATAACAATTTGTTACTATTTGACGCTGAAAGAATGATTCAAGACACAGGTACAACAAATATGCTATCTGTGTAAGTTGTAAAAATGTGATTCCTCAAGGAAGCTCTTCAGCCACCACATGACTGACCTGCCCCCACCCTCAACTAAAATAAATCAGCACAAGATACCTAAATGATAGAGAAAAAGGTAGTTATATACCTGGTGGCCCTTGAAGCCAGCAAAGCTTATCCATGGCCTAGGCTGCTCTGGAGAAAGACTGCCTTGGGTTCTAATCCACACTCCTGCTGTGCTTAGAGAGGATGGGTCCCTGACCTTTTCTGGTGCAGATGAGGGCACAGGTACTAGGACTCAGAGACGAAAATGAGAATGAAACCATCACCTGACTATTACCTGTACAAGGTGCTTGGCATATGAGCTGGTCTCTGGTCAAACCTTATTTGTAGAGTGTAACTTAGAAGTGTTTTTTTTACACCCCACTTCATTCTCCAGTTCAAGTCTACTTCTTGTAAATAACAAGTTCAGTATTGCTGACAGGTCAAGATTTTCTCTTATACCTTCCCACCTCTCTTTCTCTTTCCTGGATACCCACACATGAACTATAGTGTAGTCCTTGTCCTATTTTTTTTTTTTTTTTTTTTGCAAATTCTGAGGAAGTAGAGACAAAAAAAAAAAAAAAAAAAAAAGCCATGGCTACATTTCCTGAGAACAGGGAAGCCCCAGTCGGAGGAGGTGGTAAGCAGGAAAGAGCACTCTATAAATAACTATTAACCTTTCAAGAGGAGTGGCTTCATTCAAGATTTGCCACTAAAAATCCTGGGCTCTGAACTGTCACAGGTCATGGATGTTAGCTCTTTTCACGGTAGCTAATGTTAGCTCTTTTTGTGTGAGTTCTTTTCAGTTTGCCACCACAAGCCAAAACACCAGACCCAGCGAGCCACACAGGAGGTTTTATTTCAGCAGGGTAAAGGCCAGGGGACAGCAGTGGAGGCAGAGAGAGAGGAAGAGAGGGAGAGAGGGTGGAGAAAAATGTCTCCAGCCATGGTGGCAGGAGGGAGTTCCACGGAAAAAGGGAGAGAGGGGAGACAGCAAGACAGGAGGGCAGGAGAAGGGCAACACACCAAGGGCCATAGCTATGCAGGAGTTTGCCTGTTTGTGGCCAGGGGCAGGCATCATGGGGCCGTGAGGGATTGGTGGACAGGACTGTGGATGGTCACAGAGGATTGGCAGGTGTGATGGTGGGTGAGGATTAGGGGGAGGGCCCAGAGGGGTTGCTTGAGAGGGCTGTCAGTAGGTTGGTAGGCAACCAAATTTGAACCTAAAGGGCTCACAAATCTTAAGGAAACCAAGACCTCGGGGAAACAGATCTTGAAGATGGTACCAAGTCGAAGTGGCAGAAATCTTCAGGGCCTATGTTCAGGTTGCTGCTCACAATAAATTCACAGTGTCCTTGGTAGCTGTGACTAATAAAGGACTTGGAAGTTTTTGCTTATGGGCACATACTATCCTTTTGCTGGTTCTGTATTAATCCTTGAATTTAGCAGCCAAGCCTAAGGTCATAATCTGAAATCCACTGTTCCTTTTTGTTCTGAGACTAGATGGGCAGTACAACCTCTGAAATCAATAACAAGAGAGGATTTCTTAATTCTATATCATGTTATCTTAGGAACACTACAGGTAACTGTACACTATTAAAAATTTAGCCCTATATTCCATCTTTCATTTCAAATTATACCCTGCGTCATGTCTACTCACTGAACCCAAATAAAATTATATGAAACTTTCAAGTTTGAGCATGAACCCCTTCAACTTTCAAGATCCCATTGGAAATTCATTTTTATGATTAAATTCCCTTGGTTTGGAAAACTCTGAAGGAAAAATGCCCACATCTTCCTCTGTGATTTTTTTCTCTGTCCAGTCTACCCAGAAAGGTCCCACCCAGATACTTTGTACAAACTGAGTTTCTTTTGCTTCTTTAGCCTCTATAAATCTTTTACTGAAATGATTGAAGACTGCTTTGGCATACTCAAGATTAAATTCATCCAACTTTAAATCTTTCACATGCTCCAGTTTTGTTTTCCAGTTTCCATGGGATCAATAGGACAGGGAAACACCTCTTACATGAATGAGGAGATTGGCTCAGCAGAGGGCTCAATCACCAGCCTTGTTATGCCTACAAATTCCACTACTTTCTGCTACATACTTTTTCAATAATTTTTCACATCATGTTTTCCTAACGTTCAAGAATTCTGACCTCACACAGCCGCATCTGATTATAAATGATTATAAATGCAGTTCTAAAAAAAAGTATTATAAGTTCAGTATGTTATAATGAAGTATGCTTTTGTTCCAGGATAGAAAGTATTCAACAGCAGGAAATCTGTTAAGGACTTCGTTTGACTAGTAAGCTAAAGGAGAAAAATATATAATATTCTTTATGAGGAAAGAAATCATTTTTTAAAAATTTAACATCTTTTCCTGGTTAAAACTTCATGAAGTTCTGAATAGGAGGAAAACTTGAAAATGTAAAGAGAAGTGGGCAACAGGCATCCCATTTAAAGGTACAATCACAGAGACTTTGTAAACACAAGGGTAATACAAGGATGGTTACCATCCCCTGGATCAGTCAAGATGGCCTGGGATTCTAGTGAAAGAAGATACAGAGTGAGAAGATGCGGTGGGATTGAGGCACAGTAGGTTAAGGTGCTGCTTGGGATATCAGAGTGCCAGCTCTGGCTAAGGCCACTCCTCCTCTTTCCAGTCCAGCTTCTTGCTAATGCATCTGGGGAATTGATCAGATAATGGCTCTGCCACCCTCATGGGAGGGACCAAGATGGAGTCCTTGGATCCTGGCTGGTCCAGTTCCAACTATTATAACCATTTGGGAGAATGGACAGCAGATAGAGATCGATTTCTAACTCTCCCTGTCTTCCTCCCTTTTTCCTTTCTGCTTCTGCTCTTTCCCCCAACACTATCACTGTCTTTTAAGATAAATAAATAGAAAAATATTTTAAAAAGAAATGAAAGTTGCAGATGTTAGAAGAAAAAAGGCAAAAGTGGACAGCCTTATATTAGTATTACTATTATTAGTACTACTGTATATTAGTATTAGTATTAATATTATTTAGTATATTAGTATTACTTAGTTAGGCAACCCATTGGGTAGTAACACCTGAATTGTGACATTAATGAAGTACTAGAGCCAGTCATGAGAGAATCTGATGGAATAGCATTTTAGGCAGTGGTTCTGAGGTGGGAATGAACTTGACTTACTTTAGTAATACAGAAGTGGTTGGTCTGGAGAAGAGTGAAGAGTAAATAGTTTCAGGTGGAGTAATCAAGTTATGCAGGTTTTACAAAGTAGAAGAATTTGATTTTTTTTTTAAAGATTTATTCATTTTATTACAACCAGATATACACAGAGGAGGAGAGACAGAGAGGAAGATCTTCCATCTGATGATTCACTCCCCAAGTGAGCCGCAACGGGCCGATGCACGCCGATCCGAAGCCAGGAACCAGGAACCTCTTCCGGGTCTCCCACGCGGGTGCAGTGTCCCAATGCATTGGGCCGTCCTCAACTGCTTTCCCAGGCCACAAGCAGGGAGCTGGATGGGAAGTGGAGCTGCCGGGATTAGAACCGGCACCCATATGGGATCCCGGGGCTTTCAAGGCGAGGACTTTAGCCACTAGGCCATGCCGCTGGGCCCGAATTTGATTTTTAACCTGAATGTGAGCCAAGATATCAAAGTTGCTCTGGTATCTACATGATGATACCATTCATCTTATTCTATAGAAAAGGAAAAAGAGACAATGCAGACAGCTCTTGAAAATGCTCTCTGAAGACCTTTTAGTTGGAGCTTCTCCACCTCCTCTTTAGAGTGAGCTTTGCTGACTGAAGTCATTTAACAAGATTTCACAAGTGAGAGTGTAAATGTTATGCAGAATGAATTACAGGTCTGTAGCATTCATTGTTACTACCCTCGATTCTATCAGCAAAGTTCACATTGTGGAGCAATGGAAAATGATTTATTCTAATGAAAGCTTCTTCAACATGTTTCAAATCCTGTGAATGCTAAGCTGCTGATGAAATTGTTAAAACATGTCTAGTTCCATCACTAAAAGGGCCAGTTGTGATTTTGGAATGTGCCCTTTATTTCTTTTTAAATTGCAGGATAAATGATCCAATGGAGCATTCAGGACAGTGTCTGGCTCACAGTCCATCTTCAGTGCTGATGAGTGAATACACATGCCATTGAAGGGAATTCTCTCCCCTCAGACACGGCCGGGATGTGCTTGAGGAAAATAGGGCTGTGTCACCAGCACCAAAACAGTGCTTAGGGCATGGTAGGCACTCCAGACATCTGAAGGACTGAGTGCGTGAATGATGGAATTTTCTGGACATGTTAGCCATATTGGGGGGGGGCTGTCCAGTCACATGGGTTTGACAGCATTTCTTTGACCAAGTGGAAGCTTTTGAGCTGTTGTGGCAATCTTCACCTCCTACCTAGTCTTGTCCATTTCTGTGGCCTCTGGTAGCTTCTCCTAGGCTTGTCCCTAAGGCTTTTTGCAAGTGCAGTCCTCTGTGTGTAGACGTCACCTGCACCCCACCCTGGCCTCACAGATGGGCTGTGCTAACTGCTGCTTAGCTTTTAAACTCAGCTGTCACTTTCAGGGAAAACTTCAGTTTTTCTGTCATATATTCTTGTATATTAAGAGGGTATATTGTGAATAATAGCAAGGACAAAGTGCTGGGCTTAATCAGCTCTGCTATGCACAAGCTGTGTGAACTTGGGACAAGGTGTTTCACCTTTCTATATCTGTTTCTGCACCTGTAGAAAGAGGACTGTTGAACACATGTCTAGGGTAGTGGAGAATTAAAAAATTAGTAAATGTAGCTGCCCCTTACAGGTAGCTGTTAGTTGGGGGATGGATGTGCCCCCACATGACTGTGAGCTCCCTGACATATAGATAGGGTCTACATTTTACTTGGCACTGCATCCCCATATTTTGTGGTGTTAGGTCCCTGGCAGATGATCAATACATTCTTATGAGAGGACTGAATGAATGGTAGTGAGCTCCGACCTCTGTCTGTCTTTCCTAATGTCACTAAGCTGTGGGATCAGTGGGAAAGGAAGCACCTTCACTGTCAATGACATGAGCCCACACACATGCTGTGTGACAAATACTAAGTACCCTTGGGTCCTGGCTCCCAGATCTTCAGAAACCATTTCTCTTTTTCAAACACATTATGAATGCAAATGGCTGCAATGTGTTGCAGCGGAACTATAGTGTTCAGAATGAACTGATTCGTTAGAATCCCTGATGTTGCTGGTCCCACCCTCCTGTTTTGTGGTTTGGTAGCTCTGGATTGAGGTTGTGAAATCTGCATTTTCTAACAAGTTTTCTGTTAGTTTTCCCTGGTCCAAGTTTTCCCTGGTCCAGGGACTATCTCTTGTGACTTAATGAAGTGAGGTATGTCTTCTCCATGAGGAGGAGAAGGAGTCAACCAGACTCAGCAGGAGTGTTCACAGAGGAGATGACAGTGACCTTTACATCAGGCCTAGAAGGCTGAACAGGACTGTGTAGGAGGGCATGGGGCTCCATGCCTGTGTAAGCAAGTTGTGGGGAGGTGAGCTAGGGTATTTGGCAAGTGGAGCTGTGTAGGAAGGAGTGACAGCAGTGCTGGCTGCTGCAGTACCTGGGCCCCTGCTTATTCAACTCTTACACATGGTGGACAGGGAGATGCAGCCAGGGGAGAGGATGGATCCAGGAGGGGATGGGATAGATAGGAAAAGCTCAGCTTTTAAATAAGACAGACCTGGACCTGGGTCTGCACCTGAACCTGAACCCTACTGCTTACCACTTGAAGGACTTTGAGCTAGTAATTTATTTTCATCAGACCCCATTTCCTCATCTATGAAATGGAACTACTGGTAATAGTAAGGGCTTCACAGAGTGAGTGTGCAGTAAATGAGCTGATGGATCTGGGGTGTGTGGCTTCCTAGTTGACCCACAGTAGGTACCCAGCAACTGACAACCCGTTGTCAGTCTAGTGCAGAAGAGACAAGCAGTTGTTTAAGCATCTGCTTCCTTGACAAGGTCTCTCTGGACATGGTATGTGAACCCCATCTTGCCCCCCACTTCCCAGCAGAACCAGATCCTTACTGAGGTTGAGATGCTCAGGAAATGTGACTTAAAAGGAGACCGATGCTCCCAGAGAAGAGCTCCCAAGATCTGGGAGCTGTGTCAGGGAACCAGAAGAATCTGGAGAAGGAGCAGGATGGGGGAGGCAGAGAAGCTGGAGGTAGTCTCTGTCCATGCCTCTGCCTGAGCTAAAATGCATTGCTTAGTCCCAGGTAGCTGGAAGCCCACGTACAGTGGCAGCTCTATGGACGTCTCTTCTGAGACAGTGAAGATAGAGGGCTTGTCATGGAGCTCCCTCCAGAGTCTCTCCAGACCAGCAGAGCCATGACATGGGTGATTGTGAGACGTGGACTCAGGAGGTCAGTGTCCCATGGAAGGCACTGTCCTTGGAGTCACAAGATGTGGACTTTTCTATTACCACTCCCTGTGACTGTGGCTGTGGTCCTTGGGGAGATTTTTTTTTGCCTTCCTTGTTCCTTTGAGCTCCTCTGTTGGGTGAAGATGATAATGACTTTCACTTGTGAGTGGAGAGGGCTGGATCACATGTGCTCCCTTGGGAAGAAGCCCAGTGATCCATTCTGTAAGTCTCCCTCCTCTGCTCTCACCCTTCTTTGCTTCTGGCCCAACCTCTGCCACTACTATCATTACTGCAGAAAGTACCGGGCTGAGTGCAGAGGATATATCAAGGAGCAGGACACTGCTTTGCTCACAAAATTTAAGTAAAATGAGATTAGAGGGCTGGAAAACTGAGCCAGGTGAGAAATCAGGCACCTACCCAAGGAGCTCAAGGGTAAAATCATGTTAGGATGTCCAAAGAAAAGTCCTGGTCCTTTCAGCACATCCTAAAGAAATAATGCTGAGCCTATAAGACTAAAAGCAACCATGACCAGGCACAGGGAAGCCTGAGTTCCAGTTTCTTCAAAGTGAGTGACAAATTGCTCTCTCATGTATGTATACAGCCACTGGCTACTGAATGCCTCCAAGGGATCAGGCAAGGTTGTAGGCCTGGAGATTCAGGCTGTGACAGCAAATAAAACTGAGAACTGGCCAACTGAAGTTTGTATGTTAGTGTGGGAAGACAGGTCAGCATGGCACAGTGGGTGAAGCTGTCACCAAGATGCCAGCGTCTCATATGAGCCCTGTTTGAATCTCAATACTTCTACTTACAATTGAGTGCCCTACAGCAACATCTGGAAAAGCAGCTTAATTATGGCCCATGTGCTTGGGGACGTGTCACACACCCACGTGGAGACCTGAATGGAGTCCAGATTCTTGGCTTTGGTGTGATCCAGCCCTGCCTGCCATGCCCATTTAGGGAGTGAACCAGGGGATGGATAATTCAAGCTCTCTCTCTTTCGTGCTCTCTCTAGCACTACTTTTCAAATAAATAAGTGAATTTAAAAAAAAAAATTTTTAAAAACAGAAAGTAGACATCTGTGTGATGCATCAGATGGCAGATACAGTCCGGAAGCCAATAGAAGCAGGTAAGAGGACAGGACCAGCACCTTCTCTGCTTCATGTTCCTCCAGGTAATGGGAGCACCTGTCCTTGTGGAACAGTTTTCCAGACAAGAGGGATACAATGAACAGCACCGGCTCGCACTGAGGGTTTCACAACAGGGTTACTGTTGTGATCCAGGGGTAAAGGACAGGGCATGTAAGGTCCTCCCTTCTGTTGTGCTTGAAGTCTGCCTTTCAAGCTCCCACTAGCTCTGCTCCTCTGGCCTTATCTTTTGCATGGCCTCTGCATGCCTAGGCCACATGGCCACATCTTGGTATTCAGAAGCCTGTTTGCCCATAGCTATTGGCCACATTTTGAAATTACACACACACACACATTAATATATATAAATATATAATATAATACATAAATATGTATTAACTACACACATAATGCATATTCATATATCATACATTAATTATTATACATAAATTATTATAATATAATATATATTAATATGTGTGTGTAATTTCATGGTCAAATCACTGTCAACACAGGGCATAAGGGTGTTATTAATAGTCCATCAAGTTGTCCAACAAAGGGAGTTAAATAGTGATAAGAGGTGATATTTTAGATATGTGAGGTAAGGAAGACTTCTCTAAAATTGAAGAATATTTTAGTAGAAATTTCCAAATGTATTGAGGGAGAAAGTTGTCCAAGAAAAAATCATTGCACAACTGGAATACCTTGTGCCAAGGCCCCAAGGCAGGTAGTTGCTTGACGTGCTGTGCCTGTGTGGAAGGGCAGGGAAGCCAGTGTGACTGGAGCACAGCGAAAGTAGAAGAGATATCTTAAAAGGATTTCTGGCTTTCTGTCCCAGATATTATGTGTTTGGATGGGATATAACCAACAACTACAGGCTTAGTACAATTCTAATCATGAAGAAATGACTCACCCTGGAAGCCCCTAGGGTATTGTGCTGAGCAACTTTCAAGTCTCTGCACTCTGCTCTGCTTAAGATCCCAGCACTGGAGAGATGTGACAGTGGCAAGGACTGGAAGGTATGGGAAATCTCTGGAGAGAGACTGGCTGGAAGGCAAGATGCACAAGACAGAAAGCAGAGGTGACCCTGCGTTGAAACGCTTGAACCTGGCTGAGTGATTGATTACTGGGAGACAGCCCTGATTTTGTCCTCTAATTACAGTGTTTATTTGATGTCTCATATTGGGCCTGAAACCCTCAATGCCAGCCGGTGCTGTTCATTGTTACAATGTCCTAATTAAGCTTTGATTTATATGCTAATTTCATTCCAAGTGTGTTCAAAAGGGGAAAAGTTATTAGACTTTATTTTGAGATTACATTTTAATCCTGAGGTCTGCTGGAGAGTATCATGTCAACTCTGTTGGCTTTTGTTTCCAGGATGTTGGTGGCAATTGTGATCACTTCCTTGGAGGGGAATGATGATGACATGGGGGGAGCTGTTGGGAATCGCTGGGGCTTCTGCTAATTGGAATTGTGTAACCTCTTACCTCTTCCTTGACAGCTTTGCAGGGTACCTTGCAAAGACTGCCCAGCTGGTTGTGGGGACAGCTGGGTGTACCTCGATAATGTCACAGGATGGTAAATGTTTGGAAGGAAGGCCTAGGCAGGAGCTAGTGGGTGTATGTGGAACTGTGAAGTGGGAGCTGGGCTTTACTATGAATATCTTAAATTTAAAAGGGTTACGTGAGATCTCTGGCCAGAGAAGTGCCTTCAGGAGTGCTTTCTGTTTGTTTTTACATGATCATGTATCCCAAGTAGATGTCACTTGGAATTTGCTGTTCGAGGAATCAAAAGTCTGTCGAGAACCAAATTGTCTATAGACCTTGGATGACCCATATAGTTTCAGAAATAGCCTGAAATCATATGCAAAGTATACCCTGTATTTCCTTGTGTACATTCTCCTGGGGAAAGGCTCCAAAGTTTTATCAGCTTTTTCAGGAGTACTGTTGCTCCAGAAGGTTGAGGATCATAGGACAGAACTGCATTGGGCTTGGATCTGTAACTTACTTGCCTGAGACTGGCTATTTGGCCCCAAACACCTTCAATGAACCAGCAATTCTTTTCCCTCTACCCTTGGAAACCTCTGCTGAAGCCCAGGATGGTAGCTAGGATATAAGTACCTTAGGGTCAGTGGAGCAAAGGAGGATGTTCAGGAGCTTGTATGAGCTGAGCGGCCTGGATGAGGACACATCATTTTTGCTCTGAACAGCCTAAGAATTCTGTTTGTCTTAACTTTGGAAGAAAGAGTTGCTTGCCAAATAGATGATAACCTCAAGCCAAATACTCAGAGACTTGTATTTACAAAATCCTTCATAATCTGGAGTCCAGGGGGTTCCTGTACCAGCCTCCATCCTGGATTTTCTATTGGCTCTTCAGTTTTTTTCTGATGGGTGTTTTAACCCCCTGTCCTCAACCTCCTTTTTAATCCATGCAGCTAACTCTGACCATTATACAGTTTCTCTTTGTGACAAATACAGGATCTGTGGCTAAATACCTCTTGCATTGTATGCCTTTGTTCTGAAAAACCGGAGATCTGATTCCATAAAATGATATCAATTAACATTAAGAACTATGTGTTTAACATTCTACCAATAATATCTGATGCGTGACTCCCCCAGATCCTCTGGGGTAGGTAGATACCGTTACCCTCCCCATGATTCAAACAAGGAGACTAATGCCTAGAGGAATTAAGGTTGCTTTGAGTCATATCTCTAGAACATGATTAAGAGGAATCAAAACCAGGCCTGTCCTGGACCAGTTGGGATTACTATGATGTACTGTCTTCTGTTGGCTCCTATTACTTCTTGAATTTTCATTGCTGAAATTGTTTGCTGAAACCCTGCACCTATCTCCCTGGTGTAAGGATGTGGGGTGCAGATCATCTCCTCCCTTCTAGGGTTATATCTTCCATAGGATACCAATGACTGGATTTTTGAAAAACTGAGCCATGCCATCTAACCCCAGCAGGGAGATGACCTACAATGCAGGTGAGTCACTGCCATTTTGCTGGGGTGACTTGACCTGGCAGCCCTGATAAGTCTTGTGTAGTCAGAGCCTTCTCTCTGGCCCAGTGCAGTTGTGATGTGGTTTAGGAAGGCTCTAAAGCTCATTTCTGATGTGTGTATCTTAGTGCCTCTGCTATTCTTTGCTTCTTTGCTGCTCACATATATTTTTAAGTTTACACCTTGAATTCTGTGAACTTCTTCATGTAATTTCAAGGCCTCTGTTTACTCAGGACTGCTCCAGGGAAAAATCCTTACCACTCTCCACAGACATGGACACAGGGATGACCAAAGTGTCTACTTTATTCGGTCTCCAGTGTGACTGTTAAGAGTTACTCTATGTGAAAACATATTTTCTTGAGTAATAACAGACTTCTAAAAAAGATTTACTTACTTGAAGGTCATAATTACAAACAGAGGGAGATGACACAGATCTTCCGTCTGGGTGACTTCCCAAATGACCACAACAGACAAAGCTGGGCCAGTCTAGCAGATTTTAAAATAAGATTTACTTAATTGTTTGAAGAGTTGTACACACACACACACACACACACACACACACGGAGAGAGAAAGAGAGATTTCATCCATTTGCTTAATTTGCCAAGTGGCCATAACAGCCAGACTGGGATAGGTTGAAGCCAAGAGCTTCTTCTGGGTCTCCCATGTGGGTTCTAGGTAGCACTTGGGCCATATTCTGCTGATTTCCCAGGTGCATTAGTAGGGAGTTAGATAAGAAGTAAAGCAGCCATACCATGGAACTGGTGTCCATATGAGATACCTGCATTGCAGGTGGTGGCTTAACCCACCATGCAACAAAAACTGGCCCCCAACAGGGTTTTATTTTTAAGATTTATTTATTCATTTTAAAATTTTTTATTGGAAAGGAAGATTTACAGAGAAAAAGAGTGACAGAGAAAAAGATTTTCTATTCTTTGGTTCACTGCTCAGATGACTGCAATGGCCAGACCTGAGGCGATCCAAAGCCAGGAGCTAGGAGCTTCTTCCAGTTTCCCATGTGGGTGCTGGGTCTCAAGGCTTTGGGCCATCCTCTACTGCTTTCCCAGGCATAAGCAGAGAGCTGATGGGTGAACCCATGTGTTGATCTCTGAAATATTTATTTTATTTGCTTGAAAGGCAAAATTACATAGAGAAAGGGTGATTTAGACAGCTCTTTCACCCACTGGTTCACTCCCTAAATGGCTGTAACAACTGGGCCTGGGCCAGGCTGAAGCCAGGGGGCAGGAACTTCTGAGTTTCCCATGTGGGTGCAGGGGCCTAAGCAATGGATCATATTTGTAGGTATCCCAGATGCATTAGCACGGAGCTGGATCAGAAGTAGAGCTACTGGGGCATGAATTAGTGCCAATATGTGATACCAGTATTTTGGGTGGCAGGTTAACCCACTATAGCACCAACCCTCAACAATTTTTTTAAATCATATATTGCCTTCTGACATCATCATGAGAAATTTATTATTTCCTGGTTCATTCCATATCTTTGTCTGCACACACATAAATTTTACTGAAAGTAGTAGCATATATCCATTTTATACATATAACTCATTTTATAGGCATGAATTTCATAAACTGTACACTGCAGTGTGCAAAGATGGCCTTTTCTTTTTCTATTAGTGTCACTCCCCTCTTGAACTCCCTTTATTCTGGGTGGCAAAAATTCCATTTAGCTTAGTCAGTTCCATGGAGACCTGATCAACCTGTGGTTTCCTGGGTCTCTTCTGCAGATACATTGAGTCCACTCTGGGTACTCTGCCTCCCTCCTGCCCTTTGAGAATGTGGTTAATTGTCAGGGGCCTGATATGGCATGGCAACCCTGGGTGAGGGTGAAGGAGGGTTGTGATACTGATGAGTGCTGGGCCATGCAGGAAAGCAGAAATCAACTATAATATGTATGGATAAATCCCATTTCCCAAAGAGCTAAGAAACTAGCCAGGACAGTGAGTAGCAAGAGGGGCATTCACTGTCACCATGAAGGTTGGAGGAATGTGGATGTCATAGGTGCCAAGAGCCAGGGCCCTGGCTTGAATCATGGTGGAGGTTGCCTGTCTAAGGCTATGGAATTGTCCAGGAAGAGGCTGGTCAGCGGGGTGTGGGCCTCCTGAAGGGCTAGAGCACCTCTCCAGACTGGCAGTGTGCAAGTAGCAGTGTGCTCTAAGTACTAGTGCAGAGGGCAGGGTTGGACTACACTTTGAGCAGGGACTGGTTTGAGAATAAACAAGAAAATGGCCAGTGCTGATGACAACTGGCCTGCACTGGCATTCTTGGGGAATATTCAGGCCCCTTTCTGATGCTGTCGCTGGTGGCCCTTCATGCCAGCCTCTACTGAGAAGTCCTGGGGCTAGTGTGGCCTCTAATCATTGTTCAGCATGCTCTTGCTGACCTGTTCGCTCCCAAGTGTTGTTGGTGCTTTTGTTCATGTGGGCCAGTCTTACTGGCATTAGGTGGTACCTCACTGATGTTTTAATTTGGATTTCCCTTATTGCCAGGGAACTTGAACATTTTTTCATTTGTTTATTTGCCATTTGGGTTTGTTCCTTTGTGAAGTGTCTGCCCATTTCCTGTGCCCATTTCTTGAGTGGCTTGTTTGTTTTGACATTTTGGTTGTTTTGTAGCTCTTTGTATATTCTGGAGATTAGCCCTCTATCACCTATATCGTGCGCGAAGATCTTCTCCCATGCTGTGGTTTGCTTTTTTACTTTGTTGATTGTTTCCCTTGCTGTACAGAAGCTTCTTAGTTTGATGAGATCCCATTTGTTTATTCTGGTCTTGATTGCTATTGCCTTTGGTGTCCTTTTTAGGAAGTAGGGACCTACCCCTAGATCTTGCAGAGTATTTCCAACATTTTCTTCCAAAAGTTTGAAGGTTTCTGGATGCAGGTTTAGATCTGTTATCCATTTAGATTTGATCTTAGTGTATGGTGAGAGATGTTGGTCTATCTTTTTGTTTCTGCAGGCTATTAACCAGTTGTCCCAACAGCATTTATTGAACAGAACTTCCCATTTGCCTGGATTGTCGTTTGTCTTTTTGTCAAAGATTATTTGGCTGTATCTGTTCCCTTCTGGTGTTTCTATTTTGCTCCATTGATCTTCCTCTCTATCTTTGTGCCAGTACCAGGCAGTTTTGATAACCACTGCCCTATAGTATGTCCAGAGTTCCGGAACTGTGATTTCCCCCTGCTAACTTCCTGTTCTTCAGGATGGTTCTAGCTATCCGTGGTTTTTTGTGTTTCCAGATGAACCTTTGAATCATTGTTTCCAGTTCCATGAAGAATGTTTTGGGCAATTTGATTGGGATTGCGTTGAATGTATATATTGCTTTTGGCAGTATAGACATTTTAACGATATTGATTTTACCTATCCAGGCGCATGGGATGTTACTCCATCTTTTGAGGTCTTGTTCAATTTCCTTTTTAAGTAGTTTGTAGTTTTCTTCAAATAGGTCTCCTACATTTTTGGATTTTGGTCTCCACATTTATGGATTTGCAAATGTTGAACCATCCCTGCATTCCAGGGATGAATCCTACTTGATCTGGATGAATGATCTGTCTGATGCATTTTTGAATTCTATTGGCTAGGATTTTGTTGAGAATCTTAGCATCAATGTTCATCAAAGAGATAGGTCTGTAGTTTTCCTTCTCTGTTGATTCTCTGTCTGATTTTGGGATTAAGGTAATGTTGGCTTCATAGAATGAGTTTGGAAGGGTTGCTTCCTTTTCTATTGTTTTGAAGAGTTTGTAGAGGGTTGGGGTTAGTTCTGTTTGGAATGTTTTGTAGAATTCTGTAGTGAAGCCGTCTGGGCCTGGGCTTTTCTTTGTTGGGAGATCTTTAATCACTGATTCAATCTCTGCTTCAGTTATAGGTTTGTTCAGGTCGTTTGTTGCCTCTGGGCTAAGTTTTGGCAGGTGGTAGAAGTCTAAGAACTTTCCCATTTCTTGGTGGTCTTCTGATTTGTTGGAGTACAGTGCTTTGTAGTAATTTCTAATTATGTCCTTAATGGTTGCAGTGTCTGTTGTTATGTTGCCTTTTTCATCTTTGATGCTGTTAATTCTTGCTTTCTCTTGTTTTTTCTTTGTCAGTTGGGGCAGCGGGGTGTCTATATTGTTTATCTTCTCAAAAGACCAGCTTTTTGATTCATTGATTTTGTGTGTAGTTTTTTTATTTCTATCTGATTAATTTCCTCCCTTGTTTTGATGATTTCTTGTTTCCTATTGTGTGTGGGGCTCTTCTGCTGTTGTTTCTCCAATTCCTGTAGGTGTATGTTTAGTTCCTGTATTTGGCGCCTCTCTTGGGCCTTGACATGAGCTCCAATTGTGATGAATTTGCCCCGTAGCTCTGCTTTGGCAGTGTCCCACAAATTTTGGAATGTTGTGTCAGAGTTTTCATTGGTTTCCATAAATTTTTTGATCTCATCTTTAATTTCTTCTCTGATCCATTGTTCGTTTAATAGCATATTGTTCAGCCTCCAAGAGTTTCTGTATTTCCTGGGGCATTTTGAATTGCTGATTTCCAATTTCATTCCGTGGTGGTCTGAGAGGGTACATGGTATGATTCCTATCTTTTTGAAGTTATTTAGATTTGCTCTGTGTACTATCATGTGGTCGATCCTGGAGAAGGTGCCATGTACTGCTGAAAAAAATGTATAATCTGTGGCCTTAGGATAAAAAGTTCTATAAATGTCTACCAAGTCCAGTTGTTCTATTGTTTATATGAGCTCTGTTGTTTCTTTGTTGAGTTTTTTTTTTTAAGATTTTATTATTGTTATTGGAAAGCCAGATATACAGAGAGGAGGAGAGACAGAGAGGAAGATCTTCCATCCGATGTTTCACTCCCCAAGTGAGCCGCAATGGCCGGTGCGCGCAGATCCGATGCCAGAAACCAGGAACCTCTTCCAGGTCTCCCATGCGGGTGCAGGTTCCCAAAGGTTTGGGCCATCCTCGACTGCTTTCCCAGGCCACAAGCAGGGAGCTGAATGGGAAGTGGAGCTGCCGGGATTAGAACCGGCGCCCATATGGGATCCCGGGGCTTTCAAGGCAAGGACTTTAGCCACTAGGCCACGCCGCTGGGCCCAGTTTTTATTTTGTTGATCTGTCTATTGTTGTTAGTGGGGTGTTAAGATCACCCACTATTATTGTGTGCATATCTATGTCTCCCCTTAAGTCCATAAGTAATTGCTTCACATAGCTAGGCACGTTGGAATTTGGTGCATATATGTTCACAATGGTAATTACTTCCTGATGGATCAGTCCCTTCACCAATATATAATGTCCTTCCCTGTCCTTTTTGATGTGTGTCAGATTGAAGTCCACATCATCTGAAATTAGGACAGCTACCCCAGCCTTTTTTTCTCATCCTTTGGCATGAAATATCTTTTTCCATCCCTTCACTTTCAGTTTCTTAGAGTCTTTTCTGGTTAGATGTGTCTCTTGTAGGCAACAGATAGTTGGGTCCTGTTTGATCCATTCTGTTAATCTGTGCCTTTTGATTGGTGAGTTCAGGCCATTTGTGTTAAGAGTTAAAATTGAGAGGTTGTGATTTTGCCCTGCCATACTTGTTTTTGTGGGTGTTGATATCTGTGTAATTGTTCCTCCTTGTGTGGACTTTAGTGGGTAGACCTTCCTGTTTGCCATCTTTGCTTATGATTCGCCTCCTTTTTTTCTGGATTTAGTGCATTTCTAAGGAGATTTTATAGAGCTGGTTTTGTGCTGGCGTATTCTTCTAATTTCTCTTTGCTATGGAAGTATCTGATTTCGTTCTCAAATACGAATGAGATTTTTGCTGGGTACAATATTCTTGGTTGACAGTTGTTCTGATTCAGGATTTGGAAGATCTTTGTCCATTCTCTTCTTGCTTGTAAGGTCTCTTCAGAGAAGTCAGCAGTGATTCTGATTGGTTTTCCCCTGTATGTGATCTTTTCTCTGCTTCGTACGTGTCTCAGGATTCTTTCTTTGTCTTCGTTGGAATGGAACTTGAGCACCATATGTCTGGGTGAAGATCGCTTTGGGTCATATCTGCTGGGAGTCCTCTGACCGTCCTGGATTTGGGCTGGATTCATGTTCCAGGTGTTTTGAAAGTTTTCCTGTATAATTTCGTCGAGCACCATTTGCATTCCTGACTCTTTTTCTGCTCCTTCAGGAAGGCCAATAATCCTAATATTCGATTTTCTGAAGTTGTCTTTCATTTCTTGTATGGTCTTATTGGCTTTGTTCAGACTTGTCTCCAGCTGTTTAATGAGCTGGGTATGTTCATTTCTTGATAAACAATCGTAAGTCCATCATTGTGGGCATGGACAATGGCAGAAAGTCCAGCTTCCTATTGTCAAGATATAGTTAACAGTTTCATTGCGAGTCCATCTTTGATCAGTAAGTAGAGATGCACACTACACATTATCCTCACATCTGGATATGTTAGTCTACAACACAGTTACTATACATCCTCTTAAATGAAAAGCCACAAAATAAAATCAACAGGAAGAAAAATAGAACTTTACAACATCATGAAGTTAAATAATATGGTACTGAATGACTAATGTCTCATTGAAGAAATGAAAAAAAATCAACAACATTCTTCAAGAAAATGATGTTACTGTATGACCTATGAGTCATTGAAGAATTTCATAAAAGAAAAAACTGTTTTGAAGAAATGAAAATAGAAACAAAATATCAAAATGCATGAGATATAGTTTCTGCTGATCTTTGTTGGTGAAGTGTGTCTTTTGTAGGCAACAGATAGATGGGCTTTATGTTTTGATCCAGTCTATTAATCTGTGTTGTTTGATTGATGCATTTAAGTCATTTACATTCAGGGTTAGTATGAATGGGTGGTAACTGCTCCTGTCATTTTAGCAATGGGTTGCTCATTGCTTGGTTTACTCATCTGTTGTTATTTTACTGGGATGGTCTTCACATTTGCCTTTGGTTTTGATGGGTGCTATTGCTTTTCTCTGTCAAGAGAACATCTTTAAGTATCCTTTGTAGGGCAGATCTGGAAAAGCCATATTCTTTGAGAATTTCTTTACTGTGGAAGCATTTTCTTTTATTTTTTCAAAGACAAGGGAAAGCTTTTCTGGGTACATTATCCTGGGCCAACAATTTTTCCTCTTAGAATCTGGAATATTGAGCCCGGTGTGGTGGCCTAGTGGCTAAAGTCTTTACCTTGCATGAACCGGGATCCAATATGAGCATCAGTTTGTATCCCAGCTGCTCCACTTCCCTGCCAGCTCCCTGCTTGTGGCCTAGGAAAGCAGTTGAGGATGGCCCAAAGTCTTGGGACCCTGCACCTACATGGAACACCTGGAAGAAGCTCCTGGCACCTGGCTTTGGATCGGCTCAGTTCTGGCCTTGTGGACACTTGGGGAGTGAACCAGCAGATGGAAGATCTTTCTCTCTGTCTCACCTTCTCTTCAAAAATCTGACTTTCAATAAAAATAAATTAAAATCTTAAGAAAAATCTGGAATATATCACTCCATTCTCTTCTGGTTTGTAGAGTTTCTTGTGAGAGGTCAGCTGTGAATTTGATTGCCATTCTTAGGTATCTCAGTTGATGTTTTTTTATGTGCACATTTAAGGATCTTTTTTTAAAAATGTCTACTGAAATGAGCTTGATTATCATGTGTCATGTGAAGATTGATTTTGGCCAACCCTGTTGTGAGTGCTGTGTCCTTCCTATATTCTGTTTTCCAATTCTTTCTCCATATTAGAGAAGTTTTCCTTTATTATTACGTTGAACACAATTTTAAATTCAGCATCTCTGTCTGAGCCTTCTGGAACTTCCATAACACTTGCATTTGGCCTCTTAATAGAGTCTCTTAATTTTTTTTTATAAAGCAATGACATTTTAATCTTTGTTCTCTGAAATAAATGCAGCTATGGACTTATACAAGTTTAATTGAATAAAGTTTAATATTTTTCAAAAAATGTTGGTCTGAGGTCATTCTTTCTTTTATGTTTTGTTTTATGACAGTTTAATAGGTACTGGGGTCTCCCTTCTTCCTCCCCAAGAGTTTCTCTTAATTCTTTTTTGTTAGCTTAGATCCTTTTGCAGCTTTTTGATTCTTTCCCTTTTGTGGAGGGAAATGTCTTCCAGTTCTGAGATTTTTTCTTCTGGTTCATTCATTCTATTATAGAGACTTTCCACTGAATTTTAAATTTCCTCTATTGTGTCCTTCATTTTTAATACTTTGGCTTGATTTTGTTTCAGTGCTGCTATTTTCAGTGTGACATATTCCTTAAATTTCTTGAACTCCTGAATGTGCTTCTTGTTAATTAGAAGCTTTATAACAAGTTCTTTTAATTTTTTTATTCCCCATTTTCTCTGTCTTCCTTCATTAACTCTGAGGTTGGTAAAGGCTTGTGCTCCTTTGCAGGGGTGTTTTCAGCAATATTCATTGTGCCTTTGTCTCCTCTTTTGCTCTTGGTCATTGTACTTCTGCTTAGCAGATTCTTCTTCTTAGATTTTCAAGCTTTGACACCCACAGGTCTACAGTTCGATTTTACTTATTACATTTGGTACTCAGTTCTTTGTTTGCAGTTCCTTGTGCCATTCACTCCAGTGAGTTTCAGGTTGCATTCTTGTGTTAGGCTTCCACCGTGGTCTTTGTAGCCCCTGATCCTGGCACACTACTCTCTCCCTCTTTTGATAACATGCTTAGGTTGCATTGTTGCTTGTGCAACTTTTTCCCGACCTCCAGTTTGAGCAGTTCCCAGGATTAAGGAGACACCAGGTGTCCTGAACAGCTTGACTGTTGGTGGTGCTGATCTTGCCGAAATCTACTGGCCATTATGTCTGATGGCCACATGGACTTATTTTGATCCATAGGGTGCCAAAATCGCCTTATATGGGTGCTGGCTCTAATCCCAGCAGCCCAGTTTCCCACCCAGCTCCGTGCTTGTGGCCCAAGAAAGCAATCAAAGATGGCCCAAAGCCTTGGGACTCTGCACCCACGTGGGAGACCCAGAGGAGGCTCCTGGCTCCTGGCTTTGGATTGAGCTCAGTTCTAGCCTTATGGCCACTTCAACAGATGGAAGATCTTCCTCTCTGTCTCTCCCCCTCTCTGTATATTTGCCTTTCCAATGAAAGTAAATAAAATCTTTTTTAAAAAAAGATGTGGAAAACACAGAAAAGAAATGGAATTGTAACTCTCACAAATTCCCTGATGTAGAAGGACTTTGCTTGTCTTCTCCATGTTTGTAATCCTGGGAACAGACACACAGCAAGTGCTCAGTAACTATTGCTAACTAAATGATAACCTCTTAGATTGTTTTCCATCCATCCAAATTTTTTTGCAAATGGTATCATATTCTCCTTACTGTTTAGTAACCTGCTTTTTTCTCTTGTAGCAGTATACTACCACTTCCCAAGTCAATAACATTGCTGCATCATTCTAATAGCTGTGTAGTTATTTAGTTATACAAGGAAACAAAATGAATTTAACTTGTTCCTTAATTTTATGAGTTAGGCTTTGCCTTCTAAGTTTTTATTCTTTTCGCAATTTTATTGTCCTCTGCATTTATACAAGATGGTCCAGATAAAGGGCATGCACGCACATTTTCATGTTTTTATGCTTTTTTTGTAGTTTTGATGTATTCTCCCATTTATAAGGCATGGATCTTATACATTGAATTAAATGGGAATGTGCATCCCACAAAGCATATCTGTTTATCTCCAGTGCTTTAGAGAATCCCACTCGGCTCTGCAGCCCTGCACACTCTCTTTGGCTTTTACCCTCCAGTTATCAGCCCCGAGCCACCTGGGTTACTTACACAGAGGGAGGGAGGCAGGAGGAAGAGGTATTTTTTTTGCAGTGCTCACCTGGAGCAATGCCCAACAGAGTAAATAATTAATTAATATTTGTTTAATTCATCTCCTTATGCCCTCACCAATAATGCTAACTAGTTGTTTAAGGTTTTTTTCCCCAAATTTTCTGGGAAAAATAACAGTCCTTACATTTTAAAATAAGCTCATCCCACTTTTTATGCCTAAATGTTTAATAACCCTACTAGAATTAGACCTGAATATTTAAATGCTACTCTTAGAACCAAGGCTATAAAGAAGTGAAGTCTTGCTCAGAGATCTCCTGGTGCTGAGATTTTTAAAGTGAACCTGGTTACACTTCGCAGGGAGCCAAGCATCCCAAGCTCCTGGGAGATTCTACAGATAAAGGAAGGCAATGAGATTCATGGCAGAATCCCTCATATTGATGTTTCTTTCCAGGAAGGATACATCTTTGTGTTTTTTTTTTCACACAAAGCTAACCTACTGACCCAGAAATAAGAGAGTTTTTTATTTTCTTTGAAGATTTGGAATATGTATGCTTCTCAGCTAACCCAAAGGGAGGAGACTACGGCATAGGTGGGTGGCCTCACCAGACTTCAAAGATGCCTTGAAGAAAGGCTCTTGTGAAGGATGGGCTCTGGGGCTCAGTGGATGGAGTGGTGTGTGTGTGTGTGTGTGTGTGTGTGTGTGTGTGTGTGTATCTGCAGTGAGTGAACACTAGTTAGGAGAGAATTCAAGTGGAGAGTTCTTTCTTGTATTTGTCCTGCTCAGCCTACCAGGCTTTAGTTGTTAGGGGGCCACTGGACACATGGTACAAAGAAAGGAATTTGCACTGATTTTCAAGTCTCTTTCATTTGCTGCCACAGGACCAAAGCAACATCACTGAAAACAGGGTCTCCTTTCCCTGGAGAAATGAGAACTTCAAATATTACCAATTTGCTAGAACGAGAAGCCAAAGCAGGGTCCCCACACCTGGCTTTCCAGGAAGGATTGTGATCCAGAACACAAGAAGCCAGAGAAGGTAGACTTCACCATCAAAGCAAAGAACCGTGTCTTTAAAGAACTTAGAGAAGCAAAACATGTAATCAAACACACGAGAAATAAACAGCATTCAGACACAGAGCCACTGAAACGTTCTCTTAACCAAAAGGGGACACATTCATTCTCTGTTTTTTTGACCATGGGGTTTCTCTAAATTTTAGTTTAGGGTCCCACATTCTCATGGGGACATGTCTGAGTATTTTTGCCAGTGATTGACTGCATATCCTCAAGTTCCTTTCTTGCATTGCTGCAAGTACATCTCTCCCTCTCTCTTCCCTGTTCAAATCCATTTCTCCCACTGCTCCCCAGAGATGTGTTTCCACACAGGACATCTGATCACCGCACTCCTACTACTGCTTGAAATCTCTTGGTGCTTCCTGTTGTCTTCAGGGAGAAACATAAGCTCTGACTGATCCTGACCTTCAGCCTCTTACCTTGGGACATACTTCCTGTGTTAGATGTCCTGCATCTCCTGTGCCTCTAGATGGTTTCTGCTTTTGGTTCTGTAATCATGGTTTCATAAGCTCACCAATACTGGAGATCATTCTCTCTCCCTCTCCCATGTGTGGGTGTGTGCATGTGTTTAGATTAGAAACATGGGACAGTTCTCTACTGAGATCACAGAAATAGTAAGTGTACCCGACAGTGCCATCTCCTTGTGGTTTCACCAGATAAAATAGCAGCCATGGAAGTAGCTACTGCAATATCTAGTGTGATGTTTCCTCATGTATATAATTCTGTTCCAGGAACACCTGATCTTACAGAACTAAGGCAGGATTTCAGTTGTGGTTAACATTAGGATCTTGCAATTTTGTTGGCAAGACTACTTGAATCTAAGATCCAAGCTTTACCTCAATCCAGCCTGTGACCTTGAAGAAGTCACCATGTTTATGTCTGTTTCCTCTTTTGTAAACTAGGGGTGAAAATAACACTTATGTTATGGAATAACTACAGAATAAATGAGTTATCTATAAAGAATTAGAGCAGTGCCTAGAAGGACAAGAGAAAGAGGACCTAGCCAAGATGACCAGCTGTGGCTTATACTATACCTTTCAAGATAGGCTGACTTCCACTGATTCAGTGGCCCCAACTTAATTCAACACACAGTCTACTCAGCCTGTTCTAAGGGAGAAGAGATGACTGGTAGGTTGCACAATGATGAAGTGAGCTGGGCTGGTCAGATCTTTCTCTGCCTGAGTGAGGCCAACCAAGCCAACAGGGAAATAAGGCAAAGTATCCTGAGTGAATAAGCTGTGGGCTAGGGAACCTAGCATGTAAGCAGAGGAGTCTCAATGGGCAGAGAGATGGGCATGGCAGGTGTCCAGAGAGAACCTCAAGTCATGAGTGACAGACATCCATGCTGAGAGAGGTTAGTTTCCAGAGCCACCCAGTCTTCTCTGACTTCCCTGCCCTGGCTTGATGATTTCTTTCCCAAACCCACTCTGAATCTGTCATCTCATTTCTAACTTGACTCTTAGCCATAGCTACTGTTTGCCTGCTGGGTTAACTGCCTTCTTGCTCATCTCTCTTCTTCCTCTATTATCCTTGCCAGTCCAATCTTTGCAATGCAGACAGAACCATCTTCTGAAGACATAGTCTTCTAAAACCTTCCAATTGCTTTTAGAAAGTTTCCTGGCCTAATCTTGTAATACTCTCTCACTATTCTCTGCTCTGTAGCCACACTGGTTTCTTTTTTTTAATGATTTATTTATTTTTATTACAAAGTCAGATATATAGAGGAGGAGAGATAGAAAGGAAGATCTTCCGTCTGATGATTCACTCCCCAAGTGAGCGCAACGGCCACTGCTGTACTGATCCGAAGCCAGGAGCCAGGAACCTCCTCCGGGTCTCCCGCCTAGGTGCAGGATCCCAAAGCATTGGGCCGTCCTTGACTGCTTTCCCAGGCCACAAGCAGGGAGCTGGATGGGAAGTGGAGCTGCTGGGATTAGAACCGGCGCCCATATGGGATCCCGGTGCATTCAAGGTGAGGACTTTAGCCGCTAGGCCACGGCGCCGGGCCCGCACACTGGTTTCTTGAGTACGTAAGGTCTTTGTGGTCCCAGAGGTTTAACAATGGGTATCAACTTGATCTGTAGCTTTCTCTCTTTCAGGTTTCCCTTGAATTATCACCTCTTCAGAGTGGCCTTCCCTGGTCATCCTGGGAAACAGTACTCTCCTCTAATTTAGCAACTTTTTGTCATATCATCTGGTTTTACTTTTTTAGAGACAGTCATTACTGTCCAAGATTATTCTGATCATGCTGTTTGTGTTGCGTTCACTGGTTTCACTGATAGAATGTAACTTGCTTGAGCAAAGCGAGCTTGTCTGTCTTGTTTCCAATGGTATTCCCAGTGTGCACATGGAGTATGATAGGCACTCAATAAATATTAATGGGATTTGTTTTAACTTCGTCTTCAGTGGCTTTTTGTACTCACTTTCCTTAAATTTGGAAAATGGAAAAAGCCCATTGAAGTGAACTTAGTTAGATCTTGTTACCTTACTCCAGCTTCTCTGGTGTCTTTCTGTGTTTGAACTCATGTGGGTGTTCTCAGCTGGCTTGTTTTTATAGCATCCTCCCATGCTTGCAGGAGTGCCAGCCACTGGAGGATAGGAAATGAGAGCCAGTCCTCCCCCTGCTCACACCCCTTGCCAGCTGACAGTGAGCTCCCTCCCAGCTACTGTCTGTTTCAGACAATGCTGTATTATCTCAACTCATTATCAACTGAGGAAAGAGGTTACTCACAATAGTTCTAGCTACTCAAATGTGGCTAGAATGGAGATGATGTTTGAGGAGAATCTCTCAAGGATAGTAAGAGAGAAAACTAGAGTGACTCAGACTGTCTCTATTTTCTCCGCTGCACCACCAGTCTATAGATGAGGATCCCAAGGTCCAATAAGTCTCCCTTGATTCCAGGTGCAGGATGGTGGCACACCAAACGAGGGCTACAGGTTACCTGAACAATACATATGATTTGTTTTCAGCTTCCAACCTTTAACTTTTGTATTTGCCTGCATTCTTCTCAAGAGGGCAACATGAGCTGCATCCCAAAAATCTATAATTGTGATTTAATAGTATCATAACATATTGATTTTTTTTAGAAACTGTGGAACAGATCCATCCATTCTTCATGCTGTATCACCCTGAGGACAGGTTCTGTCTGGCCGACTTTCCAGAACGTCCCCAGGGCCAGGGGAATTCATGAATGGATTGCTGTATGAATGACCTCTGGACCTCTACTTTGAACAGCTACTATGTGTCCACTTCCATGCCAAGCATGAAAAACAATGAAAAATTAGAAACAGATGTAATCTATTCTCTTTCAGCTTTTGCTTTGATTGTAAAAGATATGCCTCTAAGTTGCTTTGTGGCCAAAGGTAGTCAACCCTGCTGAGCCTCTTTCCTCCTCCCTCCTTTGCACAATAAGGGTAGGCTTAGTACTTACATCATAGAGTATGATAAGCCTTAAATGAAGTCACATATTTAGAGAAACTGGCATGCCTTATATTTGCTTAACAAACTATAATACTTCCATCTGAATAAAATATTGAGTTGCTTGAATTTAAGCCATTTTTGACAAATGAAATTTTTAATATTCCTGGCTTATTGATTAAATTCCATTAAGCCAATTGATACATAAAAACTTCATAACCCACTAAAACCATCCCTGCCTCACCTTGTTGAATTCAGAGTCAACACTCTGACAGATCCAAGTAGTTTAACAAATGGATGAACGCTGTGCTATTGACTACCCAATCACTAAAGGAGTGCTACCTTGGTACAGGAATCAGCTCTAATTTCTCTTTCCTATGTTTTTATTTTCTTTTTTTTAAAGATTTATTTATTTTTATTACAAAGTCAGATATACAGAGAGGGAGAGACAGAGAGGAAGATCTTGCATCTGATGATTCACTCCCCAAGTGAGCCACAACAGCCGGTGCTGTGCTGATCCGAAGCCAGGAACCTGGAACCTCTTCTGGGTCTCCCACGCGGGTGCAGGATCCCAAATCTTTGGGCCATCCTTGACTGCTCTCCCAGGCCACAAGCAGGGAGCTGGATGAGCAGTGGAGCTGCCAGGACTAGAACTGGCGCCCATATGGGATCCTGGAGCGTTCAAGGTGAGGATTTCAGCTGCTAGGCCACGCCGCTGGGCCCATTCCCAAGGTTTTATGTTCTGATAGACCTATGAAAAATAAAACAAAAGGTCCAGGCCTGAATTGCTCTGTGCTTTTTTTTTGTTTGTTTGTTTCCTGTAGGGTCATTGGTATCCTTACTTGTCAGGTTGTTGATTTGATTCTTACAGTTGTCAGTTTGTCAACAGGTAATAGTGCTGGTTTATTGTGAGCTAAGAAACTAAATAACCAGGCTACTAAAGGTGTGAGTAACCCTAGAGTAGCAGGTTTTGAGTGAGGACCTGAGAGCCTACATCCTTGATTCAAAGTCCTTGAATCATTTATTTTGAGTTTTCAAGGGATGTCCTGTTTTTTCCTGTGTTTTCATATTGAAAGCTGTTGGCATATTTAGACACTCATATGATATTTCAAATAAATACTTGATGGAGCAGGACAACATAACTAAATGGATATAACATACAATAAAAATGAGACTATAGAGTGAAGTTGGTCTGACATGTTGGAAGAGATAAATTGAGCTAAGTGTCTGCTCCAACTGCAGATTTCTCCACTCTGCCATCCCCACTTCCTTGCTGCAGGACCCTCTGGTCTTAGTGAGAGCTGGCTCCAGCTCCCTTCAGCCACATAGCCTGGGAGTAGTGGTTGAGGGCGGCAGAACTCCAGGTGGGTGGCATCAGGTCTTTATTGATCCTTTCTGCCAGGATATAAGACAAACACACCCATCCTTTCTGAAACTCAGTCTCTTTTCCTGCCTCCCAACCAAAAGCCCTCCATCAGACTTTCTGCTTTGGAGAGTGTCCTGATCCCTGGAGAATTCTGGCCTCATATGGTCCTCACCAGACCATGGTATGAGAAGCCTGCCTTGGACTTTGGACAGACCCCGCAGCCTGGCGGCATTTGTCAGCTTTGGAGAGGCTGGTCCATTCCCTTACCAGGACCAACTGGACCCCTTGCCTTCTCACCTTGAGTACCCCATGTGATATATTCAGTTTTGATTAGATAATGAAATAGAGACACATGACAGAGGGATCCATTTCGGTGTCTCTCCGAACAGTCTAGTCTCCCCTTTCCCTCCATGTCTTTGGGACCTGATCTTCACTTAGTGGATGAGAGAATTTTAGTTTTCACCAGTGGAAATCTTGTTTGTAGTTAGCTGTGTTTCTCAGCCCATTTCATCTGGGCACTGGTGACCAAATTTCTCTATAAGAGATGTAAGCCCTGGGAGAAGATAAGAGGAATGATGAATTTTCTAGAATAGATCACCTGGGGCATAAGATGTGCTGTTCCCAAGTTTTAGAAGGTCTGGCAATTTGGCAGCTGAAAGAATCTTGTTCTTAGTATCCAAGAGAACAGAAATTGAGTCTTGGGGGGGAGGCAAGTTTCTGTTTGGTGTTGGAAAGCACCTGATTCAAGGCAGGGAAGGGACCATCATTGGGCTTGGGCGATTGCCAGTGCTCTGCAGGAAAGGTGTTCTAGCAGGCTGAATAGCTCTCAATGGGGGCTCTATCTGGAGCACCCAAGTGCTTGGAAGGAGGCTGGACAGAGTGCTCAGGGATGTGTTCCTACTCGGGTTTTCCAGCAGCATGGATCTGCTGCTTTTGTCCCACAGAAGGGCGCTGACAGGCCACTCACCCCACAAGCAGTTCGCTTTCCTCCTCCAGCAGCAGCAGCAGCAGCTGCTGCTGCTGCTCTGAAGAGGTATCTGCCTCTCTGGAGTGCGTCTCCCTAGCCTGGGAAAGGCTTGGAACCCTGAAGGGGACGGAATGGCAAGGCTGCCCATTGGCTGTGAGGCGCCATGTGAACTGCACGGGTTGGCTGGAGGGAGGAGGAGGCTGTTTCCCAGGAAACGGGAGGGCAAGGAGCGGCTGCAAAGGCAGCGGCCCCGGCTGAGGAGCACTGGCTGGAGTATGGTGCGCGAGACGGACTGGAGACCTCTGTTCAGCAAAGCCAGCGTGGGCACAGGTAGGAGCCTTCCGCTTTGCCTCTGAGGGGCGGGTTGGCTTGAGCCGCGCTAGGAGGTGGGGGAAAGTTTGCCAGAGCAACTGGAATGGGCCTGGAGCAAAGGACTTGGGGATGCTCTGAGCCTTCAGGGGCTAGGGCATGGCGGGAGTTGCCAAGGGGGAGGGAGTGCTTGCCAGGGATTGACCAGCCAGGGGCTCTGCCTCTGCTCTAGACTCTGGGCAGAGGACTGTGGGCCACTGAAGCCATCTGGCCCGCAGTAACAGTCACCGTTGGACCGCCAGCCTGGCCCTCATTCATAGATGGGCTAGGAAACTTCCCAGCAGATGTGGAGCTGGGGCGCGCTGAGTGAGGCTTGGAGCTGCATTGCCAGTTCCCCGGGCGCACTTTCCCAAGCCGCAGGCTACACTGTCCAAGCCCCCATCCCCAGAGGGTGTGTGTCCCTCATGATGTATTTCCCACCGCCTCGGTAAGCCTCTGCGCGTGTCTCTGTGTGTCTGTGAGTCTCTGCGTCTCTGCTTACGATGGTTATGGGTGTTTCCCTGTGTCTGGGTCTGCTCTGTGCGGTTGGTGCAGGGTCTGAAACTACCCCTCCGATACTGGTGTCAGAGTATCTTTGCTTGAGGATCGCCTGTAGACACCTCCGTATTTAGGGGCGTGTATGCCTTCCTCTCTGTCTGCCTGTCTTGCGGTGAATTTATGAGCGCGCGTGTGTGCATTCTGTCTGTGCCTGTTTGCTGGCCCCATCTGTCTCCCGACTGTAAGTCTCCTACTCGCCTGCATGTCCCTCTTCGGGATGCGTGCTTCCTCCCGTGAATCCCAGCTTCTTTGGGTGTCTGGGCATGGGCGGGGCGGGGTGGGGACTCTCTAAGTCTGTATGGGTCTGTGTCTGCCAGTGCCTGCTCTTGCTGGTGCCACTCTATGTCTCTTCACAGCGTTCTGCATCTCTCTCACCTCTCTCATCTCTCTCATCTCTCTTTCTCTCTCTCCCTCCCTCCCTTCCTTTTTCCCTGTGTGTGTGTGTGTGTGTGTGTGTGTGCGCGCGCGCGCGTGCACGCATTGGGGGTGGATCCCAGTCTGGGGCAAGTAAGACCAGCCTCCAATTCTCAGTACTCTGGCCCCCCCACGCTTCCACTGGGCAGTAGGTAACTAGGTGAGGGCAGTGGGTGGGGAGGGGGTGCCCGAGCGCTGGTAGTTCTGTGCTTCCCCGGTTTGCTCTCTGTGGAGCTGACTGCTTTTCTGCCAGCAAAAGGATTCCAGGTTGTGGCAGCAACCTGCACCTCCCAGCTGGAACCCTGTGTGATCCTTTCTTTGCTTTGGGGAAGAAGCAGGAGTACCCGTTGCTCGCTCCTAACTCTTAGTGCTGGTAGTGTGCAGATAAAAGCGCAAGGGTTGGTGGATGGGTCACCTCTCCCTAATCTGGAAGAAATGGCACTGTCGCAGGCGCCCATTTGTGTCAAGACAGCTCCCAAATTAAAAACCTATCCAAGAACCACCACAACTCTGTGGCTTCCCTTGGTGTATCTTCTGTATGTGTGACTTAGTGTTCAATTAATTAATGAAAGGCTCACTTTCCAAGAAGCGCCTCCATTTCCCCTATTGGCACAGAAGCCTAATTAAAAATACCGGGTTGGTGGTGAGTGTTAATTAGACCAGTGATAAGATGGATGCATCCTTGGTGTGGATGCTTAACTCCTTCCAGAGATGAAGTTTCCTTTGCCACCCTCCCACCTACCCCTGAATCCAGATTTAAAGCCAGTTCCCCCAGTCCTGGTAGCTCCCAGAGAGAAGCTGTAAGAGTATGGGGCAGGAACAACGGAGAGAGGGAGAGGTGTGGGGAGGAAGGGGTGTAGGCCAGTTTGGAAAACTTTGGAGATTTTAATAGGATATTTTGCCAAAATGTATATGGAATCCCACGTTGGCATTTGGGAGAGACTGGAGCTGTTGTGCAGGCAGAAACTTCAGCAAACCCCTCTGGAGTTCTCCTGTCCATCTGAAACAAGATCCTTTCCTGCCTTCTGTGTCCAGGTCAGTGTGTAGGTTTTGCTTGAGTGTTTGTTATTTTCCTGGGCATTGATTGCACAGAAGAAATTGGAAGCTGCAGGCTCCGGAAGTCTCTGTGTACAACAGACAGAAGTAAACCCTGACAGTGTGTTCAGGATATCTTCTAGCAACTGGATTGTCATCTGAACTCCTGGTCAAAGCTGGGCTTGCCCATAAAGACCCACAGCCCATCTTAGGGTGCTGTATGGCCATGCCCCACACCCCTTACCCTTCCAGCGTAGAGAGGAGAAACTACTGATACTTTGCTGCATTGTGGGATCAATCTAGTGAGCTTGTTCACTTCTCAACAATCCAGTTAGCTGTACTCTTGGTTTTGCCTTTCGGCTCAGTTTTATTCCAGTGTGTTGCACCTTCTGGAGGCTTCTCTGGCAGTAAGAAATCAGCACTTTGGCATTGGGTCTTGTTGTGAAGTCACGCTTGCTGATTGGGAAGCAGATTGGCTCTGGCAGCCAGCTGACACCATGTAGCATCCTTGCTTCAGCTCTTTCTCTAGTGACCGCTCTTTGCCCTGGCTGCAGCATGGGATAGCAGTGGCCTCAGCACTGGTGGAGGCTGACTCCTGGAAAACACAAAAGGCTTGCAGGAGGTGTTGAACGCCGTTCTGCTTCCCGCTGGTAGGGAGGCATTTCTGTGGAGGAAGCGTGTGTCCCTGTGTGCACTCAGGGCGTGTGCACCGGCTGGTGTGATGGGATGTGACAGGGCTTCACCTGGCGAAGGGGCCTGGTGCAGAGTGCAGAGCTGTTCTCAGATGGGGAGAGCCCAGGGCTGCCAAGGAGCAGCCCTTCTGGAAAGAGCTTTGTGAGGAGGAGAGCACTCTGGGCATCTGCATTTTCCTCTTTTATGATTATTCAGGTGGAGAACTAGTAGCTATAACATGTGTGGACTCTAAATTTAGGCTGCTCGCAAGAAGTCAGTTAACCATGGTGTGTCCAGTGTACAATGCAAATGAGCAATAATGTTGAAGTCAGATTTGGGTTCAAATTCCAGACTCATAGTTTCCTAGCTGTTTGATTTGAGATAAGTTACCTAACTTAAATTTTTTTTTACCCTGAAAAGCAGATATTAGAGAGAGGAATAAAAGGGCACAACTGCTATAGCTGAACTGATCTGAAGTAAGGAGCCAGGAGTTTGCTCTGGGTCTCCAACATGGGAGCAAGGGCCCAAGATCTTGAGCCATTCTGTGCTGCTTTATTAGGCTATAAGCAGGAGCGAGAATGGAAGTAGAGTGGCCAGGGCATGAATCTATGCCTATATGGGATGCCAGTGTCACAGGCAGAGGAATAGCATGCTATACCACTGTATTGACCCCATTTGACCTGTGTGTGCTTGTGTGTGTGTGTGAGTTCTTTTTAAATTGTTATTGTTATTATTTTCCATGATACAGTTTTGTAGGTATAGGGATTTCCCTCTCCCTCTCCCCTTCCTCCACCAATTTGGCTTTTTTTTTTTTATCTTCGGTTTTCTAACACAAGACTGTAAACTCTCTTTAGAGGGAAATCACTTGTACAGGCCAATCACTCAGCCGAGATTTGCTGACTGAGTGAATCTGTAAAGGAATAGACATCCTGACACATAGCAAGCATTCAGTGTGAGCTGGCAGTAACCTCTTGATCAGCATCCGACCTTGGTCTTTGCAGTCTTCTGGGCTGTCATTAGCTCCACTTCAGATATCAGAAAACTGAGCCTAGGGAGGTGAGATTCCTTGATGAAGACAACACAATGAGCATGCTTAAGAGTCGAAATTCAACCCCCAGTCTGTGCTTAGTATAAGCACTCAGCTGAGATCACGAAAAGATGCAACTTGGTGCCAGTTTTCCAGACTTGACTTGCATGATAGTCTGATATGAAGAAGACTGGGACTGAGGTTTGTTCTATGCCAGGAACGCTTGGAGGGTATGGAGATGGTGGCAAGCAACCAGCATGCACCATGACTGTCTTTGGAAGTTCAGCTATGTCCTGGGCCAGCACAGGGCTTCAGTCATGGCACCTCCAATGCCAGCCCCTTGCAGGTGTATAAGATGCCCTTGTTCTGCACATTTTGCTCCTCAGTGTCTTTTAGCATGTTCAGGACATTGGTGTCTTGGGAACCCATTTAGAAAAGTCTGTTGTGGCCCAGTGTTTCATGAGGAGAAGCATGGAGGAATTACTGTAAAGTCACAGCCCTTCTGCAGAGTCTGTCTCATGTGTTGGTCAGTCCCCGTCTTCTTTCTCACAAACCCCCTTCGGCCACCTCTCATGGCGACTTTTTCATCTGCTTTTGCAATGAGCTGTGCAAAGAGCCTCTGTGACAGAGGGATGCTTCGAGCTCACTCCAAAGTAGCCACCAGTTCAGACAGCTGCAGGGGAGGGTCTGTGGGCTTCTGTGTACTGCCAGCTGTGGCCATATCTGGCCACAGTTCTTCCTGAGTCTGGCACCATTTGAATTGGGGAATGGCTGTTGTCTGATTAGAAATGCTGGCAAGAGAGTAGTGCCTTTTAGTGAAGGAAAATCTCCCAACCTTTATCTATCTATCTATCTATCTATCTATCTATCTATCTATCTATCTATTTATTTATTACTTACTACATTTCTGGTAGTGCCAGCATTGTGGAAAGATGAACAGTCATTATTTATTGATGCATCTTTGTGGGGATTCTCCTGGATCATGCATGGAAGGAGGCACCCAGGGTGATTGTCACCCTCAGTGCAGAAATCTCCTCCCTCCCCACTCCCTGTCCCCTGAAGCCAGTGTGACATCAGCCAGGAAGTGCCTGGGTGCCTGCTCTGCATTGCAGGTTCCCTGGCACAGTGCGTTCTGCAGCCCAGCTGCTCCTCAGCCCTCAGAGGATCTATCTAGACTGCTCTTGTTCACCATCCCTGTGGACACTGGCATTTCACCTGCTTTCTGTGGTCACTTACAGCTCTAACTGTGGAGTGGGAGGGAATGTGGGTGCTTTTTGCTTCACAGATCATTGCTTCCCTGTCTCATCCACTGGTGCCCTTTACCCATGATGATGATGATGGTGGTGGTGATGTACCCAGTATAGCTCTGAAAGATAACTCATCTTTAGCTCTGGTAGGCCATGTAAACCACAGACGTGGGGGCCCCAAGCCCTCTCCCCAGGGCTGCTTGTTCAGGGTTGTGCTCAGAGGCTTGGTTCAGCCCTGGCTGCCTGGTGACAGACGGTGGGCAAGCCAGCTTGCCAATGCCCATCTCCATGGCTTACAAATCTGACTCTTGAAAATTTTCTCCTTCGGTACAGGTCTCGCTGCATGAAGACGATGACAGCCTGGATGGGAGCCACCACTGCGATGAATGCTTGCAGGGACTGTGAGGAGTGGTGTTCCGTGCAGCGTTTCTGGTGATTTATGGGAGTCAGGGGCTGCCAGAGAGGGATGTGGATGTTATCAGCTCAGTGGATTAAATGCCCATTTACATTGTTATTGACATATAAATTATCTGTGCCAAGGAGACGGTGAAAAAAGAGGCTTTCTGGGGGCAGTAATGCAGCGCATGCCCCAGGATATGGACTCACCTTGGCCCAGATCGGTTCTTTGGGCTCACAGAAAGAGGATCTCAGACCTGAAGTGAAGCCCCAGGTCCCAGGTCTCAGGATGCCAGCAGCAGCTGCCCTCATTGCTAAGGCAGCGATGGTGAGCGGAGTTCCCAGGTGGATGTTACAAAGGCAGGAAGGCCTTTGAAGAGGCTGGCAGGAGCTGCATCTGGCAGGGTGTATGCATCGCTTTTGCCTGGGTGATTTTGTTCCTCTGTGGATTTGGAGGCATCGCTGTTGAAGAAAGGAGATTTTTATTCTTAGGAAATGGAATCTGTGTCTGAGTCCAGCCAACCTCAGAAGAGAAAGCCGGTTACCCATGGACTGGAAGATCAGAAGAGGGTAAGTGACAGAACTTTGGTCTATCACCTGGTTCATATGAGTTGCTAAGTGTGATTCAGAGAGCACCCAGGGCCACCTGAATTCTACTGCTCTCCGGTTATGTGTATTTGCATTTCTGTGGTTAAGGAGGCAATGTGATAGTCCGTGATTTATGTGGACCAGTGCTGGGTTCCAACCTTGCTGTGTTGGTGTGCAAGGTAAAAGAGAAAGGAATGGAACAAATAATTTTGTCTTGGGAGTCAGAAAGGCAAAGATGTTTTCAAACTTCAGCTAAGAAAGCTAACAAAGTATTGGTGTTTTCAAAAGTTGAGTGTGAGCTTATCTGTATTGAGGTGTTTTGGGGATGCACACACTCTTAGTAGTATTTGGAAATGTTGCTCTTGACAGCTGCGGTTTGGGTTTGAGTCATTCTATGTGTGATCTGCTGGCTCTTGTGTTTATGGATCAAAAACATATCTTACTGTACTCTTTGGCCCCAACTGTGAGAATGTCACAGTCATTTAAAGTGGCTCATGGAGTATAGGTCATTTACTGTCATCAGTCTGAAAGCCAGAGCCACCTTGGACCTATGTCTACCAGTTAAAGTTCAACTTGTTCAAAACCAGACATGCCATAGCCAGGAATAGCTGGTTGTCCATGAAGAAAGTTAGAGCTGTCTGTCCTCACTCCTGGGGCATTGCTGGAATCAGTCAGTAGCAAGAGTTAACTATAGCTCAAGCAGAGTCAGAGTTGGTTCAGCCAGTTAACCTGAAAATACTCTATGATATTTCCTCTGAAATATAATGCATGGTAGAAAAACTTGCACTATTCTCCCAGTGTGGTGTAGCTATGCCCTTTTCTTGTGAATCAAAGGTCGATGCTTCCCAGTATGAAATACCTGCATATGAGAAAACAGGTTTGAATCTTTCCCCTATAATTTTAGATGACTCTGTGTGTGTGTGTGTGTGTGTGTGTGTGTGTGTGTGTGTGTGTGTGTGTGAAGGATTTTGTAATGGTTTTACTCTGATATTCAAAGGACAACATAAATTGACTGAAGTTCTGAAAATATAGACATTGGATCTATTCCTAACAATAAAATCAGTTCCTGAAAGTGCACTCTAACTCTGAAAATATGTCTACTACCATGAACCTCTTCAAAGAAGTAGAATTTGGTTTGTGGTGTTTGATTTATTGAATGTGTAACCTACTCGACCTGCCTGCTCCAATTTCTACAGGTGATGCAGGAGAGTCCAGAGGAAAATTAATAATTACTGTGAAGAGAACCCAGGGTTGACTGCTTTAGACCAAGTATCAGCCAAATTTGGTATCCAGACACTTAGCGGAGGAACATGTGGGGCCTCTGACACTGTGGAAAATTTTAATTGGGCTGGTACACTGAGATAATATGCAATTATGACGGCTTCTCCTAGGCTAGGTGGAGATGTCTGCATTTGCCATCTGTTCTTGGCTCTGGCTGTGTTGGGTCCACATGTACTGTGGAGCCTCTGGAAGCAGAATATAACCCCAAGTGAGGCTCCATGGCAGCTGGGGTAACATCAATTGGTCATGCTCAGCTGACATTCATTTTAACTTGAACTCTAGCCGTCATGGTGATTATTAAATTTATAATGATATATGTAAGATCCATTTTAATGACTCTCCATGCTTGGGTGTGCTCTCACTCGTGCTGGCAAAATAAGGCTTAATAGAGTATTACATTTCATTTTCTACTGAATTTTTTCCAGCCAGTGGTTGAAACTTTGCTTAGAAAGAATTAGATTATTTCCTTGATAGGCGTGATCGAGTGGCACGTTGCTCGAGTGCAGCTTCTGGGCTTCTGGAAATACCGCTGCTGCAGCAGCTTTGTTGGTATGTGCAAGTGTGTGTTTGTGGGTAAACACACAGTCCATTTATGTCAAGTGTGAAGCTAAACAAGCCTCCCAGCATGCAGCCTGGAATGTCTTGTCCATGGAACTGAAAGGCGACTCTATAGTGTTTGGCTCAGATAGCTCCAGCGAGCTGAAAACTCCACGTCACAGGGGATTGGCTGAAAACCCAACAAAGGCACAATCCAGGCATCTGCCAGGGAGCTGGGAACGCTCCACTAGAGTACTTAAGTCACTGAGTGCTCATTGGCACTAGATTCTTGTGTCATTGCTTTGTGTGAGAGAGATCCAGGGATGTTGTGGGATAAGCTTGCATATTGCTATGTTTTCTACTGTCCTGAGTATCATGCATCAGGTTGTAGCATGGCCTTTGATTCAAACTTCAAGTGAACAGAGTGGCAAGTTCCTAGCACCTTGGAATATCCGTACATATTTTATGCAGAAAGGAGTCCCTATGTTGTAGAACCAGAGAGCTGGGTTCAAATTCCAATGGATACAGTACTAGCTGTGCAGCCCTCAGAAGGCTGCTGAACCTGTCTGTGACTACTTAATCACCAGAGGACAGTGATGTTTAATTATATGAATAAGGTTAAGATTAAATGCAATGAAATTGGTAAGGAATTTGGCACTTGGCAAATATTTGAGGACTGGTCTATGCGTCCTTGGGATAGATTGTAATGCATAATTGCTGCTTTTCCTTTGTTATTATAAGGCTGTGTGTAGTTTTTAAAAATGCTCTATTAATACAAAAATATTGAAATTAGAAGCATTAAAAAGAATACAGAATGTAAGTTTCTCTCTGCTAATCCTCTCTGGTAGTGACTGGTATTTACCAGTGGGTATATATCTTTGCCAACTCCTCTGGTTTATGTTAAAAATAATAATAAGGAATCACACCATATATATATTTTTAGGAATTTAACATTTACAGTTAACATGGTATGACTACCTGCCTAAATCATTTATACTTTCCTAGTGCATGCTTTTTGTTGACTGAGTAGGGTCCCACTGGAGAAGAGACAATTGATTTAACAAATCCATCATGTATGTACATTTAGAATGTTCTCAAGCTTTTGTTTCTGGACTGTGATTTTTGCCTTGTGATGTTACAAAATTCCATTATTTATCTATTCTGCAAGTATTTGTGAAGTACTTTCATGTGCCAGGCACGTTTCCAGGAACAGAATATAAACTAAACAGACCAGACTCTATTTTCTGGAAGCTTCAATATTATGTTCAATGCTATCCAGTAAAACCTCCCAGGGTGATAGAGATGTGTTATTCACACACTGTATAAATCGGTAGCCAACAGTCATGTCTGGCCCCAGAGCATTCGGAAATTGACTAGTGAGACTCTGGGATTAAACTTTGAATCCTCTTTACTTTTAATTCATTTAAACCGAAATAACCACATGGGGCCCATGGTTTCCATGCTGGACAGTGTCTTTCTGAACAATAAAATGCAGTAAAAAATTCTGGCATCATTTGCAGACAATAGCATGGGTTCTAAAGAAAGTCAACAGGACAGAGATATGTCCTGGGTGAGGGAAGGGGATAATTCATTTATTGTTACATTCTAATTTTTTTTTTAAAGGGAGGTGTAATTTCAAGTCAGTAGAGAGCTTCCTAGGTGTACCTCTACTACCTCTTGTACACCTGCGCAGCCACCACACACATCAAGGTAGAGACACTCTGTTGCTCCTATCAGGTTTAGCTCTGAGTGTAAGGGGATGTCTACCTGAGGAAGCATCTTCTTGTGGAGACTCCATGATGGGAAGTCACTGGTCCTGGAAGGATTGAGAGCAGTTGTGGGATGTGGAAGTGCCCTTTGCTTGTGGGCAGGGTGCTGCTCATAGCTCACCCCTACCCCAACTGATGACTGGTGCCACCTGTGGATGGCAGCTACCTAGGCATACGTGGCACTAGCCAAATCCAAATTCTGTGCTGAAGGTAGGAAAAGATCAAAGAGGTAGGGGCTGCATATTGCCTCAGAGACAAAATTCCACCAGATAAATACTACTCAGGGCTCTAAGAACTGTTCTAGCTGGGTAGGACTGGAGAAAAGTCTTCCTGACAGACACTGATTGATTTGTCGAGGGAATGACTCTTTGATTGATTTCTCTGCACTTCTCCTTACAAGTTTGTCCTTCCCAGAAAGCCTTCCCACAGAGGATGCATGTTGCACAAGAATTGTTCAAGGAGTTTTTAAAAAGATGCTGGATGACAGAGTAGTGACAAAGATGATTTAGTATGAATTTTCTCCCGGCTGTCAGTTTCTCAGCATCAAAGTTTCCTTTCTGGAGTCAGACTTTTTTGTTTTAATGACTTTGGAGAGGCTAAATTTGGGGTTAGCGTAATTAACATTTCTGTGGTTGGCTGACCTGCTCAGGATTGCCAAGTTCTTACCTTTGGAGGGAAATGTATACTTGTCCTATCAGCCTCTCCTTTTCCTTTTTGTTAAAGGTACCTCTAACTTCCCTGCCACTAACGATTGCAGTTCAGAATTGCTGACCTTCTCCCTCCACTCTCAACATCCACACCTTTTCGCTCAGGCATCAGTCTTACCTCCTCTTTGCCAGCAATGTGCAACTCTTTCTAGTTTTTCTGCTTCCACTCTACTTTCAGGCCCGGGAGTTCTAATTGATTGGCACAGTCTCTTGGCTGGCTCTCTTGTTTTTCATTTCTCCTCCTTCACTCCATCCTTCACTTTGTCTTTTACTCTTGGCTGGATTACTGCTCCCAAACCCTTGCTGTCAGTATCCTAAACACTAATTTCCTACTCTTATCTTCAGAAGAAGCCATTTTTCCCAACCCTTGGCACTTTATACCTTCAAGAGATATGAATACAGTCTAGCATCTTGCTGGAGTCCTGTTGCCCTCAGTTTCAAACCTTGAAATGTTCTGTAACCTTGTTGAGCTGCTTGTCCAATGATGTTTATATATAGATTACATGATGCCTAGAATAGCACTGTGCCTAGAATGTGGTAAATATTCAATACTTATGTACATTAGTCATATTTTCATGAATGTAATGAAACACCTGACTTTATAAGGAAAAGCAGCTTAGTTAGCTCATGGTTTTGAAAATTCAGAATTGGATGGCCTCACTACTTTGGTGTCTAGAGGGGTCAGTGGATACAGATGGCAATGGCAGAACATGGGCAGCAAAATGCTTACATGGCAAGCCAGGAATCAGAGAGAGTGAACAGGACAACCCAGACTTTTGTAACAGCTCTCTGAGTGAATTAAACACTTCCCTTTTGGCTCACCTGCTAAAGTTCCCTTCACAACTTGACAGTGTCATCCTGGGCTGAAGCCTTCACCACATGAGGTGTTTTGTTTGTTTGTTTGTTTGTTTAGGAAACGCCAATATTCAAACCGATTTTCAAAGCACTGCAGGATCAAATGCTGTGACTGCCATAGTCTCCCATTCCCTCCTACCCTGTCTTCTTGTTAAATGCTGATTGCCATCTCTTGAACAGCCCTCATCCTTCCCCACTCAAGTATTACTTATGTGTCATGTCCTCTAGGGAGTCTCTCCTGCTCAGACCCCTCATCCATTTTCCAGGAAGCGAAGGGTCCTCCTCATGTTTCCCTGCCTGGCTGAAGTGCAACCTGGGTAGCAGTTCAGTTCAATCTCTAATGCCCCAGACATTCCCCTACATCATAGCTCTGAACCCAGATATTTTTGCCCCTTCAGTGAGGAAACTGTTCTGGCCATTCTTGTCTACCTTTTGATGCTCTGACTTGTAGAAGCCCATTATGAATATTGGTTACATAAGTGAATGTTATTTGTGGCTTGGAGATTCCTCTTTCTCTGTAGTCATAAATGTGAATTGATCTTTTTGGGATATCTAGGATCTCCATGCAGTGTTCAGGATGATTAAGGAGGGTGAGCCGGGGTGTGGTGAGTAGACTGGGGAAGGCATGTTGAAGTGATGATTTGAGAAGCAAGAGAAGTTGTGTTTGAGGCTAGACCTGGCTGATGGAGAGTCTGAGCCTCAGATGGTGCCCAGCTTCAGTGCATCAGTGGCTAGAGGGGACTGCCGGCTGTTTGGTTGGAGTGACTTGAAGCAATGGCCTTCTTGTGGTAGATGCGCCTTTGTACATGGTCTCCACCAGTGGAAGAAGAAAACCTGTTAGCCCCTTAGATACAGAAAAAAAAAAAAGACACAGAAGCAGATGAAGTAATTTTCCCTAGCAAAGGGAGCTGAATTTGGTGAACTTTTCAGGATGGATTAAAAAATCAAATCGATAAGTCGAGCTTAGAGTCAGTATTGCTCTTTGAGTGACTGCTACGTGACAGTGAGGTACTAAGCATGCCTCTTATCTAAGCCTTCGAGGTAGATATTATTAACCCATTTTAGAGATGCAAAAGCTGTGATTCTCCAGGACTTTACTTAAATTTCACCTGTCTAGTAGGATTGTGTCATGACATCTTTAAAGCAGTATTTTACTTTTAAAATATTTTTTTCCTAATTTTTCTGCAGTCATGCATTGAAAACACACATACACATATGTAGGAATTTGCTGTATGACACCTTACCTGTCTGTTCCATGAGAACTATGTCCATATTCAGCAAATCAGGACTGCATACCAGACTCTTTCTCAAGGCCAGCCACAGGCAGGAGTGAGGTTGAACTGCTTGAGAGAGCTTTCTTCTGCTCCAGTGATCCGAGCCATGAGGGCTTGAAGGTGTAGTTAGGAGTCTGGACGGATGGATGCTCATGTGTCAGGTGAGGGTGCAGCTCCTGTTCTGGCTCCCTGAACTCTTTCAAGATAAGCTGAAACACTTGCTGCTTGGCCCAGACCCATGTGCAGCTGCTGCCGCTGTGGAGCTGAGCTCACAGCAGTTACAGCTTGTTCTACCCGCTGACAGATCCCTGCCTGGACAGCTTACCTGTCTTGCTGGCACAGAGGGGGTGTAAACCAAGCACTCACAGGATGGACACTGAAGTTGTACCACAGCACGTTTCACAGATCAGTGAAGAGGAATGGAGTCTGTAGCCAGACGCAACTCAATTCAGTTAGCCCTCCAAGGCCCTACTCAGATATAAGCTGTGAAGGGAGGCTGGCCAATTTCCTGCCTTCTTGCAGTGGGGAGAATGTGATGCAGTGCAATATCTGTCTTTGTACATTCATTCATCACCTCTGCATTTGTTTATTAAATATCCACTGTGTACCAGCCAGCCCCAGCATGAGACACTGAGGATGTGATGATGAACTTAGCGGTTGTCCCCCCATGCTTGGCATTTCTGGTGTCTTGGGGAAGTCTGTTCAGTCAACAATGACAGTGGTATCACGTCAATGTTTTTCTGGTTTGGAGAAGTTTAGGAGGCTTCTGTGGATGAAGAGGAACTTGAGCTCTGTGTGTAAGGGGCTGAGTGGGAGGCACTCTGGAGGGAAAGCTGGATAAGTATTTCAGATTGGAACAGATGGGACTTTTTTGTGGGACTACAGCTAGGGTGGGTACTGGCTGTTATGGACTGACTTGTGTTTCTGAAATTCATGTATTGAAATGCTTCCAATGTGATTGCATTTGGAGATGGGACCTTTAAGGCAGTAATCAAGGTTCTGTGAGATCATAAGGTAGGGTCCTAATCTAATATGAATGATGTCTTTATTGGAAGAGAAAGACATGCTGGAGATATATGGACATGGAGGAAAGGCCATGTGAGGACAGAATGAGAAGGATGCTGTCAGCTCAGAAGGCAGCTCTGCCAACACTTAGATCTTAGACTCCCGCCTCCAGAAACAGGCAACAATGTTTCTCTGTTTGATCTCATCCCCTCCTAACCCTACCCTACCCACCCACCTGTTGTGTCTTTGTTACAGCAGCCCTTGGTACATGGTGAATAGCGAGATAGTGGCTAATGTCACTTTTCCCACAATTTGAGTTATGAGCTTCCTAAGGACCATTCTGTAGCATCCAACAGCCTTGGATCAGAGAGACCTGCTAGCAAGCCAGAATCATGATCCAGGCATTTGGTGACAACTCTCTGCTCTGGAGTTAGGACAAAGGGATAGGGAAAATAAGCACTGATCCAAGGAAAGATCACTGGAAGACTAGAATTGGGCAAATGATTGGGTGTGGTTGACTCATACTCCAGGTGACATGGATCCCAAGTGGCAAGGTGCAGAGCCTCAGAGCCAGGGAGATAGTTTAAGCCATGTCTGTGTATGGCTCTCTGAGAGCAGTGGGGTGGGCTCCATTTGGTGGATGAAGTAAACCAGGTGATGTAACCCATCAAAGATCACAGTTTATTAATAACCAGACAACATTGAAGCTTCTGGGTCCTTCTCTCCTCCCTTTGAAAGCGGCTTTGCAGAGAATCAAACAGCCTTCCTCAATCTGCAGAAATGGATATTGACATTTGTTATTTTAGCTTAATTTTCAATGAGGAATGCATTGTTTGAATACAATTTTAAAGATACTGGAAAATTTGGGTTATTTGTAGCCCTTTAAGGTGTTGGAAGTTCAAAACCAACCACCCATGTGCCTAATTAATAGTAACTCTCCATTGGTTTGAAAGATTCATGTAACTTGTTTTAAGATAGCTCTGAACATAAAATAAACTCAATTTACTTTGGCCTGACATTCGTGGCCGCTCTGACCCAACCTGGCTTCCGGAAACCAAATGACTGAGTCTCCAGCACAAGGAGGAACAATTGAGAGGTATAGGAGGGCCAGCTCTTCTGTGGCTGCCCCTGTAGGCATCCAGGATTGGGGTATTTGTTAAACCCCTTTCCCTGACTTTGTCTGTTCAGATTTTTCCATCTAGAGCTGTACTGTTTTACCATTCTTTCCTTTTTTTAAAGTCTCTAAAGCACGATTTTAAGCTGGTGCGAAGAAGAATGGTGATATCACCTAGGTTGTTAGGTATTTGTTATTCGTGTAACATTGGGACCTTATTATGCTGGATAATTTATTTAACCTTTCTAGCTTCTGCATCTTCATGATGAAATTTAGAATGCTATTAATAAGATCTTTGTTGAGGATTATGAGCTATAATGCAGTTGAAGTATTTAACACAGTGCTTAGTGCATGATTAAGTATGAAATGGAATCTGTTAGAATTCTTATCTGCTTGTCTTTATTTGGTACAATCTCTTGAAGTGGAATATTTGGGGAGTATAGTGGGACAGGGGGATGGGAGGCTGCTGCTCCTGTTTTATTTACTTTTCTGAGGATCACATAAAATTCCCTTTGGTTTAAACTTTTGTTGTTGTGCATCTTTTGAAAAGGAAGTCTGCTTTTCTGCTTTAGAAGTCCAGTCAGTGCAAACAGCCATATCTTTTTTCATGTAGCAGTCTTGTAGGGACTGTCTTGACTTCATCATTCCCCACATTAAATTATAGCTCACAGGACTTTGACATGTAGGGATTATGATAAACCTTTTGTGTGCATCTGAGACATGCTTTACTAGTTGTGTTTCCCCTCAAATGTATTTTATATGTTTGAGGTGTTACACGTGGTGATATGCCCTAAAACCCCAGCACTAGGAACAAAATTCTGGTTACCTAGAGATGAGTTCCAATTAATCAAGGATTTCTGAAACCTGTCCGGGGTTACTTTGCTCCTAAAGCTCAGATCAGATTCTTCCATGCCTGGGGTTTGAATCAAATAATGACATCTCTGAGTCCCATCCTCAGGGCATTAATTTTTAATCTTCCTCCTCTTTGGGATAATTAGAAAGAGAGGCATGTGGGGGTAGGGAAGAGAAATGGAAGGAGACGAGGATGGCAGTGTGGGAGGGAGTGATTTTGCAGTGCAGCCTCTTCTAAAGACAAGGAGCTGCCAGGAAGTTGTGCAGCTGAATTCCACATCCATGTGGGCAGGGATGGAGATGGGAGTTAAGAAGTGGGACTGAGGCAGGTGGCTGATGAAGGTCAAGGTGGCTCCTGACATGGGAACTGGGGTTGCTTGAGAAATGGACCAGAGCTGTGTAACTGTGTATGCTGGAGAGGAAAGGTTGAGAAATATGTTTGAGTGTTCACGGTCTGTGAACTTTGGATAAGTTGAGCAAGTAAAGACAAAGACTCAGAGGCAGTACCCAGGCTCGTGGGGACTGGAGTCAGTATCTTCACATCTGGCAGGATCCTCTATTATGCATATCTGATGATGTTATCAAACAGGTACCAATCTGGACACCAGGGTATGTGGTACCTTTGCATTAGAAGGCAGGTCTCTGTTCACTTCTTAGGCATGTGAGTGAGAATCCTTCAGCCCTTCTTTCCCATCCCTACTCCCCACAAAGTTTGGCTTGAGGAAGAGAGATCTATTGTGAGTCTATGATTCTAAGTGTAAATTAAAATATTTTCTCTTTTCTTCCACTATTACAATTTCAAAATACCATAAGCAAAATAATATTAATCACATGCAAAAAATTCATACAGAGAATTGTAGTTTTTATGTGCTGTGCAACTCACATGTGAACCTACATTTAAGGGACTACCTGAGGTGTGTTTTTGCTGGTAGCTGTTCAGTTTCATGTTTGTTTCTGTCTTGAGAACACAGATGGTAGTAGTTAGCACATGGTGGAGGATAAGTTAACATTTGTTGAATGAATGCCTGGGAGTCACCGTTCTGTATGTAAGAGTAAAAAGGGATTAGGGCTCTGCCTGTCTGAACTGGACACCTGGGGACACAGCGGGAGCATCCAAGAAAGGAGAAGGTTTTAATTGTCTTTGATTTGGATATGGGAGAGAGTGTTTCTGGGAGCATTGCTCAGAGGTGAATGTTCTGCCTTTGTAGGTCTTTTGGGTGCAGGGTTGTTAACTAGGAAGACCCAGCCTTATTACTGTGAATCTGCTATTCCCCACGCCTAGCAGAGATGAGCCTTTTCCTTTTGAGTCTCCATAGGACCATGGGATGAGTGACCTGGGAGGTCACTTCATTGATGTATGTGTGGGCTGATCATTGTGAGATAAGAGGCAAGAACTGTGGCTCAGATGTGCCCAAAAGGGGATGTGCTGAATAAATCAGTGCAAACTATGCCCTTAAATGTTGCAGCACAATGGGCCGAATTACAAGACCAAGTAATGAGGAGGCTACTTCTGAACAGGGAGGAAGTATCCTGGTCAAGCCCATGGAATGTTCTGAAATGGAGGCAAATGATAAAGCCTTGGATTTAAAAATGCCTGGGCTCACCCAGAACAGAAGGTGTGTGATGTGAGTTTCTGCTAGGAAAATTCAAGGGCGCTTCAGAAAAACAGCTTTGGTGAAAGAGACTGATTAGGTTTGGTTCTTCGTGTGTCAGCCAGGCTGCATTGAGAGCAGGACTAAAGACAGCATGAGGTGCTGGCCATTCCTGCCCCTTTTCATTTGTCTGTTTCTCTCAATGTGTCAGTTTCCTTCTCTTCTTCCCAACACCTTTCCTTTAATTCTACTCACAGTTTTTTTTTCACTTCCCTCTTAACTTCAAAGCTTGCCCTTATTACTCCCAATCACCATAACCCCCATCTCCATATTTCTGTCCCCTGAGAACTTCCTTCTGTGCTTTCTAGTTCAGAGTCATTAGATGACCGACCTGGCCTGCCTCATTTTATCCAGACTACGATTAAGATCCACCTTGACCAAAACTTAGGTGGGCTTCTTGGAGACATCTACTCAACCGGCCATTTTTTCAAGTGGCCCCTGGCTTGTCTTTGCCCTGCTCAGCTCAACTCAGTCTTAGCTAAATTTCTGCTATGTAAATCTAGAGAAAGTACTCTCACTCTTCTTATGTGATCATGTTTCTTAGCCTCTGTTTTAAAAAATTATTTTTATTTGAAAGGCAAATTTTATAGAGAGAAGGAGACATAGAGAAGGTCTTCTATCCACTGGCCCACTCAAATGGCTGCAATAGCCAGAGCTGAGCTGATCTGAAGCTGGGAGCCAGGAGCTTCTTCCGGGTCTCCCACAGTGTCCCAAGGATCTGGGCCATCTCCTGCTGCTTCCTCAGGCTATCAGCAGAAAGCTGGATCAAAGGTGGAGCAGCTGGGGCATGAATCAGTGCTCATATGGGATGCTGGCATCATAGGGTAGAGGATTAGTCTGATGTGCCACCACACTGGCCCCAGTTGGTGGATTGGTTGAGCAGAAATGCCAGAGCCCATAATGTGGGTGTATATGATGCATTATCACCTCCCATTCCCACTTTTAACAGCATGTAATATGGGATGCCGTTGTTCCTACTTCAGAGTCAGGGAAATAAAGGCTCATGGAATTTGAACTAGTATTACCATGATTTCCATGGCAGAGAGCAGTAAATTTGGGTCTAAAAACTAGTTCTGGGTGGCTGCAATGCCTATGTCCTTTTTCACTGCATACTGTTCTCAAACATGAATGACCTGTTCCTGGCTTTCCATGTACTTGTTTAACATTTAGCCTCGTGACTGGAATTAAATAAAAAAAATCTTGGATTTGGAGTGCTATATTTTTATTTCTAATTAGTTATTTAAAAGCTTACTTTGTCCTACCAAACAATGTAACTTTATCTTTTTTATGCTTCAGTTTCTTCATCTGTGAAATGCAGATAAATACAGTAACTACTTTATAGTCACTTTGATAGTTAAAGAAAACAACAGTACTTGGACAATTTACTGGCACTTAATAAGTATGATGTAAATACTAACTTCTTTAGTCAGTCATTCAGTCAAACATGTCACAGTTACTCTTTGGGGCATTTCTGCCCACCAGACCCTTCTGTAAGACTTGCATCAATTAGATAGTATGGATGTTAATATCATCATCCTTGTATTACCACGGGGAAGTAAGGTGGAGTTATTTCCCCAGGCTATCCAAGGTAACACCTGACATCAAATCCAGGCATGTTTGAAGCTCCCAGACCACAGTTGGTATCTACTCATAGACCACTTCTGATGCCAATGGTTGGGGGTAGTGCTTCCCCACACTGATCAGTTCTCTGATTCTAGCTAGGTATCTTTCCATTCAGTTCAATTCTGATATTACCCCCTCTCCCACCAAAGTTAGTGTCAGATTCCACAACATTACCCCCACTTCAGATGTCATTCACAAGTCTGACCTCACATACTTCTGCCTGTCTGGCTATGACTCACGGATACCTACTTATTCTTTGGTTTCCATCACTTTCTATAATGGCTCATAGAATTCAGGAAAATAGTGCACTAGAAAAGTGCCCCCGGTGGGGTACGTGGGGAGGAGCCCGGGGCTTCCAGCTTCTCTCTGAGCTATATCCTCCCAGCACTTCAGAGTGCCCACCACCCTGGAAGCATTTGGAGCCACTGCTTATTGGATGATCCCATTACAAAGGCACGATTGCTCAAACACCTAGCTAGTGACCATTAACCCAACCTCCAAACTTTCTCACTTCTCCAAGTGCTGGGGAGTGGGACTGAAAATTCCAACATTCTAGTCTTCACCCCTATCCTGAAGCCATTGGGAGTGTGCTATGAGTTATGTCATTCATTTGAACTCAGTGTAGTTGGAGGAGGTTGCCTTGAATAGTAAAAGAAAATTCCAAGGGTTTTTGAAACCCATAGAAATCAGGGACAGAGACAAAAATCTACGTTTCTTATTAAAGTGAAATTTCATGGCAGCCATAGCTGATATTGTTATCTTGTCTGCCACTCTACTCCGTTCCAACACGGGGCTGGCTACTCTCTTAGTTCCCAGATAGACTCCATCCCTTTGGGTTAGCCAGCTTTGACTGCTTTTTAGGAAGTGCCCATGTCACCCTTTCCATCACTGTCTTTCTACTTCGACTTTGGTCATGTGTGACTGTGTCCTCAGCTCAGGTTATCTGTCCTGGCATCTTTGAGATTCCTGCTGTGTCCACCTGGAGCTTGGAAGTCCCTGTCCACAGTGGGTGGTCGACATGTCTTGATACAAAAGACTACAAGGGGATACAGTAACCTGGAGGACACTGATACCATGGTAACAGCAGTACCACAATAGCATTCATGCACAAACATCTTGTTTTGCAAGTCTCATTGTTAAAAACTGTTTTGATTGCATGGAAGGATGGTTTGCTTTACAAAAGTAATTATGAAGTTCTTTAGAGAACTTTACAAAAACTTTTGTTGCTTTTCATTGATTGTGTTCATGATACAAAGCTGGTGAGTTTACTCACACGATATTCTGGCTTTTGTTTTGCCACCTTCAATAGAAAGGTCTCTGGGGGAAAATTTTAGTATGAAAGGCACTTGAGGTTTCCTTTGAGGGTGAGAGGTTCACGTTTCTTCCCATTCTTCACAGGATGAACCCAGAATGTTCCCATCTGCAGTATGTTTTCAGGTGTATTTAGAGCCCACCTCTCATAGCTGTGGATAACAGAAGATAATGGAAAATACACAGAATATAATGGCTTGTTTGAATTTCCTTGAATTACCTGTAGGTTAAGAATACACACTGTGGAGTTCAATGAAAATCCTGGCTCAGTTGCCACCCCTCTGCACATTGTGATTCTTTTTTTGGTTAAATGGGAGCACAGCAGCTGGTATATCCTGGGCTTATTAGAGGATCAAGTGAGGTTAGCCAGGACCCAGTGGGTAACAAATATTCAGAACCTCTTCAGTCTGGAGCAGTAATGGTGGCAATTATAGCAGCTGGTTTCTTACACTGTAGGATGCCAAAGGGCAGGGGTTGCCTTGGGTTTGTCTTCTGGTTTCCATTACTGGTGATAGTGCAGAATTCACAGTTGTACTCCATAATTACTTGTTGGATTTAAAGAAGTTTCTGGTGGCTGGCATTGTGGCACAGTGGATTTAATATGCTGTCTGCAATGTCCACATGCCATGTCAGATGCTGTTTTGATCCTGGTCCCTCTGCTTCCAGTTCAGCTCCCTATTAGTGGCCTGGGAAAAGCAGCAGAGAATGACCCAAGTGTTGGCTCCTGTACCCATGTGGGATGCCAAAATGGAATTTCTGGCTCCTGGCTTCAGATTGGCCTGGCTCTGGCTGTTGTGGCTATGTGGGGAGTGAACCAGAGGATAGACTGTCTCTATCTTTGCTTCTATCTGTCACTATGCTTTTTGAATAAATAAAGCATTTCTTTTAATAAAAGGAAACTTCCATGGTTAAACTTTCCCTTCAGTCAGCTTACTCAGACTTCTATTTCATTAAATGGGTTGTTGGCTGATATTTACACCCATTTTATGGCATGCATGTGTTGGTGATTAAATAAAGGGTTGATGCCTAACTGTTTATCTTCCTTGAGAAACCAGCATCTTGGAAATGCTGTGTGCTTTTCAGTCTCCCGCTTTTGGCCAACTGATAACTCTCAGAATGGGTTAATCCCAATGGGGGAGTCACCTTTGCTCTTTTAGTATGAAGTGATATCAGGCCTGATGCTAGAAGCAGCCAGAGAGGGAAAATTAGGAACCACACAGAGAATAGGGAAGCCTTGTGGGAGATGTCAATAATCAAAATTATCTGTCATTCCAGCAGCCACTAAAAAGAGCCCCACCTGGCCCCTTCCCCTCAGGGGCTGACCTCTCCTCTGAGTCAGGATGATGGGCCCAGCTGGGGTGAGGAAGGAACAGTCATCAGGAGTCAGGTTACCAGTGAGCATGACATCAGGGCAGCCCCTGGCTCCTCTGAGCCCTATGCAGGCCAGCAAAGAGGCAGCAGCTGCACCCAATGTCCATGCCCTCCATAGAGTCCTCCTGGGGCTGGAGCACAGTGGCTGGCGGAAAACTGCAGACAGTCTCCCTCTGCCTGCTGTGGGCCAGGCTGCTCTTCCTCCGACCAGCCGGCCAGATTTCTGTAGCATCCCCTGGGCAGCCAGTTTACAGAGGAGAAGTACCAGCATTCTTGGACTGGGCCAGAATAGCTATGGGTGAGCAGAGGAAACACTTTGGGAATATCCCATGGGCCTTGAAAGAGCTGTTAGAGATGGATGGGAGACAGAGGGATGGAAAATTATGGGAAAAGCTGGGTGTAGAATCAAACCAATGCAGGTGAAACCATGGATCCAGTATTTATCAAGTTATTTCTCTCAGAGCTTCAATTTTGTCATGTATAAAATAGGGGAGAATATTGTTTTCGGGGTTTTCTTTGAACACTTCAAATGAATACAGTGAAAGATGGAGACAAGGCATAGGTATCTCCCTGCTACCCCAGCAGTCCCAAACAGCCAGTGTCTCTTGGCTGCCATTTAGTAGCTGTGAGAATGTTTCCCCATGTGCTCTGTTGGCCCCTTCCTTTCTGTCTGGGAACTTCTAGAGGTCTTTTCTTACTGCTAGTGGGTTCCTCTTGGGATTTGGGGTTTTGAAATTCAAAGCCATCCTTGTTGCAGCCTGGCACACTAAGGCCCTGAATTGTCACCCCCAGAGGCCTAGAACAAAGGCCAGGTCCCCAGTCTAGGCCACACTGCACCACCTGTAGCTTCCTGGTCCCTCAGGATTCTCTCATAGTCTCTGAGCCTTTGAACACACTGTTCCTCTAACAAGAACAACTTTCCATTGATGTTACTGAATTCTAACGTTCATGCAGGAGTCACCTCTTTGGGGGTGACTTCCCTGTCCCATCATCCACCATTCCTGAAGTGGGGGACTCCTCTGTTTCCAGGGCCCCTTGGGCTGACCTGCATGGTGGTACTATGTTGTATTGTGGACACTTGTGCCTGCTGCTTGACAATAAGCTTTTACAGGATTCAGGCCAACACTTACTTGTGTCTGTAACTGTGGTCTTGTGTCTGCCACTTTTGTAGGTATTCCAAAAACTGTTTAGAATAATGAATGCACATATACCCAGGGTATCAGGTGCTCATGGTAGCTATTTTCTGCACGGTTCCTATTGGCTCTGTTATACTGGGAAGGTGGCAGGCCCTGTTCCTGCCTAGTTGGGGTTGTCCCTGCCTCCCACTATGATGGACTCCCAGGTGTTCAGAGTGCAGCTACCCACAGCACAAGCTGTGTGTCCCTGTGTGTAACTCTGCAGACCAGGCTGAGCCCAGAAAAGCCTGACATTGAGCTTCTGCATTTAAGAACAGCCCTTGTGGCTTTGTCATGGCTCTGTCCTTGGCTGCCATGGTTACTGGGACTGAGTTCCCAAAGATGCATTAATGAAGACATCACTTATATTGCACTCCAGAGCTTAGAATAAATAACACTGTTGTACATTCATTCATTCATACATTCATTCATTCAATGTATTCTTCCTTCCATTAGAGCACACATAATCACAAAATGACTGTCTACAACTTTATCACCCACATGGCTCCAGTGTCACTCAGAACAAGTAATTAGATTTTCCCCAAGGCCAGATTTGGGGGTCAGGAGGGCAGGCTGATGGCACATTGACAAGTGCTCTGATGTCAGCTTTAGAATATGCAGTAGGATCCTGAAACACTAAGCCTCCCCATGCTCCCTATCCATGTGTCCCCAATATCCAATAGCAGAGTCACAACCGCAATTGTGCTTTTCTGTTCCCCTGGGAAGGGGACAGCCAGGAGGACCTAGAGACTCTGCAGAACTTGAAATCCTTAGAGTGGCATCCATACTCATTTTGCTCATGACTAAGAGTAGATAAGCAGTCTTTCTCTAGGCATCCCTATTTGCCTCTAGGAACAGTAAAGAGAGAATGGGAGACTGAAGGGCTCCATATTCCGTCCCATCTACTTCATCAGGATTCCAGGAAATTAGAGCTGGGGTGTATGTGGTCTCAGAACGTTGATCCTCTTGCTGTGTGAGCAGGGTAGTCATTTCAGTCCTTTTTCCCTTGTAATGATGCCATGAACACTCAAAAGGTCATGTTTTTGAAAATGCAAAGGGTAGTAATAGCCAAAGCTCATGAATACTTACTACATTCCAGGTACAATTGATAGAATTTACATTTTATCTAAAGGACCTGAATGCAGTGCTCAAGGTCACATAGCAAATATGAGACAGAGCATGGAAATGCTTGTCTGTCGGATCCTGGAGCCCAAGTTTTTAATCACTGTATCCTGCACTATTTCATGCTTTAGCTACATGGTATTGGACAAGCCACTTCCCATCCTTTGAAAAGGAGACTTAACCCTCACTAATGCTGAAGGTCCTCTCAGTTCCCAATTTAACAAAGCAGGAAAACATATGCCACATTACAGCTCTTTCTTCCTCCAAGTCTGTTCTTTGAGCATGGAAGCCCTTGACTGTTTGCAGACTGTTGCTGAGAGGGCATGCTGGAGGGACAGGAAGATTGTAACATGCAGCTAAATAGTAGAGCTCAGGCAGCTAAGAGGGAAATGGATGTTGTAATACAAAGGCAGTTAGCAGGGTCCTTGGAGATTTTAGCAGGATGCAATTACGATTCTTTAAAAAAAAAAGAGGCTCACATATGTTTTTGAGCAAACTTAACAGATGCCCGGATGTCACATGTATATTCTTTAGGGAGTCTAGGATGACTAATTTTCTGCAGCAACTTTGCATAGCACATTTGAACAACCTATTGCAAACCAATTCCTAGGGTGCAATTTAATGAAAGCTTTCATTGATGCTTCAGATTAATAATCTAAAATCCTTTATAAAATGACCACAACTTCTTTCCTGCGTAGGGTACCCTCTGTTGAATAAACAAGCTGGATCATTCTATAGAAGAAATCCTTTACCAGGCCTTCATGGAAAATGAAGATCTTAATGCTATGTGGTTCATTTTTGGCACAATATCCTTTGCAAACTTTTGTGACTTCCTTAGAGATGTTCTTTCAACTGTGTGCCCAAGGGAGATCTTCTAGATGGCTCACTACCACTTTACTGTAGAATTAAATGCACATTGATTCCAAAGAATCAATCCTCAGTTTAGGTAGTGTAGGGGCTATTTCCTTTGCCAAGCATTCTGTGTCTGGAGAAGTCCCTAGGAAATTCAGGTCCAGAGGCAGTTGAGAACTATCGAGCAGCCACTGAGGAAATTGAAATATAACAAGTCCAGTTTTCTTTGCTGGGCATCCTGACATTCTCCTTGCTGGAGCGCTCACCGGTCTAGTATATTTCCAAAGGAGTCTTCAGTACTGCATAGCTGTTTGTAGAGGCCTTGCTTGCGAGCTTCTGGGTTCTTGTTTCTGTACCAGATACCTGGGAACCAAGAAGCTTTGCTGCATGTGTGTCTGATTTGGGCAGAATATCAGCTTCTTGATTGCCTGCATCTATCTATAACCCTCCGTAATTTCATAGCCATCGATTTCCCCTCCTTCTTGATGTGAGTTCTCATTGGCCAATTGGCTACATCCTGTAATTGTGCCCGTCAACCCCATGACCTTTCCTTTGCCAAGCCCAATTAATAACATCCTCGACACATCTCCCTGTTCCATCAAATATCAATTTGGCCCAAATAGGTGAAAGAACAGCTAATGAGAAAATGGTTAAGTCTTCTTGTAGGACAATCCTTTCCATTGAACTGCTCTTGGGAGAAGAGGGAAGAGAGGAGGCTGCCTTGGAACATTTTGCTCAGCAAGCTTTTCTCATTCTCCGCAGTAGGGCCTGATTCTAATCACCTACTGGCAGCAGGCGTGCAAGTGAGAGTGTATCATCTAATACTGGGAGACTCTAACGCAGGCCCATGTGACACAGCTTTCCGGCAAATGTTTACCCACTTCCTGAATATTTCTGCAAAATATTTTGGACCATGTGGAGAATAATGACAGAGAGTGACATATTTATTCAGGAAGGAATTCTGGGAGGAGAAGAGGGGTCATGTCTGTCTCTTTCCTCTAGTAGATTCTTTGTGTCCTGAAGTGGCCTGAGAATAAGCTTAGTCTGCACAGGACTGACCAAGCCTGGCATTGTATAACCACGGAAGGGAGCATGGGGCCTCCTCTTGCTGGCTCCCCCTATGCATGGATACATCATCTGCAGTTGCTTTGAAGGCCAGCTTTGCTGACACCTAATGTTAAGGGCACTTGAGCCAGGAGACATGGCTTCCAAACTTGTATGATAGAAGCCAGTCATGCTCTCCAATTGTCAGAATTCCATGGCTTCTTAGGGAGATTTCCTTGACCATTTACTTCTGAGCTGCCTGTTACCTTTTACAGAGAACATCAGAGGTTCTTTTAAGATTGTCTCATTCAAACATTCATACATGGGCAGAGAAACTGAGGGCTTGCGGTGATAGGGCTTGTTCAATATCACACTACAAGTTGGCTTCTATATTCCTTGCCATCATTGGAAAAGAAACTACAGAAGAGTGGAAAGAAGGGCCATACCAAGCTATAGAAAGGATTTATGGAGGGCCAGACACTATGTTTGAAATATAAATACATTATTTTATTTGATCTGCCAAAAGCCTGGCAGGTAGGTACTGTTTATCACCTGTTTTCCGAAGGGGCAGTGGAGTGTCAAGAGAGCTAGTGTGGAGCCAACACTCAAATCCTGGTGGTCTGATGGCAGAGGTGGCATTCTGAGTGATCCAACTTGCCTACCCTCAACTAATCCTAGGCTAACTCACCCAGGGCTTATAGGTGAGGACAGGTGGCATTCAGAAAGAGAAATCACTTACTCATCTCTAATTCTTCAAATCATAGGCAATGTTGCCATTGCTGCTGGAAATGGCTAAGATCTGTTCAGCAATTCCTCCGTGCCATCCTTGTGCTGTGCACTTTGCAGTCTCTGTTTTTTTTTTCCACTACAGTCCTGGAAACAGGCAAGTAGGTACTACAAGGGCAGGTAACCAAGGGCAGGGAGGTAAGAGTCACTGATGTCGTTGAATAGACAAAATTCAAATGAAAGTCTTCCAACTACAAAAGCTGACTTCACTGGTTTCTATATCTAAATGAATCCCCTTACTATACTTGTAGATAAAGAATCAAGAAACCTGGTCTTAGGGATTGACAGTGTGGCGTGGTAGGGTAAGCTAGAATGCTGGATTGGTTGTTCTGCACACCATCTAGCTTCCTGCTAAAGCACCTGCAAAAGAAGTGGAAGATGGCCATCAATATTAGGAGACTCAGATAGAGCTTCTGGCTTCATCCTGGCTCAGCCTGCCTGTTGTGCTCATTCAGGGGAGTGAACCATTAGATGTAAGATCTCTCTCCCTCAGCCACTCAGCCATTCATATTAAATAAGTAAATAGATCTTTAAGAAAGAGACATAATTTTAGTTGACTCTTAAAGACATCTATTCTTGGATGAGTCCTCATTTGTAACACAGGGGAACATGTGTGCTCATACCTCATTGTTCCATGGGACAGAGAATATGCCTGCAGCTGCTTAGCTGAGAGGTGCAGAGCAGGGACCTTCCCATTAGACTTCTTTATCTTTCAAGGCCTAGGAACTTTATACTTTGCTGCAGCCCCCATTGTTCATGACTGGAGAGGCCATATTTGTTGGAAATTACTTGACCGTTGGCTTTATATTTTCTTCAGGTGGAGCGTGGCTATCAGCAAGACCTCTTCAATGTTTGGTACAGAGGGACAATGAAGCCAAGTGGGCTGTATTCCCTACATATATTGAGAAGTGGTATTGCAATGGGAGCACCTACCTTTTGAGCTTAGAGGAGATCATGTAAAAAACATTGGTTCCAAATAGCAGACTATCCTGTCTCTACAAAAACATGACAAGATCAGGATCTCCTGCTTTATCCCCAGAACATTCTAGCTCTTTCAGAGTATTTGGCCATTTGGGATCTAGGTTCCCAGCAAAAAATCATTTTAACCTTAACTAGTCTACTTTTTTTATCCAAGTGGAGAATTGTAATTTCCTCTCCAGTCTATGTGAATTTCTTTCTTATTTTAAATCCTGCAGAACTTCATTTTCTCTGTATCCGACGGGAGACAAATAATGATTATGAAAGTGGACTCTGCTAGATACTACTCAATGTCATTCCCATAGAACAAGAGCCTCTCTATTGTTTTTCCTCCCTTTGTGTGGTCTCTTCTTGTCATTTCCTCCTGTGACTACGAAGCACTCGAGACTCAATTCTTAGTCCTTTGTGCTCTTCCCTGGGACTTTGCAGATGCTTTTATACTTCCCGTAAGCTTCCCTTTGACCTCTATACTAATAAATCACAAGTTCATGAACATATCCAAATATTAGCCTGGGATCCAAACTCACACACTCCACTGGAAGTCTAAAATTATTCTAAGGTCTGGCCTCTGCTTGCCACTCTAGTCTCTTCTCCTTCCACTCTCCTCTTTGGCCACAACTACTTTTTGTTCCTTGAACCTGCCAAATATTCCTACCTCCCGGAATATCTTTCCATCTGCTGTTATTTATACCCAGAGAACAGTTACCCCAGTACCCTCACTTAATGCAGGTCTCCTCCTCCGATCACATCCTCTAAACTGGCCCTACCTACAGGACCCGTACCTACCACTCTAGCTGCCAGGGGCTTTTTTGTTCACTGTGCTTTCCCTACCTTAAAGGATGTTGCATGCTTATTTATGTATTAGTTCATAGTCTTTCTCCTGAGACATGGAACATACAAGGGTATAGGCATTGTCATGTTCACTGTTATAACTCCAGAACCTAGAATATAGCTACATATGGCCCAAGTCCAAAGATGGTTTATTATATATTGAATGAAAGGCTAATATGAGAAACAGGCATTATTTCCCCAGATTTGTGTATGAGACAATAGGAGTTGAAAAACATAATATTTCCCCTTCATCTGACCTTTTGTCCCCAAGTCTCTTGTGTGCTTTGGTGGAAGCCAGTTATTTTAGATAAGTACCTTACAATTTTGTACGTATAGTTGATATTTCCATTTCTTAGAGTATGTGATAGGGAGACAGAACAAGAGCATCCTACCAGATGTTGGTGAGCTGCATCAGCTCTTTGTTTTTCTGAAATACCATAAAAGTAGGAAAGCACCATATCTTGGTTCTCAGGATATACACCCTTTCTCCTACTTTGTTCCCCAACTATTTGGCACCCATGGTAATTTAATCCCTACTGCATCACTTGATTTCTCAGTAGGACCATACCTCCTCCTCCTCCTCCCCTCCTCCTCTTCCCCTCTCTTCTACTCTTCCTACTCCTTCTTCTTTTTAAAATATTTATTTGTTTTTCTTGTTAAGTCAGATTTACAGAGAGAAGGAGAGACAAAAAAATCTTCCATCTGCTGGTCCTCTCCTCAAATGACTGCGATGGCCAGAGCTGAACTGATCCAAAGCCAGGAACCAGGAGATTCTTCTGGATCTCCCATGTGGGTGTGGGGTCCTCTTCTGCTTTTCCAAGCCACAGTTCAGGAGCTGAATGAGAAGTGGAGCAACCAGGACAGGAACTGATGCATGCAAGGCACGGACTTAGCTACTACGCTACTATGCCGAGTCCAGGGCTCTTTCTTCTGTTTAGATTTGAGTGGGTTCCTGTATCCTCTATAAAGGCCTTGCCTCACCTCTTCTGATTTCTCAGTCCTTCAGGTACAGGAAACGGATTTTGATTCTGTCCCTTCTGATTGGAAGGTGCTGCAGACAGCAAGGCTCAACCATGTGGCTGGTGCAAACACCTTAAATCTCTTTCTGGGAAGTGATAGGTTCTTCTACTTCTGTGCTCCTTCAAGGTGTTTGCCTGGGACTGGCTGCTTGTAGCCACTCTTTGTCCAAATTCTTGGTTTGTTTCAGTCAGTTATTTTCTTTATGACTTCTTTAGACTTGGAAAGTCCCAGTTGTACAAATGCAGGCAGAAACTCTTTCTCCATAAGATTCAAATGGAAGACAAGTACAGGGTTGCTGTTTCCCCATGACAATCACTTGAAATTAAGTGTGTTCAATTTCAACCCAGAGGAGGAATGAACATGAGCAGGAGAAGCCAGAATCAATGAGACAGCAGGCTAGTGTTTGGGGCTCCCTTTTTTTCTGCTCCAGCAAAATGCTTTGGTGCTCATCTTCCTAGTGTCTGGATTTCCACATCCATCTCTTCCCCTGCTAGCTCAGCTCTTACCCTCCATCAACCTGAATTTACTGTTCTCACTGCTTCTCCTCTCTATTACATTAGATATTAGAGAGATCCATCAGCTGGTGCAGTTCCAGGGTGCAGTTTGTAGTCTCGGTGTAAGAACTACTGGGTGCTGCAGTGTGGACAATGGAGTTTTTGTGAAAACCTCTGGCTTCTTCTGCCTTGGTGCTCAGGCAGGGCCTGTCACTCCACCTAGTAAAGGACTAAATGCCCTGTAAATCCTCAACAAAAGAATCTTATGTTATTATCAATGGGCACTCCTCTGTTTATATCTATTTTCTAGTACTTACTGTGGAGAGATGTGTGTGTGTGTGTGTGTGTGTGTGTGTGTGTGTGTGAGAGAGAGAGAGAGAGAGAGAGAGAGAGAGAGAGAGAGAGATAATTTTATTAGCTTTTCCTCTCAGGATACATTTTTATTAAAAACACAAATATCACATCAGTATCTTGGTGGGGGGTTGAAAGGAATTTCACAAAACACCAGGCAAAAAGATTGAATATTAATAGGTTTAAACAGTTGCTTAAACCAATGGGCTTATTTAGCAATGGATTTTTTTTAAGGCAGCTTTCATCAGTTCTCTTTCAGATGGGCTGTGACAGCTAAGAGCTGGTGATGGAAAGTCGAGCATGTCACAGGGGAAAAGGCCTAGATTTAGGATGACTGTTGTAAGAAAAATTTTATGATTAAAAAAGAATCACGTTTTCCATTTTATTTATTGTTTCTTGCTCAAAATTGTTCTGATTTGTGCATTTCCAGTGTTATTGTTCCTTGCTACTGAAGGTAAGTTAAAGTGGTTTTCCTTTTACTTGCTGGTAAGGCAGCCTAATAAGTAAATGCAGATAATATACATACCATGGTGGCGTAGAAAGCACCTTCACAGGGTTTATTACATTGAAATTTCAGGACAGCTCTGAGCTAGGCCATCCTAGAAACCCCTGCGCTCAAGAGAACTGAGGTTGCAAGAGATCCAGCAGGTGCCCGCCATGACACAGCTCCTGAGTAGTAGACTGGACTCAATCTCAATTTCTTTCATCCCTGTTTCAAGTTCTTCATAGAAAGTTACGTGACTTTCAAAGAAATATTTTCTTTAATTTTTCTGAAACTAATCATTGAGGACCTTGACTCTATTACATGTTGTCTGGAACTCCCAGGTTGGCAGGGAATACAGTAATGGGTAATTGAAGTATGACACTCAGGAGTCAGAGAAGTCTTCCTGGAGAGAATAGCCCTGTAGCTGAGTATTCAGGGGGATGGGAGGTACCAAGCACTTATCCCTAAGTTGTTCAGTTGTCTATATACCACTTCTTGGGAGAACACATGTCAGTCTCAGTTGATCTCAGTTGTCAAGAAAGTAGTTGGATAGAGTCAGATAAAGAAGAAAGTACATTCTCAGTGAGTGAACTCAGAGTGGTGAAAGCTATAAATGTACAGCATGAGTAAAGCATTATGGCAGAAGGCAGAAGAATTGGACCAATCCTATGCAAACTGTCATTTCCCCAAATCTAGCTTCCTTATCAGTGATATGAAAGAGCTATATCTTGTGGGGGGGGGGGGTCCGCCGTGGGGGAGGGGTATGGGGAGGGGTGGGGGGGAATCCCACAGCCTATGAAACTGTCTCATAATGCAAAATAATTAATAAAAAAGAGCTATATCTTTATGACACTTCAAAGTGCATAGTGTAGCATCCTAAGGCTGCTGTACCCCTTGCCTTTATACAGCTCCTCCTGCCTGCAGGGTTTTGACCAGCTGTTCCATCTGTGCACCTCCCTCCCTAAATCCCTTCTCAGTTCTTCCCGTTCTTAGGCAAATGTAGGGCTCATTCTTGACTCCCTCAGAATGTGCTGGTCCTCCCTGCTATGTTTAGATGCAGTAATGTCTGCTTACTTGATCATGAGCTCCTTGAAAGAACACCTACACCCCTGTATCTACCTGTTTCTAGCATGTAGCACCATGTCTAGCATGGTGCAGATGGGAATGGATGACTGAGGACTGTGGAATTGGTTTGATCATGTCCTGAGCTGGAAGAGGTTTCCAAAAGATGACTTGAGCATTCAAAATAAAAACACTTTCATGACCATTTTACAGACAAGATTCTAAAGGCCCTGTTGGTTCAAAAGGTATGCTGACAAAGGTAAGCTGTGTCTCTGACTGCCCAAATCACACTTCTGTTGGTCTCCCCAAGAATTCCACAGTTTCAATTTCATTTCTTCTCTTTGGGAAATTGTAAGAGGCATTTTTGTTGGAAGAAACCAAAGGAGTTGGAAGTCAGGGTCAGCTAGACTCCAGAGTGACACCAAATGTCTGAATGTTCTTTTGAGTAGGTCTTTTTAAGGCGTTAAGAAGGTGAGGCCCAGAAGGGGCAGGTGCAAGATGACACTGAGGCAGCATTTGATGAGGTATAGAGCTGTTTAGGGGTCTGCATAAACAACCCCTCTCTTGGGAGGCACGGAGGGAGGGCTGCACAGGGACAAGCTCCTGTGCGGTGAAGTGAAGCACGTGCCACAAGCACGTCTCTGCACTGCACTTGAGCTGTCACAACCCCGCCCCCTGCACATGCCATTTATCTTTTGGCTTCCAAGTTGCAATGCACTCTTTCAAGCCAGGAGAAAATAGGAGCTGAGCTTCTGATGTATGTGTGTGTGTTGGGGGGGGGGGGTGCCTGCTTCTTTCTCAGGTCCTGCCTGCCATAGGTATTGTTTGGGTCTCCTTTGTCCCCTTACCCAGAGCTGATTTCTTGGCAGTCTGCCTCTAGATTGGTGGGGCCTCTGCTGCATCCTCCCAGTCTGCTGCCTGTCAGAGAATCACCAGAGGCACCTTATCAGCTTCCTGGCAGATGCACTGTGGTGGTGGCGGCAGCCGAATTGCTGATAGACACCACTCGCAGAACCAGCATGTGACTTTAATGAAGAGCTGTGCTGTGCTACTTGCACTGATGGCACTGGTCATGATAAAAGTTTCCCATGCTGATGAGGTTTTGAAAATGACAGATGGAGGGCTGAGTGGGGTGGGGCCCAATGGAGAGGCTCCAGTTTGTAAACCCAACTTTGTCTTTGTGGAGTACTCTGATGCAGTCTCTGATAGGATGCTGTGAGAGAACAGTGCACAGCTCATGGGTCTGTGCACTGCTCAGGGGCTGCATTCGCAAGGCAGGATGTTGGCCAGAGTGGATTCTAGGCTTTATTGTACTAGTCCAGCTTTCCCAGCCTGTGGGGAAATGAAATGTGTCTACCTTTTCCACGAGCCTTGGTTCAAACCCTGGCTTCCCCCACTCCTTCCCTGTGTGCTCTGCTGTAAATTATTCAACCTATCCCTAGGCTTGAAAGGGTGGGAGTGGCCTGCTTTCTGGACATGCTACTGCCCAAGCTGAGTGCTGAAGGAGGAGGAAGGGCTTTGGATGGTCAGTGAGATCAGCTCCATAGCCTCAGTGTGTCTGGCTCAGGGTCAGACAGTCTGGATAGAGCCAGGTGTCAGACAGCCTGACACAGGGTGCTGCCGACTGGGTGAGGAGTTACTGAAGGAGTCAATAAGGCAAGGGGTATGGAGTTTGTTGGGGGAACTAGGTCTTCAGTTAAGGAACAAATGGTGTGGTAGGAAGGGAGGCCATGAAGCAATAACACTGGTGGAGACATTCTAAGTAAAGTTTAGAGGAAACACATTCATACCTCACACTCCATTCTCTGGAAAATGTCTGTCTTCCCCCACTGCCAAGTCATGTTCAGAATCAGGGTCCCCAGAGGCTGCTCTGGGGGGCAGGAGCAGAGATGGAAAGACAAGAGATGGCAGTGGTTTCTTTCACTCTCTGACCCCTACCGAGGTTGGCCACCTCCACTAGCCTGACTCTTCATCCTCCAACATCTTTCTGAGCCAGCTGTGAGTGGGAAACTGAAAGAACCCAGGGTTTACTTTTGGAGCTTTTCTCTCCATCTCACTTCACTGCCTGCTTTGCCCAGCAATCCTCTGGGAACACCTCCCCCTGCGCCCTCCCTCTTCCTGCTTTTGCTGTCTGCATATGGAGGCCAGTCAGGCAGTGATCTTTGCACCTGCCACGGAGCCTTCCCAAAAAGCTCTCCACCCCCATCAGTCCAAAGAATGTAAACAAGTTGCAGCAGACTGTGCTGCAAACCAGATTTAATTAATATATGGGGTAGCTCTAAGCGTCTCTAATTGTAGACGTACAAGGAAGTTAGATTGTTATTGTGTGCACTACAGTTGTAGAAGGGATAAATACTTCTACCCTGCGTTTTACCTCCCAGGTTCCTGTACCAAACACTATTTTTGTCTGATCTTCCTCACTCCATTGTTGCTGCTGTGTTCGTTGCAATTAACCATGCAAGTGGAATGTCTTCATGCAAACAAATAAGATGAATAAATAATAGAATACTTCTGCCATGCACTCTGGCAACAGCCTTGCTGGCATTAATGAGATCTGAACACAACACAGCAAGGCTGACGTCCGTCAGGCTCCCGACTGCGGGATTCTCTCCAGACTGCCTTTCCTGAGGCTTCCGCTGTCTTCTTCCATGAGCTTTCTCATCCTCCTGGCTCTGAAGATCTTAAAGGCATTAGCCAGCAATTGGGCTGGTCCGGGAGAAATTATGGCATACTGGGTTTGTCTCTGGGATGCCCATGTTCTGTGATCTAATGAGTTGCTCAGAAATTAGAGTACCATTGGAGAAGTGTGTGTGTTTGCAGGAGGGAAGAGCTTCCATTTATAGAAATTCCCTTCGACATTCTCTGTGGCAGAATTTTCAGTTGTGGCAGAGCATTGGTGGTCAGTCCGTGCACTGAGACATTATCCGCCTCATGTTGTAAAATGCTAGGAGGTGCTTATAGAGGATGGCCTAGCTGCAGAAGCAAAGTGTAAGATATTCTGTGTAAAGTACAGATGTGAATCTAATCATGTCACTTGCCAGGTGATATTTTCCACAGGTTCTGTGTCACATTTGTAAAATATCCAGGTTCCTTAACATGATAAAGAGCAACTTGAGTAGGGCACACAATAACACACTTGGCACACTGTCCCCTCCCCCTCACACACACAAGTGATAATAGTTCTTGGGATAAGGGACTGTTGGTGCTGAATTTGGGAAAGCAGAACAGGCTAGTCATGATCTAGGCCTTTCTACCTCTGGGCAGCCCCACCCCTTCCAGCTCTTGCCTGAGTGTTTCTGAACAGGTTGCCATGGTGTCCTCTTGTTGCCTGTCTCTGCCTGGCCTGTGTGCCCTTTGTGGTTTAGAAGCCAGCATACCTTTGTCTAACTGATTCTGCTCATACTTCATCTGGAAAACCTTTACTGGTTGCCCTTCCCTCCCCCCAACCCTGACTCCCTGCCAACTTAGGGGAACTTTTCTCATCTGTCCCTGCTGTCACTGCCATTACTCCATCCCTTCATTGTCTACTTCCTTGTCTCTCTACTTTCCCTCCCTAATTGGGCTGGGAGCTTTGTGAAAGCAGGAATGTGGTTGATTAGGCTCTCTTCCTGGCAACCTACACTTTAACAGGACATCAAGATTCAGTAAATATTTAATGTAAAGATTTATTTCCATAAAGACTTAAGTGAATGAATGAATGAATGACCCAGTGAATGACAGAATATAGTATAAGTGTTGGTAAACTCTTCATTCTTGAGGACCTGTGTTCTGCCAGCAAGCCTGGGGAGCAGTTTATGCAAGCTGGAAAGATTTTTGTCACTTTCCAGGGTTGGGCAGCAAGTGTAACAGCTGAGTACTCCTATAGTCCCTGCCCAGGGGAAAGGAGACTGGAGAAGAGAGGAGATAGAGAATGCAGATGGCAGCAGGTTATGTAAGGCTCCTGGCACCGTGGGAGCTGGCTGGGGAGAATAGGATGACACCAGGCACATGTGAACTAAAGATATAATCATGACTAATGAGGCTTCTAGTTCTCTGGAGCTCAGAGAGAGATCATGAGCCTGCGCAATGGGTGCTGCAAGGAGAAGTGGGAGATGGAGGAGGATGAAGAACTCTTCTTTTAGAAAGGCTGTTCTTTCCAGCTGGGACTAGTCCTAGGGACGAACCTTGCCTGGCTGCCAGGTGGACATGCTGCTTGAAGGAGAAGTCCCCTGGGCTTCAAGAAGGATGGCCTCGTGCACTGGAATCTGCCTGCGGTTTGAATATTTTAGAGAGGCAGCTGGGAAAGACAGTGCCTTTTTAATCTGCACTGAATGGAGCCTTGGGTTGATTGGAGGGAGGGCACAGTGTCCATAGAATGGAATAACGTATTTGCAACGCTGTGTTCCCAGCGTACAATGGGACAGGAGGTGAGCATGGAAGTTGGCTTTGGTTATAGAATCACTTTTCTCTAAGCCCTTGCTGAATGAGAGCACAGAATTGTTGCCAGTGACCTTCGACAGCAGCACAGGGTGAGGCAATTATGCTGTCTGGCAAACCTTAATGAATTAGACATGTGGTGGAGTCAAGCAGCTTCTGCCATTCACCGAACAGCTCACCCCAGCCAGATGCCGGACTGTGCTTTCTATAAATGACCTTGTGTCATTGCAACAATAGCTGTGAAAAGTCATCCAGTCTCCCACTCTACAGAGGAGGAAACTGTGGCCCAAAGAAGTTGGATAACTTGGATCGATGTTTTTACCATCCTAAACCACAGTTGCTAGCATTTAGATAAGCTTTTCCCTGCATCAGGCATTGTCTTGGTGCTTTTACAGGTGCAACCCATTCAGTCCTCACAAGCACTTCAGATAGATGTGTCATTACTAGTCCCATTTTACAGATGAAGACATTGAGGGACACAGCTAATAAACAACAGAGCCAGAATTTGAACCTGAGTAGTCTGGCTCCAAAATTTGGTTTCTTAGCCATTAGCTTTTCTGCTACTTGTGTGAAGAGTCTTCACTGTTAGCTACAATTACTGCTGTTCCACCCTAAGGCAAACAGTTGGGAGTCCAGCACTTGGACTGAACACAGGATGTGTGATCCCTTGCAATCTACTCAGGACTTGTATATGAGCCTTGGTGGAAGGGTCATGGGTTGTTCTAGTTAGGGTTAGAAAAGAAGATCACTATGTCCCCTGCTGTGTGAGAAACTGCCATGGTGCAGTAATGTCTGTGTTCTCCCCTTCTTGGGCTTACAGCCCCACTGCATATTCCTACCTTCCCTGCAGCTAGCAGTGGTCACATCCATGACTCCTAACCAACAGAAAATGAGCAGAAACAACATACATCACTTCCAGGCATGTCTCTTGCCTCCCCCATCCCCTGCTTCAAAACCAACACTTCTAGCAGTGACCCTCGAGGTCCTAAAGGAGACTCATACAGTGAAAGGACCCTAGGTCCTTGGGGACTACATGGAGCAAAGTGCTCCCCACCCAACCCGAACCCCAGATATGGCACAGGCAAGAGATCATCTTTTACTGGGCCGAGTCACTGATATTTTATAGCTGTCAGCTCACTCGTGGCCCTGCTCCACTCCCAATAATACGCTTGCAATTATATAGCCCCCTTTGAAACAGTACAACTGGATTCTACTCCTAGGTTACCACTGAGTAATCATGTGTTTCAACTCCAGAGGCCCTCTCTGCAAGAAGTGAGCTGGAAGGCAGCTAAAGGAACCAGCACAGCACCAGCTGCGTTCTTACCCAATAAATGCCAAAGGTTTTTTCTTTTCATGAGAGGGCAGTTGCGTAAGACGTGTCAAAACCCAAAATGCTTGCATTCCTGTTAAGCCAGCAATTCCACTTCCAGAAATTTATTTGAAGGAAATCATCTTGGATGTTGAAAGATTTAGCTATTTAAAATGTTTATCTTAGTGCATGCAAGGGAAAAATTGGAAAAAGATAAATTTTCAGCAATTGGAAATTGGGTAAATGAACTGTGGTGTGTCTATTCAACTGAGAGCTATCCTATCATTCAACATTATGTAACAAAAGATTGTGCAATGACATGCAAAAATATTTCTAGTAAAGACAGAGAGGATTGCAAAAACAGTATTATTCCAAGGACCCATTTCACAAATTAAATAAAATCATTTACGTTTATGTGTGTGTGTGTGTGTGTGTGTGTGTGTGTGTGTGTACGTATATGTAGAGGAAAAAGACTAAAGTATACCTTAGAATATGAAAATATTATGAAGGTACAGAGTTTATGAGATTCTTTGCTGATCTGTATTATTAAATTTTCTATAATAAATGGCCATTATTTTGGAGAACAAAATTAACTTATAAAGACTCTTGCTTTGCCTTTACTTACTGGAGCCATGCAATTGAAAATCTTTTTCCACCTTTTTCATTGTGCAGTGTCCAAGACAGAGACAAATGCGATTTGACATAGTTATCTGTTATCTCGCGTAGGGCTGCATACTGTCATTGTGGGTTCATTGGATGCTTGTTGGATGGTTAGTATTGTAGGTATTTGCATGGGCTCATCTATATTTGTATCACTCATCTCCTTAGCTCCCACAGAAGTGCTGCTCCTGGTGTGAATCTTCTTCTTGAAGTAAACATGAGTCCTGAGACACTCCACATGTCTAGGGTATCAACTTTTTCAGGATAGAATGAGGGCCACAAAACGAGCCTTAACCCAATCAATCTTCCAAAGCATCTGGCATGGAGGTTTGTTGGAGCTTGCTTCTCCGGATTGATGCTCTCACCGTTGGCTTTCTTATGCCCAAGCTGGGGTCCTAATGAATGTGTGTGAATCTGTCTCCATTCTTGTTAAAAATATACTTTTACAAATGTAAGTGGAACAGATACTGGAAGAAAAATACTCAAAATGCATACAATTGACTCCCATCCAGAATATACAAAGATTTAATCATATTCTTATTCAATAGATGACTCAATTAAAAGGGCAAAAGAGTTGAACAAGCACTTCACTAAAGTAGATGTAAGAATAGCCAGTAGGTACACACTGAGGAGTTCCACATTGTTAGTAATCAGGAAAATGCAATTTAAAACTACAATGCAATAGCATTTCACATATCATTGGAATTGTTTCTTAAAATTCTGACTAATTTAAAATTGGTCAGGATGTGGAAGGAACCAAGTCTCTTTTCAATGCTATTGTGAAATCAATTTACATTTCTGTTCATGCAAAATTTTGTTCAAAATTACTTTATCTATGCAACAAAATAGTTTATGGAATTAAAAGTGAAGTTGGGGTAGGCATTTGATCTAGTGGTTAATCTGTGACTCTCAATGGCTATATCCCATCTTGAGGTACCTGGATTCAAGTCCCAGCTGTACTCTATTCAAGTACTTAAGCTAATGCATACCCTGAGAAGCCAAGCAGACAATAGCATAAGTAGTTGGGACCCTGCCACCCACAAGAGAGACCTGAACTGAGTTCCTGGCTTCCAGCTTTCATCTGGCCCAGCCCTTGTCCATGTGAGTGTGGGGAGTGAACTAGTGACTGAGAGTACTCGCTGTGTGTGTGTGTATCTATTTCTGAGTGTGTCTCACTGAGTGTCAAATAATTTTTAAGGAATATGCATGTATTTTGGTGAAAAATTTAATATATGCATTTAATCTTCAAACAGATCAAAACAATGTGTAGTATATAAAAAAACCCAACACGGTGGCCAACATTATGATGCAGAGGGTTAAGGCATTGTGTGTGATGTTTGCATCCCATATGAGTACTGGTTTGAGTCCTGGCTGTTCTATTTCCATTGCAACTCACTGCTAATGTGCCTGGGAAAGCAGTGGTGGATGTTTGATGTACTTTGGCTCCTGCCACTCAGTAAGCCTGGATGAAGTTTCAGGTTCCTGGATTCAGCCTGGTCCATTCCTGGCTGTTTTGGCCATTTGGGGAATGAACCAACTCTTCTTCCCTGTGTCTCTATCTTTCCCTCTACCTATCTCTATCTTTTCCCAATCTCTTTCTCTCACTTTGTCTTTCAAATAAATAAAACATGGATTAAAAAAATTTTGCACCAAAATAAGTACTTTTGAATTATTTTGTTCATAAACTTTTGAAGTATCCTTGTATGTTTATGCTTCTGTTCTCCTGTCCAGAAATTATGTATTTGAAATCTAAGAAGAGTAAAACAAAGTTAATGCTTTCCAGAAATACACAGAACATATAGGAACATTCAGAAAACTTGCCATGTTAAGTCAGCCATCACATTCCTGGTGCTGTTTTGCATATTTCTTTGATTCTCAAATACAAACATTATCTTACAACCAATTTAAAAATTAATCTGTCATCTAAAAATCTTACCTTTTTGCCAAAAAGTAAGAGTATGAAGCCACCTGTGTCTGTCCTTTTTGTCTCCCTTAGATTTTTCTTTATCAGGAGCAGCAACAAAATAGATTTTTGACCTCTTACCTTTCCTTTCTTCTTTAAGTTATTTGAAAAGAACTGAATGTATGCAGTATTAATAATGGCCTTGTTTTATCTATTCTAACCTTTTTCTCAATATCTTTTTTAACATAGCTGCTGTATTTTTACCTCTCAGTGTGTGTATGTATATATATACATACATATACATGTATATATATAAACGTATATGCATTTAAAACAATGCAGTACATTTCAGTGGGCATGACTTTGTTCACTTGCCTAAAAGCTTGAATTCAAGGCAAAGCAAATTGAATTAGCAAGTGTTCTTTATGCTCCTCATTGAACCAGGCACTGTTGGGTGACACAGAAGTGGCAGCTCTGACATGAGAAACTGATACCATCTCATGAGGAGGAGAACTCTGGGCTTGAAGTCAGGGGATGCTGAAATGTCTTTACTACATGGTATTGGCCAAGCAGTAGTCCTGTGAGACTGTTTGTTGTGTGTAGAATGATACAGTAATATTTTTCACACAAAGTTGATTTTAATGAATCTTGTAAAAATTTAAAGAAAAAAAAACTTGGCATATGATAGATGCTCCCTGAATGTCTGTTGAATCTGAATATCACTGGAGACAAGATCCATGCTTTACCAAATTCTCAGACACAACATGAGACAATGGGGAGCCTGTGTTTATCAAGTTCAGATTCAGAATGGCACAGCTTTAAGAGTAACTTCCATCCAAGGAATCCAGCAGTTTTCATTAAACCGTTGTGTAACATCAGGAAGTGCATCAACAACTTTGACTGCGGTTTGATGGAAAGAAAATGTAAGTTGGCAAAACTAAAGAGGGTTTTTGAAACAAGTCCCAAACTCATATCTCCATGACTTGGAAAGGGATTAAGTTAAGGGAAAAAAAAGAATTTCAGAGCAGAGACTTTTTTTTTCTAAATGATTTCCCAGGAAGATTAGAAGAGCTGGAGATCAATCCAAGGATAGGGAGGCAGAGTGGAGGCCACACTACTGCTAGTGCAATGAGAGTAGGGCCTTTCCTTTGGGTGAAATGTAAGCAAAGTGTTTGGGGTTGCCTGGGTTTTCATCCCAAGACTCAATAGGGGTTGAGTGCCTGACACAGAACTTCACTCCTCATATTTTACTCCCCAAATAGGTCTTTTTCATTTGCTATTGTTTAAAATATTTTTCATCAATATCACTTTCTCTCTCATTTAGTACGTATGTGCAGTGCCTGCATGCCCTTGTCCTCAAGGAAGTTGACAAGGCCTTTCTCAAGGTTCATCAGTTCATAGGGGTTTTAAAAGATGCATTTATTTATTTTATAGCATCACAGAGAAACGGAAAGATCTCTAGTCTGCTGGTTCACCTTTCACTCCCATGCTCCCACCTTAGAGATCACAACAGCAGGGGCTCTGTTAGGCAAAGCAACGAGCCAAGACTTCTCCATAAGTCTTCATCCTTGCCCTGATTTGATTAATATAGAGTTCGTTAGTTTTCAAGCCTAATTTAAAAGTTCTATTTATAGCAGAAATCTCAGTGCAAACATTTGGTTGCTTTCAATGAACCCTAGCCCTTAGGAATCTTCTTGTTTCCCTTGTGCCTTTCCACTTTTAAGTATTTAGACCACATAGCATTGCTTGAGAGCTCTGTAAAAACTATAGACTTCTAGGGCCCTGTCCAGCCTTCCTAAATCAAAAGCTACATATTAATAAGCCCATCAGAGGGAATGTAGGGTTGAAGATGCTGCTTTGTATGCCTGCATCCTACACTGGTATGCCAAGCTCAAATCCTGGCTATGCTTCCAACTTCAGCTTTCTGCTAAAATATACCTTGAGAAGCTAATGATGGCTCTAGTGATTGAATCCCTGCTATCCATGTGGCAGACCTGCTCATTCAGCATTGAATGTTGTGAATTTTCAGCAGAATGAACCAGTAAATGGGAAAAATTCTCTTTCTCTCTGCCCTTTAAGCACAATAAAAAGTGAACAATTAAATTTAGTAAGTATTCCAGGTGATTTTGGGCAATGACAATCATAGAAGGTAGATCCACTTACTAAGAGATTCTATCTTTTTTCTTTTTTTCCAAACAAAGAGTTTATTCACTCAATCTCTGGCCCTGGAGTCGGTGCTAGGACCTGCACCTGCTGACCGCAGGGTACCCATGGCCGACAGACCCAGAGAGCGGGTTAGGGGCAGACTGCACACATGCCAGATCCCACCCGCCAGCCAGCTGACCACACTGGCTCCTGCCCAGGGCTCTGTAGTCCCAAGTGGGCCCCGTGCGTGTGACCTACAGCAGAGGCGGGGGCACTGGCCTTGGGGTGTCCAAGTCAGCAGAGACGGGGCTGCTGCCTTTGGGGTGCCTTGAGTAGGGCTGGATCCGGGGAAGCCAGGTCGTTGGACACCTGCACGCGGCTACTGCACAGGCTGGTATGTGATGTACCTGCCCGCCGTCTCGCTGGGCCGGATGATCTTTACCACCTGCCCCCGCTTTATGCCGAAATAGCGTGCCACGGGGTCTCCCGCTTGGATCCTTGGCAGCTGGTTCTCCCGCAGCTTATATTGCGCCAGCAGCTCGGTCACCTCCTCCTTAGTCATGACCACGTGCTCGGGGACCAGCTCGTGTTCTGTGATGTTGATGAGCAGCTCCTGGTGCAGGAACTGCTCCAGCACGTACTTGGGGGCCATGTCCACCAGCGACTGCTTGGCTGAGGGCGTCATGCCGTGCTGCACCACGATGAGCTTGCGGGTGATGTTCTCTTCCTGCATCCGCTGGCAGTACACCTTGATGGTCTTGATGCCCACATTGGGCTCCTCTGGGAAAAAGACAAACATCTGGTCGGTGGGGTCGTAGTTGTGGGCTACCAGCACGGTGAGGTCCGTGTGTCGCGGCCGCCCCTCGCTCGGCTTGTCCCTGAACTGGGCCTTGAACTCTTCCAAGGTCTGGTCCAGCTCGTCCTGGGTCACCAGGTAGCCACGGTCATGGCACAGCTGCATGATGGTCTTGCGGATCTTCCACAGCCCGGACGTCTCCTCCTCGTTGTCCATGTCATCGTAAGAGATTCAGTCTTGAACATGGCAACTCCAAAATGTTGCACTTGGGGATTGAAGGCCAGGGAGATGAGGTGTGCCAGACACAGGTGTTAGTCTTTGTATGTTTCAGAATACTTTATACAAGACTTTATTGTATCTCAGGAAAATGGATATCTGCAACTTTCCTTGCAATCTCATGATTCATCTCTTGGAGTCCTTTCAATCCTCAGCTCCCAGCAAAACATCATTACATTGCGTGTCTTGAGGTTGGCTTCCTTGCAGTTGAGTCTCTTTGGGAACATATAAAATCTTCATTCTGAAGATATCTGAGTATTAAAAGCACCCGTGAGATACATGTTGCATCTGAAAATTTGCTTTCTCTAAAGGATTAACTTGGAGATAGGTAGAGTTTTGCTTCTGAGAAGGTCTCTGGGAGAATGTGGGTGTCAGCAGTAGATTTTGATATTTCTGTTTTTCCTTTATTTAGAAAAGGTTTCTATTCTTATTAATTTTCTCACTGACTCATAGGTCACACAATAGCATCATTTGCATCAGGAAGGTCTTTGATTTTTTTTTCTTTTTCTTCAGTGACACATTGGTCATTCAATAGCATTTTATTTAGCTTCATGTTGCTGTAAATTTTCCATTTTTCTCTCTGTTTTATGGCTTTTCATTTAAAGAGATGTGTAGAGACTGTCACATACGGATGTGAAGATACAGTGCAGTGTGCATCTCTACTTTCAATCAAAGATGAACTCCCAATGAAACTGTTGAATGTGTCTTTAGAACAGGGTGCTGGATTCTCTGTCATCATCCATGCCTACAATGTCAAGATACACTTAAATAGCAAAATGATGGACTTATGCTGTACTATTGTGTTGACATGGGCGAAATCAGAAAGGGGGGCTGGGGACTTGAAGAGAGGGGAAGAGAAATCTTAGCTTGTGGAACTCTATCATGGAATAAAATAAACGATTTTTAAAAAATAAAAGAAATCCTTAAAGGAAAACAAGAAAGAAAATGGTTCTTGAGCATGGAACATTATTTTCCTAGTAATCTTTTATGAAAAAAGACATTAGAAGCATGAATGCAATGGACAAAATAATATCTGAGAGTCTTATAATCTGGAGTGGATCACTCCTGAACTTCACAATAGCCATAGTTTATTGAAAACCTGTTGTTGCCATAGACTTTCCAATACATAATGTGTAATCCCTAAAGCAATTCCAGAAGGCAGATAGTATTATACTCATTTACAGGTGAGCCTGTTGCTGTTCAGAGGGGTTGACTGCCTTATCCAAGGCTATAGTACTTTCTGGGAAGCTGGAATTTAAAGCCAGGTTCTTTTAACCTTAGCCTTTATGCTCTCCTACTCTGTCCTCAGTAGTCTATTCTGATCTGGGCTCACTTTTGGTATGGCATTTAGGTTTGTTGTCTCCTTTCTCAGGCTATGCCTTTTGGTCCAGGCTACAACTTATGGGGAAGTGAATATGGGATTCACACTAATCTTGCTCAAGTCTCCACTAATGTAAGTATCTCATATAGTTGCTCATCTGTGAACAAGCAGAGAGTGAGCAGCAGCTGGCCAACTGCCCATCCTATCTGGTAGCAGTCAATCCATCAGCCGTCAAGTGAACCAACATGTGATAAATGGCTATGATGTACAAGGCAACACTCTGGATGCCGGGGAGGTAGAAGTTGTTAAGATATGGCCCTTAGTCCAAAGGGGCTGTGTAAATAAACACACTCACCACTCACCTGCATGTGCTAAGTTGCAGCACAGACGTCTTTCACAATGCATCTTGTGTTTCACACACTGTTGTAACAGAACAGACACAGAAGTGGGACTCTGCATCCCTGATTTGAAACTCTCTTACCCATAAAACTAGTGATTCTGAGACCTTTTACCCTCTTACAATCTTCCTCTGAATCATGAAGGTAAACAAGAGCCATCTTATAGATTTGTTGCAAGGAATACATGTCATAACACACATAAACAGGCCCAAACAATGACACACAGTGGGTGCTTTAACGTTTGTGGTATTGTAAGTCTTGGAAGCTTTAGTGTTTTCAAAATTCACTGATCCCAGACATCTTATTTGTGCCCTGTGGCCAGTCTGGTTGGATTGGCCCAGAACTCTTAAATTTCACCAGCCCCTCTTGCACAAAGGGTGAGGCTCTCAGCAATAGGTGGATGACCAGCTTCCTAAATCATCTGTCAACTGTGAGCTGGTAAGACCAGATAATCTGCAGCCAAGGCTCAGAGGCAGAATTTGCTTGATTTTGTTCAATGGCCCAGGTTGTTCTGAGGTCCTGGCCATGAGATACTTTTGTCCCGTGGCCAGAATTTCATAATCTGTAGTGTTTGTGCAAATCTTTTAGGAAGCAATTGTTTGTACAACCTCATAAATTTGTGAGCCAGTGTGTATATAGAGCCTGATTAAGTGCTAACCTTCTGGGATACATCATGGCATCACTTTACTTGAGGATATGTTGTGTGGGTGCCAGCAGCTTGATTCTTGGTTTTACTCTGGCCTCCTAGCATCATGCCCCTGCTGCTACTTCTTTGTAGTATCAGTCCAAAGTTTCTATCTCTCGAATCTTTCCAGGCAAGGACTCTTCCTGGCTCTTCTTCCACTTTGACCCTTATTGGACCATTCTCAAATCTATCTCACATTTCTCAGTCTGGTTCCCTGCCTGCAGAATAGCAAGCAGCATGGGTTCCATCCCTTTGCAAATTTTCATTGAGCTTCTACTATGTGCTAGAGACTCAGAGTGAACCAGGAAGACATAGCCTCTGGACAGAAACTATCAGAACACCGAGAAATAAATAATCAAATTTCATTTGATTTGTGAGTGAGAGAACAAGCAAAGTGGTCAGGGAGTGGAGAGGATGAATTGATGGATTGCGTGGTAGCTGAGGACCAATGAATAAGACCTATGGATTGCCAATGGTGAGGAAAGAGGGGTAAGGCAAGTAGTAGCGGTAGTGGTAGGGAAGAGGGTAGGCATGGAAGCAGATCTTGCCTGCTGAAAAGTAGCTGGGAGATCTGGGGTAAAGGAGCAAAATGTACAGAAGGCCCTGAGATAGAGTGGTGAGTTTGAGGAACAATCATTGTTTCTTATGGAGTAACTCTGTGCCAACATAATGATGCCAAATTCTTAAATGCAGTATCTTAACTGATCCTGGGTATTGAGTGACAACACCATCACTCCCTAGGCACCCCTGTTATTGAGGCATAGTGGATACTGCAGAATCATCCCCATCTACAGATTGAAGAACCTGAGAGGTAGCTTGGATAATTTGTTCATAGGCATCCCAGACCACATCAACAGGTGCTTTGTGGGACTCATTGTACCCCAGGGCTTCCGTTGCTCAGTGGGCATTCACTATGTTGCCTTGGTTCAATCCTGCTCTTACTCTGCCTGACCCTCATCTCCTTGCCACATCCTCAGCCCCTGGGCAGTTCTTTCTCATGCTCTCACCTCTGTCTCATCCCAGGTACCATTTAATCTGTTTCCAAAGACTCCTGCTTGCTTTTCTTTCTTTCTTTCTTTCTTTCTTTCTTTCTTTCTTTCTTTCTTTCTTTCTTTCTTTCTTTCTTTCTTTCTTTCTTTCTTTCTTTCTTTCTTTCTTTCTTTCTTTCTTTCCTTCCTTCCTTCCTTCCTTCCTTCCTTCCTTCCTTCCTTCCTTCCTTCCTTCCTTCCTTCCTTCCTTCCTTCCTTCCTTCTTTCTTTCTTTCTTTCTTTCTTTCTTTCTTTCTTTCTTTCTTTCTTTCTTTCTTTCTTTCTTTCTTTCTTTCTTTCTTTCTTTCTTTCTTTCTTTCTTTCTTTCTTTCTTTCTTTCTTTCTTTCTTTCTTTCTTTCTTCTTTCCTTCCTTCCTTCCTTCCTTCCTTCCTTCCTGCCCTGCCCTGCCCTGCCCTGCCCTGCCCTGCCCTGCCCTGCCCTTACCTTACCTTACCTTACCTTACCTTACCTTACCTTACCTTACCTTACCTTACCTTACCTTCCTCAGATTTATTTATTTTTATCAGAAAGACAGATTTACAGAGAGGAGAGACAGACAGAAAGATCTTCCATCCACTGGTTCACTCCCCAAGTGGCTGCAACAACCAGAGCTGAGCCGATACAAAGCCAGGAGCTTCTTCTGGTTCTCCACATGGGTGCAAAATCCTAAGGCCTTGGACCATCCTCTACTGCTGTCCCAGGCCACAAGCAAGGAGCTGAATGGGGAAGTGGAGCCGCTGGGATATGAACCAGCACCCATATGGGATCGTGGTGCATGAAAGTCAAGGACCTTAGCCAGTAGGCTACCGTGCTGAGCCCCCATTTCTTGCTTTCTACCTGTGCTTTTCATGTAACTTTGCCAGAAAAATCACCTTTGTCTATCACTTTATTGCCATTCAGTGATTTTTGGTGAAGGAGAGCAGGTATTTTAAACATTAATAACATCAAGAGCAAATCCTCACATTTAAGAGGCCACCACAGTGAACAAGACATTCACTATGAATGTGTGCCTGCAGAAGCAGGAGAAGTGAGGTATGATGTTGGATTTGGCCATGACTAATGGCATTGCAGTACAAAAGTAATAGGTAGAGCAGTGGGGGGAGGGTAGCTTTTGAGGGGAGGGTAAGGAAGGAGGTTTCCTACAGTGTCTTATAACAAGTAACTTTGCTAAATCTCAGCTGTGAATTCTCTTTTAGTGTATTCTTCCTCAGTACATTTAAAATAATGAATGACAAATGTATAGGACATACATTCATTCTTTCCTATGTGTCCTTCCCTACCATGTAACAGCTCAGCCCATACATAACCAAATCTGCTAGATATATGTTTATTTTGGTGCCCTTCCTGAAAAAAAATACATAAATGGAGATAAAATAGCAAATGCATATCACAGAGAAGGAGGGAATACATTAAACTCTTGGCCAGCAAGTTGAGAGAATCAAGAGTTTGGATTGAGGTTTTCTAGTAACTGAAGATGAATCAGAAGAGAAGTGGAGTAGAATAGTGGTGAAGGGCATACATTTTGCCAGCTGGGTTCCAATTCTGACTGTGCCATTTGCAAACTATGTGAGGCATGTGACCTCACACTGTCTCAACTTTCTCTTCTGTAATGTGGTTACAGTAGCAGTTTATTCCAGACATTATGATAAACCACTCCAACACCTAAAAAAACAACATTTCTCTTGCTCACAAATCTATGATGTGGGCAGGATTCAGCATGGACAGTTTTTTCCTTTCTGTTCAGCACCAGCTAGGGAAACATGAAGCTGGGATTCTTTCTGAGTTCACTCACTCACTGCTACCTCTGAAAGTGGGTGTTGTAGTTAGCACTTAGGGATCTAACAGGCCTACCCCGTGGCCTGGCCTTCTTCAGAATTGTGGGGAGAGGGTAGAACACAGAGGGTGAAAGTTTTGCTGCCTTTTGTATGCAAACTCCTGAAGTCACTCAGCAACATGTTGCTACCTCCTTGGGGCTGCCACAGTGGCATAGCAGATAAAGAAAGCTACCACTGGTGATTCTGGCATCCTATATGGGTGATGCTTCTTGTTGCAGCAGCTCTAATTCTTTTTTTTTTTTTGATAGAAGTATATTTTCTTTTATATACAAAAATGAAGGCCCAAAATGTGGTTTCTTGAAGTAGCTATTGACAAGATGTGAAATTTCTGCTTTGCTTTGGTTAAAACAGCCCAGGAACCAGCAACGACTTCCCTTTCTACTAACAGCACAGACACACAGTGACATGGCTACTTTTAGTACAGAACAACTTTCAAGAGAAAATTAAGTTAATTTTAAACTAAGTAAAACGTCATACCAATAAATAATTTTTTTTAAAAAAGGTAGCATCTTTGTCCTACAGTCTTGGGCATAACATGTACACCAATTTAAAAAATGAAACTTCTCTCACAATAGTAATTACAGGTGTTAATGCAACAAGCAATGAAAGGAAATTAATGTATGAAAAAGAATACTAGCAACCAAAATGAATTTTAGAAGTTGACATTTTCTACAACTGTACATCCTCTAAAATAATTGACCAATACCTTCTTACAGAACATAATTCAAATGATTATTGGCATTTCAATATAGTCCAAAAGAAATAGTTAAAAGAATATTAGTTATACCAAATCTGGAACAGAATTTATAATTCTGATCCATGGCTATGAAAAGGCAATCAACTTCAGTTTGAAACTATAACCAGTGATGAAATATACTTCAGAAACATAAACATTTGGTCTGACAATCTCTAGTATTGGTTAAAGAAAAGTCAGAAGTTCATTGCTAGTGGAAATGATCTCAATCCAATGTGCAAAAAAAGTGCAGCTGTCTACTCTTATCTGAAATACATAAAACCAACAATACTATGTACACCTTTTTAAAAAGATTCTGAATTTATTAATTTAAGCATATTGCATCTCTGTTACCGGTCATCCTTGGCAGCAGCTCTAATTCTAAAGCAGATTCCAAAGATGGCCTAGGAAAATCAGTGAAAGATGGTTCAAGTGTTTTTGCCCCTGCCACCAACAGCAGAAACTAAATGGAGTTCCTGGCTCCTGTATTGATCATGGCTTAGTAGTGGCCATTGTGGCCATCTAGGGAGTGCACTAGCGATTCTCTGTCTGTCTAGTTTTGTCTTTCAAATAGTTACACAGTTTTAAAAAGTAGCCTGGAAGGAGGTTCCATATGAACAGTACTGCATGGGGATTAGACTCCATCCATCTCTCACTCTCTCATTATGTCTTTCAAATAGACAAGTTTTAAAAAATGAGCCTAAAAAGCTGTTGCATTTAAAGAATAGTGTAGGGAAATTAGATTCCATCTTTTTTAAAAGTTGTGTTTTGTTTTGAAAGTCAGAGTTACAGAGAAAAGAAGGGAAATAGAATCCCCTATCCACAATGAACAGAACTGAACTGATCTAAAACTGGGAGCCAGGAGATTCTTCTAGGTCTCCCAAACGGGTACAGGAGCCCAAGTACCTGGGTTGTCTTTTGTCCCAGGCACATTAACAGCTGGGTTGTAAGTGGAGCAGCAGGGATTCAAGCTGGCATCCAGATGGAATGAGGCTTAACTTGCTACATCATGGTGCTGGCCCTAGATTCCATGTTTTGAAAGGAAGACTAATGAATACTTTGGAGCTTAAAAATAGCAAGGTTCTTAAATCCAGCCTACTAATCTATGACGTTTCATAGAGCTTAAGCCATTTACATTCAGGGTTAACATGTATGGGTGGTACTTTGGTCCTGTCATTTTAGGAATAGGTTGTTCATTGGTTTAGTCTTCTGTTGTCATTTTACTGGGATGTTCTTCACATTTGCCTTTGGTTTTGTTGGGTGCTATTCCTCTTCTCTGTCAAAAGAACATCTTGAAGTATCATTTGTAGGGCAGGTTTGGAAGAGGCAAATTCTTTTAACTTTTCTTTACTGTGGAAGAATTTTATTTCATGTTTAAAGACAAAAGAAAGCTTTGCTGGATATGCTATCCTAAGCCAACAATTTTTTTTCTTTTAGAATTTGAAATATGTCACTCCATTCTCTTCTTGCCTGTAGAGTTTCCTGTGAGAGATCTCCTATGAGTTTAATTGGCATTCCTTTATATGTCAATTGATTTTATTCATGTGCACATTTAAGGATCTTTTCCTTATGTTCAACTGAAGAGAGCTTGATGATCATGTGTCTTGGTGAAGATCGCTTTTGATCAAGCCTGTTGGGAGTTCTGTGCCCCTCCTGGATCTTGTTTCCCAATTCTTTCTCTAGATTAGGGAAGTTTTCCTTTATTATTTCATTAAATATATTTGTAAAACCGGTTTCTCTTCCTGCACCTTCTGGGACTCCCATAACTCTATTATTTAACCCATCTGTTTGTTGTCTAGAAGAGACACATTTCACCAACAAAAATTAGCGGAAACTATATCGCATGGGTTTTGATGTTTTCTGTTTCATCTCTTCAAAACACTTTCTTCTGATTAAATTCTTCAGTGACTCATAGATCATATAGTAGCATCATTTTCTGCAAGAAGTTTCTTGATTTTCATTTCTTCAGCTGCACGTTAGGCATTTAGTAGCAAGTTATTTAACTTCATGGTGTTGTTAATTTCTTTTTTCTTCCTGTTGATTTTGTTTTGTGGCTTTTCATTTAAGGGAAAGTATAGTAGCTGTGTAATGGAGACTGTCATATCTAGTAACATGTTATTTAACTTCATGGCATTGTAAATTTCTATTTTTCTTTCTATTGTTGATCTTGTATTATGACTTTTCATTTGAGGGGATGTACAGTAGCTGTGAAATGGAGACTAACATATCCAGCTATGAGGATACAATGTAGTATGCATTTCTATTTACAGACAAAGATGGACTTACAATGAAACTGTTTACTATAACTTGACAATAGGATGCTGGACTCTCTGCCATTGTACATGCCCGCAATGACAGACATATCACTGTGTATGAAGAACTATACTTTAGTAATGATATAGAGGAACTTGGGTTGGGGCGAAATTGGGGCTGGGATAAGGGAAATGCCAGGAGCCTATGGAACTGTATCATAAAATGGTACTACTACTACTACTACTAATAATAATAAAATGTAAAAAAAGAAAAAAAAAACAGCAAAGTATATTGCCTCCCCTGATTTTTTGCATGTTGTTCCATGGTGAAATATGCTAAGCTGTTGGCCATAGAAGAGAGTCTATAAAGGAGACAGTTTAGTCTTCCTAGCTAAGACTCATCCTTCCCCCTTGCCCAATATATTCATACCTCTTCTATCATAGAAAATGGACTTGGAGGTGATGGCATGGATGCTGTGGTACCTTGCTTTGCCCTGCACAGTTAGCTCTGGGAATGACGTGGTCAGGACCTCAGCTTCATTTTCCTTAGCTGTTGCCCAGAAAGCCTTGGATGAAGACTCCAAACTAGCCTGTGAGTCATTCTGCCACACTGTGGTAAGGAACCGTTGCACATTGGGGGCCTATAAGATCTGCTGGCTTGCTCTGGCAGCTTCTGTCTTCACTTTGGCTGTTAACTAATTGGGCTGCTCGGTGGCTTTAAAATACTTCCATCCCACTCCACAAGCCATGCTCCATTGATTTAGAGGGGGAAGGTGTGGATTCCTTTGTCTGTTTATAGGCTTATAAAATAAGAGCTGTATCTGTAGCATGAAATTCTATGTGTCAATAAAATACAATGAAAAATCCAAACAACCCAGACAAAATGTGTTTTAATTTTGCCATGGCAATCATGTCAGCCGTCAAATTAAAATTTATTCCTCCTTCTTGAAATGAAAAGTGCGTTTTGTAAACACAACCCGAGGAGGAAGACAATGTAACTGGATTATACCTCAAGGCTTTTTAATTTGCTCTTAATTCCTTTTTCTCTCCCTTCTGAGTCTAGCTATTTTTCGCAGTATTTTTTTCCTGATATTAGTCTTTGTGGCTTTCAATTTGAAATATATTGAATTCAGAGCTTTGTCACTTCTTCTTGTTACTTTTATTTAAAAATTTGTTTATTTATTTGAAAGGCAGAGTTCAAAAACAAAGAGTGAGCACTCTTTTTTTTTCTTTTTTTGGGGGGCGGGGTGCAGGAAGATCCTCAACACCATGGTGAGGAGTAACTAATCTTTGTGTCCCACCCAGCGAGGCATGAGCCAATCCATGCCAGCTCTTTCCTGTCAAATTTCAAGCTCTACTTTCTGTTGTTTGTCTATTTATTTTAGTTTTTTTTAGTTTGTATGATTGTTTGCTGTGAGGGGTTTTCGAAGCGAACCCGATGGTCATTGCGAGGGAGGGCGGGGGTCCAGAAGTGGAGCCAGGCTCGGACCAGAGAAAGCTCTCCTCCCTGGTCTTGAAGGACATTTGTTGTTCTTCTGTTTCTGCGGACCGCTCAGGGCTTCTGGTTGTCTTTCCGATGAAGTTGGTTTCTGCACGGTAGTGTTTGGACTTCTTCCATCCCCTGGGGAAGCTCCGGTTGGGGGTGGGTGACCTCAGAGTACTCGGCCTCCGAGGGCATCCAATTCCCTGTGGCCTCCTTGGCAGTTGGGATATAGTCCTTGTTGCTCGTATTAATAGTTTGTGGTGAAGGTCTGGGAGTCTTCATGGTTGGGATCCAAGCTTCCTCCTTACCACCTGCTCCACTCTGAAGTGCCCTCCTGCTCCATGCACATGACCTCCTGTTAAGAGGTTGTCAGGATCGCACCCGATTCCTCCCTCATGCATTGGTATAGTAGTTTTATTGTTGTTTAGTGCCACTTTGAGTCTGTTGTCTATGAATTACCAAATTTGATCTTGATAGGCTATATTGTACTTTTTTCAAGAGTGAGCACTCTTCAAATAGCCACAAAGCCAGAATCCCAGAACCTCACCCAAATGTCCCCCGTGGGTGGCAGGGGTCAAACACTGGAGCCGGTACTCGTGCTGCTTTCCCAGGTCATTAGAAGGGAACTGGGTTTCTTTAAAAATAGAATGTATAACTGACAACAATTAAAAAAAAAACAGATCTCACTTTGGAAAGCATGAGCTTACATAGACTGCTGTGTCAGGAGGTGTTCTTGCCATCTGAGCTGCAAACCCAGGGTGTCTGTGGAGGTGCTGTGTCGAAGACCTGATTCGGGGAGGAGGGCAGGAAGGAAAGCAGGAGGTTCCAGCACATAGCCTTCATCCCTTCTGGGAGCTGACTGCCCAGTGATCACCTCACAGCCAGGAAAGTTGAGCCTCCGTGGCATTCTGCATGGGTTTGCCTTGGTGCATGCCCTGTGATTTTGCTGCTTAGGGATAACTTCACACTGAAAAAGATGGTATTTTCCACTTTCTTTTTGTTTCTGTTTCAGATGTAGATAATACTTTTATTAAGGGAGGGCTTGCAAAGGTAACTACACGTTAGTTTTCATATTTATGGCAGAGTGTGATTTGTCAATGAATGGATAATTAATGTTTCCATCTCCTTATCCTGTATGTTTGGAGTCTGAGTTCCTCTCAATTACTCATCAGATATATAATAGGTTATCATTATCATGTGTCAATTAAAATTATTTACAAAATGTCTATGACTGTTTCCAAGGTCATGGAGCATTTATTCATTTATTCATTTCACAGATACCCTCTGGGCACTCACAGCATTCCAGACAGTAGCAAGCTGAAGTGGTCATGGCTCCCATTCACTGAGAACATAGTTGGGTGGGAGTAGCCAGAGGGCCTCACAATGTGGTGCTACTGGAGGGAGCATCAGCTGAGGAGGGTAGGCAGAAAAAGGCTTCCCCAAGCTGAAATCTGAATTAAGTGTTAGCAGCCAAGGGGGACTGCATGAGTAAAAGCCAGTGTCCAGAAGGAGTAGTGGCATGAGGATCTGCAAGAGACTCAGTGTGGCTGGCATTGAGTCCCAAGCAGGGAAGTAAGAGAAGCAGCAGGGACTGTACCAGCCAGGCCTGTGGACCACATTCATCATGTCATCTTTATCTGGAACTGCATCAAGCAAGGGCTGTGTGCAACCTCCAATGTGTATGTGGACTGAACAATCTGATCTTGTGAAGTTCAAAACAGAGGGAAACACTGAATTGTCAGGTCTGCTTGCCCAAGGCAGGCCTTTCTCAATGAATGACATGGAATACAGGTCAGTTAATTGGCCTTCCAGGTGTGTGCAGTCATTTTATTTGCAGGATTGCACAGTATCTGGAATCTTCTGATGCTGTACTTTGGGAGAAGAAAGGAAGAATGAGGCTGTGTTGGTATAGACAGCTATGGGACTATGCCCATGTGCGTGGATGCATGCCTTCCTGATGTCTCACAGACACTGGCTAAGGGAAAGGAAGCCCTCTAGACAGGCCTAAGCATTCACTACCATGGACAGCACTTGGGTTCCTCTATCCCCTTCTGTCAATTCAGTGTGTGTGTGTGTGTGTGTGTGTGTGTGTGTGTGTGTGTGTGTGTGTATGTGTGTGTTTTAAAGTTTTCCTTGGTGTAGGGCATTGCCACGCAGAGAAGAATCTTGTTTCTGATTAGAATCACCCCAGGTGGAGCTGAACCTATGGAGAAGACCATGATGGAGTTGATACCATGGTCCTGTAGTGCTGCTGATGCTAGCCACATTTGCTCAAGGTCAGGTGTGTCTGCCAGATCCTGACTAGGGAGCCTGTGACTTGCTGAGCATGCGGTTGGCCCTCTTCACTGTCCCTGTGCTCAGGGCAGAGGGAGCCCTCTGGGAGGAGAGGGGCCAGCCAATGAGCCCAACACAGGGCTCTGGATGTCTCTTAGAGACAACTGATCACACTGATGGCTCTGGCATCAGTGCTTTTGGAGGCCCTTTTCTGCTTCTTCCCCACCCCTGTCTCTTGGCCTTCTGGGCACTCCTGTTACAGAACTAAATTTCATATTCTGTACTGCGCCTGCTTTGCAGTTTGCCACATCTCATAACTTGGGAGAGTTTTGAGTTAGCCTGAGGTAACAAGTGGAAATTTTCTTATCCATGCAATGAGTAAGCATTTCTGTCTTCTGGAATTCTTCTGTCTTCTGGAATATAAGCTGAGGTAATGTATTAAAAAGTGCCCAGTACTTCTCATGGCCCTAATACATCCCTTATAGAAGATAATGATTACTTGGACAGCCAATCTCAGTAGCATGAAGGGTGCAGGGGAGATGAGATGTCTTCCAATCAGTAGTACTGACTGATTGGTACTGCTGCTACCATCAGCTACATTTGAGCATTTTCAGTGTATCAGGAACTGAACAGAATAACTGTCTGTTCTGTCATCCAAGACTTTGCAGAGACGATGCCAAATTCACACCTAAGCAGCACCCAAGCAATGGGATCCTGTGGGATGCAAGGTACCAGGACATTGTCCTAGCAATATCTGTGTCTTACCTTGGTGTGTAATGTGCTATCAGCATGTGCATGTATATTACTTTGCATGTATTTTCTGTGAAAAGACATATCATTTAGCATGTTCTACCAGTGTCTATCTGATTTTGCCCTTGGCTCAGTCATGGCCATGATATCTGTTGGCCCCATTCCTTCCCTGCCAAGCCCCCTGATGGAGAAGTCTCCACTGCACATCAACCCTCTATCAGCAGTCTTCGATGAGGAGAATTTGGCTAGTATTAGAGTGGTGGGTGTCCTTTGTATGGTGGTGAATGCTGCATGAGTTGGTGCTTATGAAGAATCAAGTGGTGCTATTACTGCAGAATCCTTGCTTTACAAAGGAACTCAAAAACACATATTACAAAGCAGAATATCTGCTCATGAATGGGCTGTTCCGCTTGGACTTGGGTAAGGTGAACTCTCAAAGCAGAGCTCATGTGTATTCACTGGATGTCACTGGAGGAGCTCTGAGGGTGTGAGTACAATGAATGTGCACTCGTCTCCTGCAGTTCTTCATGTCTCAGGCCTCCAGTGAAGTTTACAGGTGACATTGAATGCCAATATGTTCTTTAGAGACTTCAATAGAGCTAGTGACAGTTGACCTGGTGACCAGATTTAGGGGACTAGAAACATTGTCTTAGATGCCTGGAGGTGCCCAGAATCAGAGGAAATGCATGTGCTTAGAATGGCCAAAACAGTAAACTAGACCTGTGGATGTACACATTTCCATTCAGTTAAAGAGCTGTGCAAGCCAAGACTGAGAGGCACTTGGCAAGGTTCTTGTGCAGGGGACTGGGGGATATTTGCTCTCTGTGTGTGCCTGTGTTGAAATCATGGCCCTCATTTCTGTCTGCCTCATGTGACAATCTATTACAATGTTTATGTCTGGTGTCTGTGTTTGTGGGTGAGTGTGAGGGATGTATGTATCTTTCCTACATTGCATTATTATATGTGGATGTGTTAAATTTGAATTTGTTACAGGAGAGAAGTACTGACTTCGTGATTAAATAGTACATGGCAATTATACCTTGAACAAAAATTGTCTCTAAATTATGTATCACATTGGGCTATAGACCAAGAGACCTAGGCTCTAGTTTGAGCCTAACTCTGTTTTTCTACCACATGATTAGATCTGGCATATTTCTACTGTGGGCCTCAGTTTTCACGTCTGTAAAATGGAAGGTCTGGAATCTGTTTTTAAACATGGGCCCCTACAGCTCTGATAGTTTAGATCCAGTAGGAGCTGAGGAAGGAATAAAAGAAGGAAGAATGACACCAGCACCTTTATGTGATGGAGCAGTAATGCCAGGATCATGTGAGTGTGCACTGCATCCTCTGTCAACACCTCCTGTCCCTGACTCTTGGCATCCTCTATCTGGGTTTTGTAGCAGGGTCCATGATGCTCTGTAACGCCTACAAGGCTGCCTTTTGGATAAACAGGCCTAGGAGGCAGCACTTCTGGCTACGTGTTCTGTCTCTGTCCCTTTAAGCACAACTGGCCTTGCCACTGACTGCACCTCTGCCACCACAGAGTAGCTGTGATGGCGGCTGTGCTTATACTCTGACCTGTCATTCCACCAAGCACCCTTTGCTCTCCTGAACCCAAACATCTGCTTCCTTCCTGCTCTCACCATCTTTTCTGGGTATCTTTCTGTAGTTTCCGGAAGCTCAGTTCATGTCAGGCCCTTTTATTCTGACCCAGTAGATTGAGAGTGAGAGGTGCCCCACTGGTCTCAGGCAACTGAAGCTACCTATCCTGCACTGCCATAGATCCCTCTGCAGCTCCGGGCCTGTCCTTCACCCACAGCTATGCTCAGAGCTGCTGAATGAACAGTGCTTTTGGATCCAGCTCCAGCCCCTGGCAGACACTGTCGCTGAACTCTGGGTCACTGTTGCTTAAGTCACAGCTGGATGTTGGCTTTAGTGGACATTGATTTTTCCTAGGGTTTTAATAACCCAGAACTCTGGTTTGCCTATTGGCTTTTTTTGTAATGTATAAGCTTCATAAAATGGTCATTTTTGGTTAAAAGATCTTATTACTGCAAAAAGAGATGTTGAATCACACTTTCAAGGTTGCTTGTGAAATGTGATCTTTGAGAATCATTGGCTCCATGCCAGGGCATGGGGAAGTGGATGTTAAGAAGATAAATTAGAAGTCAAAACACAGTTCTGGTTCCCTTGGTGTTACGCTGAGTGTCTGTGATGAATTTTACAAAAAAAAAATTATAGCTGCCTCTCCTCGAACTGTACTCCCTGCCACCTTTGAAAGTCAAATTCCAACCTAAAGAGAAAGTCTATTTCAGTTATGACATCACCAGAATGGTGGACTTGCAGCAGCTTCTTTCTCTAATGCAAGTGTCTGAAGCTGGATTTATCCCCTCAGTCCATACAATTTCTTGATTTCATGCAGCTCAGCAATATTCTACTGTTGGGCAGGCTCTGTGCAAGTGCAGCACAGGTGGACATGGAAATGTGACCAGACTCACACCCTCACAGTCTGCAGGCTTTCAGCATGAGGAGGTGGACAGATGTGGCCAGAGCTTCCTGATGTCCTCTCTGTGCTGTTTATGTAAATTATCCCATTGCCCCTAATTATAGATGCTTTGATCAACTTGCCAGTGAGGAGGCTGAAGCATAGAGAAGTTGAGATGACTGGGGCCAGTGGTGGAACACAGACAGGAACCAAATTTTCCTGACCCTAGAGTTACTTTGCCCTTTATCATGCCAATGGCACAGTCTCCAGTAGTCAGAGAAGCCCCAGACCAGGAAATCAGGAGACAGAGAAACTCATTTAGTCTACGCAACCTCACATGCCATCTTACAAAGGTTCTCAGAAGCTGGTTAATGCTCTCGAGTGACATATTGATGCATTTAGTGATGGGACATCGATCTGCATTGAGGCAACATCAGAGGCCAGGACAAGCAAGTGTCCTGCCTGCTATTCCTAGTCTATATCTGGGGAGAGGTGGATGTGTGCTCAGGTGAGTGCAGTAGTGACTGTGCATCCAGGTGAAATGAGCATTCAAGAGAATGGGGTTGCATTCCAAAGGCCACTGTCTCCCACATCTCTGATCTAACCTTGCTTTGCTTGCTCTGTGGCTCTTCCCATCCTTCCCTACAGCAAACTCAGAGTTCAGTAGCTACATGAAGATGGCTCCCCACAGTCTGGATTGTACATGGTTGGACTTCCCACAGGAAGAAGTGGGAGAGCAATGGGGAAAAGAAATGATTTAGTGTCCCATTTGCCACCTATGATATCTATCAGCCTCACTCACAGAACATAAACACCCCAAAGATTGAACCATGTACCGCTTCACTGCTTTGCAACCCCTATTCCCCAGGAAAGCTCTGTGGTGGAGCTGGAGATCCCTTGGGGGTGAATGTTCAGCTGCAGTAGGACAACCTCCAGGGAAGGTGCCAGCCACCACTGACAGAAGGCACAGGGTGGGCTGTTGGGAACTTGTAAAGCTCTCAGTGCTGCTTTGCTCTGGAAGGTAGTCATCTGGCCTCTGACCATATCCCCCTTTCCCATTCATCCATGTATGTATTTGTTCATTAGGAAACCACATACAGGGTTTCTGTTGTGTACCGGGTACTGCTCTAGGCACTGGGGATGCACTTGTGAACAGAACAGATGGCCAGTCATGTCCTGATGGAGCTAGCATTCTATTCAGCTAAGTGGATATTGGGAGGAAGACAAAAATGTGTCCCCTGTCCGTCTACCCTGGGACTGCACTAAGCAAGGCTGTCAGAAGTAAAAATAAAAGTAAGATGAGCAAAACCTATTGCATACCAGATGGTAATTGATGTTGTGAGTAAAAATGAGCTTGGAGTCAGAAAATGAAAATGTGGCAATAGGGATTGCTTGTGCAATGCAAAGACTGGGCAGCAAGGGACCCACTAATAGGGATGCAACTCATCAGAGTCCCCAGGTGTAGAATGTGGCCTGAGGTGCCTGGAAAAGAAAGGAACAGAAAATTCAAAAGTCTTGCAAGGAGAAGGTGTTTGGTACTTTTCTAGAATGACAGGGAGCCTGGTGTGGCTGAAGTGGATTAAGAACAAGAGCCAGGATAAGTGCATGGGACTTTGTGAGTGACCCCAAGGAACTTTGGTGTTGACACTGAGTGGAATGGGAAAGGCACTGGAGGGTTTTGAGCAGGGGAAAGACAAGATGTAACTTGCATTCTATCAGATGTGCTTGGGCTGTTGCTTGGAGACTGGTTGGGTAAATGTGAGGATAGAAGTGGAACAGAGTGAAGAGGGCATTGCTTGACTAATCTCCACCAGTGATGAGGGTAGCTTCTAACTGTGATATAGTTCTGGAAGTGGAGAGAAATGAGCACTGGTTCAACTCTGGGAAGGGTTTGAATATAAGAAAGAAGAGCAGATAACAAAAAAGACATGGCACAATTGGAAAGTTGCTATCCTTCCAGGATGTAGTGGTACCAGAGGCAGTTTGGGAAATGTGTATGTATGGGTGGACAGGACAAAGACCAATCCATATAGCAGAGAAAAAGCTCAAGAGCCAGGGTTCAGCACTACGGGGGTTTTGCCAAATCCATGACTGTGAGATTGAGGAGCACTGAGGAAGAGGTCAGTGACTTCCACTGTAGGCATGGATGACCTCATACTGCTTTATGCAAATACCCTCTGGAGAGGTATGTTGCTGGCTGTGAAAGCTCTGTCTGGGTGAGAAGGAAGTGTTTCCATGCTTCCCCATCTGCTCCAACTGGCATTTTCCTTTCAACCTTCTGTAGTCATCATGAACCTTCTTCACAACCAGCTCACATGCTGCCCAGCATCACACTAGGGAAACAAGGCAGGATTTAATCACAGGTGGTTTGAGTTTGATTCCTAGCCTCATCCTGGCTAGCTATGTTGCTGTAGGTAAGGTACTTACTTGCCCAGTTCCATTTCCTCAGATGGAGAATGGTTACAATGACTCCTAACTCTCACATCATCAAGTCATTGAAGGATCAGGCTGTCACAGCTAGGCAGTGGTTTGTAAGGATTACAATTAGAAAAAGACACTCTTTCCTCAAGGAGACTTCATTGACATCTTCCAGTTTAGGATATATATGGTACCTGCTAGGATTACATACAATACACCTTATCCATTGTATCAATGGTATCCATGCCTGTTATAATTTGCCATCTACTTGATGGACCATGACTCCAACCTGACCTTTTGGTGGATTAGCTGCACTGTGCAAGCGTGATTGATTCAAATTTCGTCACAGCAGAGCAGCTCCTATCTAACCAGCTTGTATATGATCACAGCACTGGCAGGGGTATGCCAAAAGCTGCTTTAGCACTTGGTGTCAAAGCTGAAGGTCACCTATCATTGGTTGTCTCTAAAATTATTGTGCTGCCCAAAATCTCCTACAAGCTGCAGACTGTCTCCGTCCATTGAAGATAGAGCCTAATGGATTTAGGAAGCAATCAATGCTATGAATGCTTCTAAAGACATTTGTGGGTTGTAGCCCATTAAATATTAATTCTTTCTGTTTGCCTTTAAGAATATATTTTATATGCTAATGCATTATTGAAAGGTGCTTATAATGTTAAGTGACTTAAGACCCAAGCATTGAACAGCCACATTTTATTTTTCTTGGGACTATAACATACAATATAAACAGAAAACCAAATCCCGCCATCCACACAGTAGCCGTGAGTCAACTGCCACAAAATCAAACTGTAAAATGAAGTTGTTTTATTCATGTTTTGATGGGCAAATAAATAACTTATGTATGACATTTCCTACCTAATAAAATGTTTCATGCTCAGATTTACTGGACACATTTATGAAATCACAACTGTGCAACTCAGCTTTATTTGGTCTTAATGACATTGTGGCCTGGGATGTCTGGATCTTCAATGTGCAGAATGATGCAGTTGGAGATTGAGTGATCAAAAATCACAGAAAGCAGGGGTAACCCTGCATATGTAGGAGAGACCATTTAAGATCCACTCTGAATTCACCTCAGTGCAAGACCTCTATGTACACATTTGCTTGTTTTCTTAGTATAATGATGGTGAATTCAAAAGTACACACTGTATACTTTTTGGATATATTTCATATAACACTAAATTCTGGAAGGATTGATTTATGTCACTTTTGGAAAGCCACAGAGACTTGGAATGTGTACAACAAAGTACCACAATTGAGAAACACAGCATGGTCCCATTCACATGAACATGAAATTACGCACATGATTTCCAAAGATCTTATACTTCCTGCCTAAGATTCCCTGGCCTCTGATCTGGTCCAAGCAGTTTGCTTGTCACTCAAAAATGCTAAATTCCTGAGGGCTGCTTCCCCCCACCCCAGACACACAGCTCCTGATAACTCACCCAAGTTCTACTTACCTACATGGTTCAGAGATGATGCTCACTTGGCAATGTGATGAACAATGTAGCATCCTAAGAAAGACTGCACTGGTTTCAAACTAGTGTTGCTACTTAGAGTGGTTTGGCCTTTAGCAAGTGACTTGTCTTTCTAGACCAAAAGTTCCTCATCTATAAAACAGGGATAACAATAGCACCCACTACTACATAGCGTCATTATGAACAATGAAGGGATGGATGCATACACAGCTCCTGCTGTGAAACACAGTGAACACTGATTGAGTTTCTCTCATAAAGTGAACTAGACCAAGTCCCCTTCTATGTGCTTTTATAACTCTTGGGATAGTTCTTTCATAATCTGGTTTTTTTTCTTTCTTTTTTCCCCTCTTCATTGAACTTATAATGGGACTTACATAACTTGGAAATTGTCTTGATGATGTGTTTACTTGTTTATCTTTGTTCTATATGAGCATACAAAGATACTTCTTTATCCCCAATATCTAGCAATGACTCCTGGCACATAGTAGGAAATCAACAGTCATCTGTTGGCTAAGAGAAAGAATGCATGAATGAATAGCCCTTGTTAAAATTGGTCACGTGTGCTCCTATGATGGTGCAGTGTCTGGCTGGCTCACTGTGAGGACTGCTCAGTGTACCACAGTAGAGTATGCTGTGCCTTGTAGGTCTTCAGTAAGAACTAATTGTGTTGAGCAGGAGGGAGTATAAGTGAAGGACGGAGCACGTACAGAAGAAGGGAAACAAGGGTGGAAGGTATTGTTGCAGGCCCAGCATTTGTCCCTCACTCATTACACTAGTGTAATAGAGGTGAGGGTCTTGGACTCTGGGGTTAACTCAGCTCAGCTGCTTGCAGCATGGGAGTTTGGGACAACTTATATAACCTGTCTTGGTTTTTGTTTCTACAACTGAACTATGCAGTTGTATCAGCACCTGCCTGAAAGGGATGCTGTAAGCATGACGAGTTATCACTGCAAAGTGCTTTGAACAGTGAAAGGCAAGTAGTAAGTGCTCAATAGATGCCAGCCATAATCATCATTTATTTGCTCATTCAGAAATCATTATGGAGTATGTACTCTTTGCCAAGCTCTGGCTGGGTGCTTAAGATGAACAGGAAAGACACTCTTACCCATTGGAGTAGAGGTCAGCATGTCCTGGTGAGATAGCAAAGCACACCAATAGTGTGCAAGCAGAGGAGATAATAAGGGGCATAGAACTGGTTTCCAAACCAAGCCTTGGTGATAGATCAGGGGGAATGGGATTAAATGAGCACAAGAACATGTTTAAAGATCAGAAGATATACAGACACATACTATATTTAGGAATGATAAATGGAGCAAGATAACATTCTTCGTTGGACTTGCAGTGTTAGAATTCAGGGGAGCAGTGAGGATCAAAAATGCCCATGTGGGCACACTTATATGCACTGAGTATAGGGCCAAGAACAACTGCACAAATCCCCTGCAATCAGAAGGATGTCTTCTAGTAACAGATAACAGCCAATGAAGAGATGACTGTCATGGGCCAGGTGACTGTTAGTATTCTGAAGGAAAATAAGGAGAAATATGGTAGATGTGATGAGGAGTCCAGCTGTTTTGATAGATGGGTATAGGGCCTCTCCAGTCACTGACATCTGTGAAAAATGAAAAGAGACCAAATCTAGGTGTGGCTTTCTCAGGAAATACTACTTCTCACTGTGTAGAAAAATGCCAGGGCCGTGAGTTAGGAGCAGACTGAGCCTGTGGGACAGACAACAGAGAGGCTGGTTTGAGTAGTAAGTGAAGGAGGAATGAGGGAAATGGGGCATAGTTGGGACCTGTGGAGAACCTGAGTACAGAGATGTTGAGTGGAGGGCCTGGGGGTGTGTGTGGGTGTTGTTAGAGCCCTGACTTGAGCTGTGCTTGGTTTTGGGCTTTGTTCCTGTGAAGGGTTGGGGGAGTCAGGGAACTTTGATCATCATAGTCAATATGACCACATTATGTTTAGCAACAGTAGGTCCAGGTTGAAGCTTATTGGTTGAGGTCAAGTGAAGAGCCCCCAGCTCAAAGGAGGCAAGCCTGAAAAAGCACACACACACGTCTGATACACACACATATGTGCCTCCTTAACCACTAGCACAGACCCTGACTCTGGGGTTTCACCACTACCTCTGTCTGGATAAATGTTGCCTCCTAAATTGAGCTGTGGCTTGGAGAGACCAGAATACATTTGCCTAAGCCCATGAAGCCCATAGTGAGAAATCAACCTGCAGCTTCCTGTAGATGCTTTCACAGATGCAATAGCTGCAGCTCCAAGCCTAGGTCTAGACCAGTGAGAGGCTTTTCTATCAGACACTGCATTGCAAATCAGATTATTTCTTTAAAAGAACTAATGGTGTCTGCCATCTAAGAAAATTTTAGATGCATCTCTGTCTCCGCTCTTGGAAAACACTACCTCCTAATTCTGATGCTAAATCAAGTGATCGCAGCCTGAGAGCTCAGCAATTTTGCACTTTAAACATTTACTCCATGATTTATTTCCTCCCAATGAATTCATGATTAAATTTTAAACTCACACTCGTATTCAACAGGGAATCACAGAATGTAGGATAAAATGGCTTTCTCCCCACCTTTCTTTTTTAAAATGTTCATTTGGAAGCACTGTGTGTCTGGTCTTCAAAACCCTGTTAGTGAGCATCTGGGTTGCCTGTTCCCTGCAATACAAGACAGTGGCCGAGAAGTGGGCCCTGGATAGGCCACGGCAGCTGACTTGTCCATCATAAAAATTTCCTACTCACTCCCTGGAAGATAGGCATTGATATTATCTGCTCTAGAAAAGCCCAGGGTCTTCATGCCTCTGACCACTCACGGGTGAGATCAGCCAAGCTCATGGCCATGTGTGCTGAGAGCTGTTGGTTGTATTCCACCAGATCCCCAAAGACAAAAAGGGAAGCAGATGTTTGGGAGGTGCCTTCCAGGATATTGATGTTTTTTCACCCAAATCGTGACATTGGACAGACTCCCTCCCTTTTCTCTTCCCCACCTGGGTCTCTCATCTGCCCCTCTGTGACAAATGATCCCTTCCTTTTTGTGGTGTTGCTTCTTTTCTCCACTGAGCTTTTTTTTTTTTTTTTTTTGCATTCAGAGCAGTGTTTATCCGTACACAAAGGCGTGATGTGGAGACTATCAAAGGTTTGTTTGTCCTGGGACTCTCTCTCTGTATCCTGCCAGAAAACCATGCTAACTTACTGGCATGCCCACAGGGTCCTTTGAAAACCCCACTTTGTTACAAGACAACTCAGCACAAGAAAATGGACATGCTGGAGACACAAGCTCAGGTTGGAAGCTTTACCCTGCCACCTGCTAGCTGTGGCACTTGGTGAGTTACTGACTTTCTGCTTCTCTGTGGAATGGGTTTGGCAGTACTTGATTTGCAAGTGTTTGGCACAGAGTAAACTCACAGGGGAACAGTGACTGTTGTCGTTTTCTCTGGTTTTTCTTTTCTTTATTAAGGTTTTCAGGCAGAGACATGGGTCTCTATAAAGTGCCTCAGTGTACTAGGAGGACTGCTGTGTGGTGTTGCATCACTCTGAAGTATCCCAGCATGGATCACTTACCAGATTGATACAGGGCAGAATAAACAAATGAATGCAGGCTACTAAGAAACAAATACAGGGAAGAGCTGTCATGTTTTTGGTGAGGTAGGGAGAAGTGGGCCATATTTCACCAACTTCTGCTGTCAGGCAATCTGGTTTGGTTTCTGTCTTCTCCTTTTATGTCACAGGTGGGGGAAGTTTGGGCCACCTGGAACCTGCCTGGCTTTGAGGGACATATGTTTTGGGTTCATCTGGGGTTTGGATCTAAGCATGGCCACCCACTAGCTAGGTGAGCTGGGGCAGATAACTCTGATTGGGTTTCTAATCTGCTAAATGAGGGTCTTACAGGATGTGGCGATTCAGTGATAGGAGTGAGGAAGTATCCTGAAGAATGACAACATGCCACACCAGCCATGGAGGGGAATGTTTTCAGAAGAGGTGAACAAAAATCAGAGCCAGCAATTAGCTGTCCCAAAGTTATGGGGCAGACACAATCAAGGCACACAACTCTCCTTTCTCCTGCCTGACCTACTCAGGTCCTTCCTGACTTGTCTCTGGGTAACCCCACTGGAGTGCCATTCCCTCAAGATGGACTCACCTTGCTGGAAAAGCCTGCCTTTTCCAATTAACCAAGCATCTTGATTTCATGGGATCTCAGCTCTCACCATTGCCTTCTGCAGGATCTGAAGGCCCTTGCCCCATAACCAATAATCTGTGCTTTATTGCTGGCTCATAATATCCACCCTTAAAACAGCAACACACTGTCATGACTGTTTCAGGATATTTCTTAAGAATATCTCTGCTTGGGTCTGCTCCTGGTTTTCTAGAATCCTCTCTCTTCTCTCTGGCCACAACCCTCTGCATACACCAAGGTTCCATAAACATCCCTACTTCCCTTTTAAGTAACTTTCAGATTCCCTCTTGGTGTTCTCTATGGCTTTTAATTTTGTTAACATTTAATCTCTGCTGTCCAGTGCCAGATGGAGGGCAGGAAGGTCCTGCTCCTATTTGGCAGGACATGTGTGCTGCCTCCTTCTGGGCACATGACAAGTTTGAGCATCTTCCTGTGCAAAACATTGTATGAGATGCCAGAGACACCAGAGATAAGGCACATCCTGTCCTAATGGAGTTATAGTTAAGACACAGGTAAGGAGGCATCAGCAATACAGCCGAACTGGGTGGTGCCAGGGAGAGGGGCAGCTCCAAATTCCAGATGAGTGGTGATCAGGAAAGACTGAGCCAATTCTCAGTGAAGATAGGAGGATGACTGGTAGTTAGCTCTGTGGAAGGAGTAGAGAGTAGTGCAGGTGGAGAGGTCAGAGCATATACTGGGATAGCCTAAGTGAAGCACAGGCTGGAGGGCTTCTGTGGGAGGAGTTAACTAGTGGTGGCAAGTCCCAGAACACAAAGAGTTTGTGAGGATGAGCCAGTCTCATGGCCATGAGATTTGTGTTTTAGGGAGATCTCTGTGGCTACTTTAGAGAGGATGAAAGCCATTGCAGCCACTGGAACTCATGCTCTGTAGAGAATGCCCCCACCAGCCCATATATCCCACTTCATCCTCCCAACCCCCACACCCACCACTGCCTTCTACTTTAAAAAACAGTTGCCAGCCTTTTTCTTTTCCACATCCAGCATTTTGTATGTCCCTGGCTTCATCCAATCAGCACCGTCTGGCTTAGTGCTGCTTGTGTTCTCCGGCTGGGGCATGATAATGCATGTTGTCCTTTGTTTCATTGTTCAAATATGTGTCTGTGATGTGCTTGGGACTGATAAGTAAAGAAAATTGTGTAGCTTAACAGCAGACACTTCGTGACCTCAGGAGTCCCCCAAGATGTGCGTTCCCAGCAAATTGTCGGCAAGCCCATTTATCACTGTGCTGACCTGGGACTTCGTGCACATTTCCCTATGAAAACAGCCCAGTGCCGTCAGTTCCCATCTGCCCTGATGTCGTCGTAATGAAGCAGCATTAACTATCCTTGGTACCCATCAAGCAGCTCCCTCACAAATGGCTTTTGTGATATACACACCTGCACATAGGATGAATCTTTTCCAAATAGTGGATATATGTGGAAATCCAAGACACCCTTGAAGCTTTTTATTTTTGGCTCGGATAATTGGGTAACATTAATTATTTATATTTCATGTTTCAGACAGGCAGGGAAAGGGCAGGACACAGAGAGGTTAGGAGGGGGACAGTCAAGCAACTGAGACCATGGGAAGCAGCTAAAATATTCTGAACCTCAATTGTATATGGGTAACTGTGTGGCATGTACAGTCACTCCAAATAATTTTTGGAGACTTTTAGGGCTTCCCATAAAGGGTTTTGTGTCTCCCTAAGGGCAAAATGACAATTCACTATTGTTAGGAATCCTCCGCTCACCATTTTTAAGGTTTATTTATTTGAAAGACAGAGTTACGAGAGAGGGTATGACAGAGAGAAATGATCTTCCATCTTCACTCCCCGTAAGGAGTGGCCTGGGCGAGGCCAAAGCCAGGAACCTGGAACTCCATGTTTATCTCTGACATGGGTGGCAGGGACCCAAGTACTAGGGAAGCCCCTTGCAAGTTCAGTGCTTACTACTCAAACTCCTCAACCTCTGCCCATGGGACTTCCCGGAATAGAAACAATTGCAAATATTTGTTTGGCACTTATGTGTGCCAGGAGTCCTGCATAACAAATGTTTCTAACCCATTTGAACCTTAAAAGAATCTTGAGAACTGTCAATAATTATTATCTCTATTTTGCAGAGGAGGAAACTGAAGTTATAGAAAGTTAAGTATTTTGCCCAAGATCATGGAGTGAATGAGAGTCTAGGTTTGAACCTAGACCAGGTTGAATCAGTCAGGTTGAATCTTTCTCTGAGGATGCTAGTAGTGCAAACTAAAGACAGACATGCCCACAACACATGGTTCCTATTGGGGTTTTAAGCTGGCCTAGTAGGATGAAGATAGGAAGTGAATAGATATTTACTTATATATTTATTGATTTGAATATGTTTATATTCATTCGGATCTATTTTTTATATATAGTTGAAAGATAGAGATCCTCCATATACTTGTTTACTTGCCGAATTCCTGTACTAGCTTGGATCCTGAAACACAAAGTGTACCTCCATGGGTATGGTAGGGATCCAGGTACTTGAGTTATCACCTGTTGCCTCCCAGCGTGCCTGTTAGCGGTAAACTGGAATCATGACTGGAACCAGGAATCAAACCCAGGAATTTCAATACGGGATATATTTGTCCCAAGTGGCATCTAAACAATGTAGCAAATATGCTCCCCAAACTCTCCCTTTTACATCTGGCTTTCCTTATGAGTTGGAAAGCTAAAGGTTATTGCATTAATTAAATGGGGGGAATAGGAGCTATTTGAGGATCAGTGGCAAAGTGACTTCAATTAAATCCTTAATGAGTATATTAAGCCATGTAAATCACACGCTTTGTTTTTCCCCTTTGGGGACAACAACTTCCCTTGGTGAGCAAATCATTGGCCTGTCCTGTGTCATGCCTGTCATTTGGGCCTTGGGAAAGCTGAAAGATGGTAGGTTGGTTCTGCAAATGCAGAAAGTTGGGTGATGCTTTAGCATTTAAAATAATTAACAATAATAATAATAATAATAATCAACAGAAAATGGGAAAGAATCCTGTCCTCAGTCAGTGATGTTTACACTGGATTTCCAAAGCACAGGAAGTGTGGAGAAATGGCCTTTCCTGATGTCCAGACTTCTCATCATCCCCAGTTTCTCAGCATTGCTTATGGATGTTAAGTCTTGATGTTCCAAGTTCTTTCCATCACTTGGACTTAAACAACACATGGCTGCCTGTAGGAACAATGAAAGGATTGGAAGGGGAAGAAATTATGCAGTGCAAGGGTCTCCTCTATAGTCCACATGCCAGTGAACTGCATGACTCTGATCTGTCTGGTCTGCCCTTCATTCATTTGTTCCTCCTTTCGTTTCCTTTCCTTTTCCTTTGCTTTCCTGTCCTGCCCTGTCCTGTCCTGTCCTCCTACAAATGCTCACAAAACTCCAAGGTCGCCTTGAGTTCTGTGCCCCAGGATTTCCTTCTATTTTTCAACTCATTTCTCCCCCAAGCCCTTGGGGGTAGACTTCATTATCTGGTCCACACTCTAAAGATGAAGCAACTAGAGCCCAGAGACAATGGTGACTCGCTTAAGGTCCCAAAAGGCATCTGTCAAAGAATGGGATTTGAACACAAGTCTAGTTGGCTTCGAAGTTTGAGCTTTTATACTCCACCCAGAGGGCAGAAAATGACCAAGTGTTCTTGATTGGACTGTAGTAGCAGCCCTGAGCCCACACAAGGGCTAGGGGCATCCCTGGAGAGCACCTGGTCGGCTGTGCACAGGAGACTGGAACCCTCAAGGAGAGGCCGCCGTGTGTCCTAGCACCCCACGGCTCCGCCTCTCTGTGGAGCTGCTTTCCTACCCCACCCACATCCTGCCTGGCTCTGCAAGTGCACAGAGACCTTGCTGAGGGCTACAACACACAAAGGGGCAGTCTTGACTACATTTAAAAGGTGCCAGACTTTTTGTTCCTGACAATGTTTGCACCCCCACATCCTCCTTCCTTTTGTAGGGGGCCTCAGTCTAACTCTTGTTTTCCAGCTTCCAGGTGTGAGGAACTTGTTTTCTGCCAAGGACCATTTGGATATTTTTAACTTCATTTGCAGGCCATACAAAATTATCTACTTAAAAATTAACCTGCTGTTGATTCATTGAATTTTGAGTCCTGCCTGTGGTTGCTTTGGCAGGGTCAGACTAAATGATTTCTTGTGCCCTATACAGCCTTTGGACTGGATGTTCCCCAACCCTGAAACATTGCTGGACTGCACAGCCAGTGCATCCTTAATAGTGTTATGTGTATCTCCCTGCCAAGCACTTTCAAAATGCTGGTTCAATTAATCTCTACACGAGCACTTCTAAACAGATGTTATTATCCAACTTACTAACATGGAAACTGAGGCAAGGGCAGCTGAAGCATCGCAGCTGCACAGTCAGTCCCTGGCTGAGATGGGATTGGAATCCAGGACAGTTGACTGTTCCTGGCCACTTCCCTCTGCTGGTGCTTCTGAAGACTCTCAGGTGGGGTATTTTTCTTTTCCTTTCTGCTAAACAGAAACATCACACTTCTTACATTAATAACAAACAAGGACACTTCAAAAAAATTCACAGGAAAAAATAGAAGAAAAAGATGTTTATTTTGGTATAAATTCTTTTTTTAATTTGATGCATTGTGTTCTCGTAACATGCATTCTCCATAAAGCTTCTAAAGAGCCCTTAGTTGAGAGGGAGTGACAGACAGTGAGGCGGGCTGCAGTGTGAGCAGGGACTGTGTGGGACTGTGCACTGCACAGCAGACTGCGTTGTGAGACCAGACCTCACTGTCTGTCACAGAGGGACTCATCCCTTTCATTGATCATTGAGCAGCTGCTTCTTGATGATCTAGTGTATACAAGGGACTTTGCCAAGGAGTGAGAACCTCAGTGCACAAGACTCATAGCTCAGGGATATAACCCTAGAGGATAGAAGTAGAGAAAGGTCAGTTTGTGATGGGAACTGGAAAGATAGGCAGTAGAGCTTAATGGGTGAGCAAATAAGCTTTAGTCCCAAACTTTGCTGGGATCAGTCTGACTCTACCACACGGCAGCAGTGCCTCTAGATCCTCATCTGTAGAGTAGGAATAATATGCAGCATTTGGCTCTGCAGGGGAGGGTGGAAATTATCACTGTGCTCCTAAATCTATATTGTGAGATACATGAAATTTGTTCACCTTGTAAAAATAAAATTATTTAAAAATAATTATATAAAAGGAAAGAAGTAAGAAAAGGAATTAAGGAAAGAACTTGATCTGCTTCTGGTAAATGAGAATTTCAATAACACCACTGTTGCCAAAAATGATGAGCACTGATAGAACAATCCCATTTTCCAAAGACCTGAGACAGTGCATATAACGCCAGATTTGTAGATAAGTTTTTGCAATAAATTCCTTTTATTTTATTTTATTTTATTTTATTTTAGTCAGATATACGTAAAAGAGGAGAGACATAGAGTAAGATCTTTCTTCTGCTGATTCACTCCGCAAGTGACTGCAACAGCCAGAGCTGAGCTGATCCAAAGCCAGGAGCCAGGAGCCTCCTCCAGGTCTCCCATGCGGGTGCAGGGTCCCAAGGCTTTGGGCCTCCTTGGCTACTTTCTCAGGACACAAGCAGGGAACTGGATGGGAAGCAGGGCCGCTGGGACATGGACTGGTTTCCATATGGGATCCCAGAATGTGCAAGACAAGGACTTTAGCCACCAGGCTACCACACAGGGCTCTGTAGACGTATTTGTGACACACAGCATGGCTAAGGATAAGAGAAGTTGCCTCACCATTGGAGAGCTCAATTTAATAGTTGGTGTCAGTCTCAGAAATGTCCAGTTGACTGATCATAAATGTTCCCTACATAATGCTACCTATCCAAAGAGAACTTAGCTTTTCTCCTTGTTTCCTACAGCATTCAAAATATTGGCTCACTCTTTCATTGTAAGTTGTTGGTCTTTTGTACTAACTTGCTGCAAAATGCAAATCCTTTGTCCTTGGTTACCTGGGTGACATCCACTTTGTTCTAGAGCTTACTTGGCTGTCTCCTCCAGAGAGAAGCCTTCCCCTCTTGGCTGTGCACTTTGTCCCTATAGCCCTGAAGTAGGTCTGGTGTTGCCACACTGTAGGGGGAAACCTACCAAGTCTAGACAAGCACATGACCCAATGTTGGAGCATTGCGGTATCAAGGATTACTCATCAGAAATAAAGTGCAAAAATAACTTGAAATGAACTAATATCTGTGATTTTCACTTCCTCGAGATATTGAAGATGCTCATCATCATTCACCATGCTCCTTGGTGAAGGGCCTTTCGCTCACCTCTCCACATTTCTTTGATCCCATAGTGTCTTCTCCTTCGCTGTAGGCACCCTGAACTTCAAATCACACTACATAAAATGAGTAACGATTTTCTGTCTCTTCCCTTCCCTGTTTCTTTTCTCTTTAGTATGAGAGTACTGCAAAATTCTATGGAAAATAGGATCTAAAATTACGTTTTCTTGATTCAATAAATGTTGAACTCTATGCATATTGGGGGGGTCTTCAAAAAGTTCTTGAAGATACTTGAAAAAACTATTGACTTCAAAATTTTGACTATATAAAAATAAACATTTTCATTCTGTTTTCTAAGAACTTTTTGAAGTACCTGCATATGTGTCTGAACTTCGTATTTTTTTTTTTCAAGAAAATAAGAATTATTTTTTCTTGAAGGGAGCCAGGAGGAAAGTAAATTAAGAATTTTCCTTAATAGATGGATTTCAATGAGAACCAACACATTGAACAGTGGGTACCCATTTGGTCATCATTTGCGCTTAGTATAGATATGTTCTAGACTGCTTAGATTAGGAACTGATTGTAGTCAGAGACTATGTGGAAGGGAAGGTGGGTGGGTGGGTCTAAATGTTTGCTTGCATTTTTTTAAAGATTTATTTATTTTTATTGGAAAGTCAGATTTACAGAGATGGAGAAAGAAAGATCTTCCATTCACTGAATCACTCTCCAAGTGGCCACAACAGCCAAAACTGAGCTGATCTGAAGCCAGGAGCCAGGAGCTTCTTCCAGGTCTCCCATGCAGGTGCAGGGTCCCAAGGCTTTGGGACATACTCCACTGCTTTCCCAGGCCACAAGGAGGGAGCTGGATGGAAAGCAGGGCCACCGGCATTAGAACTGATGCCCATATGAGATTTTGGTGTGTGCATGGCAAGGACTTTGGCCACTGTGCTACTGTGCCAGGCCGTTGCTTGCATTTTTGAGTCCCTAGTCTCAAGGTCCTGCCTGAGTTTCAGGTTATTTGTTTTGTTTTTGTTTTGGCAATAAAAGGAGTTACGGACATGTGCTCAGACCTGCTTGACCTGAAATCTACCTCAGTTTGTCTGAAATACAAGGGATCCCATATCGGTGATTCCAGACAACATTGGCACACTTCTGTTAGATGGGAAAGGCTCTGTCCTCCCCTCCTCTTGTGCTTTCTGCTGGTTCATTGGCACAGGAGCACCCACATCAGGACATGTTGTAGTTTTTGGGAGGGCTTAGCAACCTTTGATTTCCCAGCCCTATTGCACCCCTTGAGTTTCTGACACATTAAGGGCTGGTGGGGCCTGAGGATCTACATTGTTAACAGGCTCCCAAACATTGCTGCTGTTGCTTTGGAAACCATACTCTGGAAACCACTGTATTCTTAGCAAAAGGTGCTTCAGTCATCAACCACCTTGTTAATGTATTTGAGCTCCTGATGTAATTGAAACCCTGAATGTGAGGAGTCCAAAAGACTTTCTAGGTAACGAGAATATGCTATCTGCTCACATTCCATCACTAGCATTGCCCCCCCTTTTTTGTGGCTGGGTTATCTTTCTTCCATTTCCTGTAAATCTCTTCCAGCTTTCCTCCTTTTTCTGTGTCCCCTATGTTGTTTGTGAGAGTCCTTTAGCTAAATCTCAAGGTGAACTGAGAGAAGGGGCCTGGGCAGAGGACCAGAGATGGGGCTTATTCAAGAACACTGCTTTGTTCTGGGGCTGTCTTGTAAGGATCTGCCTTCATTTTAAGAAGCATTTTCCCACTTCTTCTCTCATTTTTAGTTCAGCATCTTAGGAGCAGAAGGGCAGATATTGCTACCATAAATGCAAAGATGAGTAAGTTCAGGTGTTAGGTGAATTTGTCTCCCTAAGGGCACATAGTTTGTGGCCATAAAGCACCAAGTGTCTTCTGTAAGACATTCCCAACTCTGGAGATGAGTCCAGTGCTTGCAATGAAGCCATTAGCCTATCCATCACCTTCTATTATCAGAGTTTGAGAGGCTCCGAGAGGCAGGCTGCGTGGCAGGCATGCAGGATGGACCATTGACAGAATGTGCCTGGTACCTGGCTACTCTAAGGGAGCCCACAGTCTGTGAGGGAGGATACATACTCAAGGAAGGTATTGTGAATGAGATGAGCATTGCCAGAAGGAAGGTACAAGTGCTATAACAACATAATGGGAGCCCCGGGGATGTTTATTGACCTGAATGCATCTGATGACAATGCTGTGGGAGCTGAACCCTGAAGCTTTGGGTGGTAGATGGCACTGGGAAGCTGGCACTGTACTGGAGTTTGGATGACTTCCCCTTCTTTCGAGGCCCTTGCCTGCAAGCTGATCACCTGCTTTGTTAAAATGCTGAGTGAGACAGTTATTTGCTTTTTAGAAAGCATGTAGCTTCCTTGCTCCATGGAGGTGAGGTTCTGCAGGGAACTTTGTCAAGAGCACTCACAGAAAGGCGCCAGGAGCCAATGAGAAAGACTGGAAACACAACAGACACAGAGAAGTTTTATGGAAGATTCTCCTGGGAATACAGATAAAACTGTATCCCTGACCGTGTTCACCCTTTGTGACTGTCGGAAAGGAGCCTGGTGCAGCTATGACTGCAGCTCTGCTCTCTGGTTGGCATGAAGAAAGATCTGTGGCTGATGAACCCCAAGACCTGTTTCTCTAACTAGTGAGAAAAAAATGGGGACTGATCGGAAGGCATGTCACTTTATCTTCAAGAATTCTGTGTAGAAGTAATTATTCATTCACGTGTGCATTAAATAAATCTCACCAATATTTTGTGCCAAACTTAGTAATGAATAGTTTGAGAATGATACAGAGACGAGATGTTCTTCTACTGAGAGTCTAAAGAGGTGTGTGGAGGGTTTGACATTTTTCCCAATACTGAACGTTTCTTGATGGCAGATTGTTTCTGATTCATCTTTGAACCCTCAGAAACCACTTATGCAATGATATCTTCAGCAAATGCTTGCAGAGTCAAAGGATGGGTAGATAGTTGAATGGATGGACACATAGATGTTTGGATTTGAAAATAGCTGGGCAGATAGATACTTGCTAGTTTCAAAAAACTCTGGATGATGAAATATGTCTACAAAGTACATTTTGTCATGATCAAGTTAATGTCGTCCAGGTGCTGTTATTCTTGCTAAGTCCCAGTAGCTTCCTACGGTTGACGATTCACAAAAATTCTGCTTCCCTTGGCATTTGAGATATCCGATGAGCTTGGCTTAGTTTCCTCTTAGGCAAGATTACACAAGAATCTTCCATTTATTCATGCTCGTAGTAAATAAACCACCACATATTTAGAAGCAAGTAAGTCTATGTAAACTACAAGGAATATTAGAGTATAAAGTTCAACAGCTTCTTAGAAGTGGAACATAAATGTGTTAGGAATGAGTAAGCTCAGTGCAAGGATACTGGACTATAATCAAAAGGAGACACCCTTGAATTCTGTCTGAGCTACTTACTTGGAAAGTTATGTAAGCTTGAAAGACCATTTCTGCCCTTGCCTGTCTTCATCAGGTCATTGTAAGTATCCTGTGAGTGAGCAAGGCCCTGAGGAAGTGCTGCATAAAGGCCAGTGACAGCACTTTCCCAAAGCCTGAAGTCAGTAGCTGGAGAGCAAGCATTATGAGCCAGAGTCCTGGCAAAGTCTGCCACACTACATTGGCTCTCCCAAGATGGTGCCATTATAAATGTACATGAAGAACAAAATCAAAATATGAGCACACACATTAGTATATACGCACTAGAAGGAATAACATTAAACACATAAAAAATGCCAAGTCTAGGTGTGGATGTGGAGCAATCACAACTTGAACACAACTGCCGGTTGTAGAAATTGGTGCAACTGTTTTTTGAAAACTGTCAGCATCTGAGCATCCACTAACTTGAACCTACTTGAATATACATGTACATATATGCATACACAATGACTGAATGATTCTATTGCTAGATACCTACCCAAGAGAAGTAAAAACCATAGTTATATGCTGGAATGTTCATAGTGGTATCTGTAATGGCCCAGAATTAAATATCATAATAATGTAAAAAATGGAATGACATCATTGTATCTTTATACAATGAATTAAGTCACACCAATCAGATGAGTGAACTAAAACTCCATGCAGCCATAAGGGTGAAAATTGCAAACCTAACAATGAGCAATAGAAGCCAAATATAAGGCTATTTATATAAGATCCCATTTCTCTAAGGTACAAATAGGAGAAACCAATCCCTGTTTGAGGATTAGGACAGGGGTCTCCCTAGGGGCAACAGTGACTAGAAGGGAACTCAAGAGGGCTTCCTGATGTTTTGTCTCCTGACATAGGTGTGTTTTAGTCGTAAAAATTCATTGTACTTTACACTCATGATTTGATCCTTTTTCTCCATTTTGTTATGCTTCAATTAAAAACTAATAAGGAAGACAAAGCAACATGTAAGGATGATATCCCCAATGTGATTATTTTTAAAATATTTACTTATTTTTATTTGTTTGAAAGGCAGAGTTATGATACAGTGGGGAGAGGGTAATGGCAGACACACAGAGAGATATTTATCCTCTTGATCACTGCCCAAATGGCTGCTATGACCAGAACTGGGCTGATCAGCAGCTAGGAGCTTCTTCTTGATCTCCACTGGGTATGTTCAAGGGCCCAAACACTTGAGCCATTTTCTTCTGTATTCCCAATTATGGTAGCAGGGAGCTGTTGGAAGTGGAACATCTGGGATTTGTACCAGTGCCCACATGCAATGCTGGCAGCACAGGCAGAAGCTTAACTTGCTAGGCCACAGTGCCAACCTCTACAATGTGTGATTATTGGGGATCTGCCCTTGTCCCAAGCCCAATCTCAAATCCACGCTACTGTTCTAATTAAGAATGGTGCTGCCCCAAAGTCATCAGTCAGTAATCTCATACAGTGGAAAGTCAGACCTTGAATCTGATGCTGGTTGCTACTGGATAGGCTGATTGCCCAGTGGATCTTTCCTCTTTCTTGCTCTCCATCTCTTCATGCTCACGAGTCTCCTGCTCCAGGCACTGAAGTCCTCAGCAAAGCCACGCTTCTCCATGTTTTCAGAGCTCAACTTCTCCCCCTGCCACCTGCTTCCTGTCACACAGCAGCATCCATCACAGGTGGATCAAAGGTCCATACAGGCCCATACAGACTAGGGCAGAGACTCACAGACTCCTCCCCAGACAGAGCGCCCATGCCTCTGATGAAATGCTTCTAGGTGTTGCTTAAATGAACAGCTTATTAATTTAATAATTTAGCTGTTATCGATGTGTTCTGTAACATCTTGGGAAGGAATGTTAAGTTGGGAAGAACAGAAGTGACTCCATGATGACCACCCTGCCTGTTTTCTCAAGCAGATACTCCCATCTTGGAACGTTTGGAATGCACAAGCCTAGGGGCTGCTGCATTCTCCCATTCCCCCACACCAAAGATGTATAAAAGCCCAGTGTTAAATACCCTACGTGGCCATTTTCCTCATGTGGTTCCAGGCTGTCTTCCATCAGGGAACAGTCTGTCAGAATTTCTCCCCTGATTAATAAAATCTTTTATCTGCACTAAAAACCTTTCTCTCTCAAGTGATTCTTAGCATCTCTGAGCCTAATATTGAACAATGTATTAAACCCTTGATTATATATATGATTCTGCTCAAATATTTAAAATGAGTTAGTTGATTTAATTTTTTAATATTTATTTTTATTGGAAAGGAGAGAAGGAGAGACAAAGAGAAAGATCTTTCATCCATTCATCCACTCCCCAAATGACTGCAATGGCTGGAGCTAAGCTGATCCAAAGCCAGGAGCTAGGCACTGCTTCTGGGTCTCTCAGGTGGGTGCAGGATCCCAAGGCTTTGGAACATACTCCACTGATTTCCCAGGCCACAAACAGGAAGCTGGTTGGGAAATAGAGCCACTGAGATCTGAACTGGCACCAATATGGGATGCCACTGCTTGCAGGTAGAGAATCAGCTAATGAGCCATCACATCAACCCTGTTGATTTAAAATTGATTTAAAGATCAACAATAATTATTATCGGGTGTGAGAAAAAGAAAGGTGGACATTGGGGTCAGAGATTGTTTTGGGAGAAGGAAGGAAAAACACAATGATAATTCCTAATATGGGTTACTCACAGGAGAGTCCTCTGTGACTTCAGACAGATTTGTCCTGCTTAGATGGGTTAAGGCCATCACACCTTATTCTGAATAAGGAATAAGGGCGGAAGTAAGAACATGAACTTGAAAGCCAGATGAAACTGGAGTCATCCTGACTCCCATGTTTGTGTTGTTACTTGACCGTTAATCTGTCTGAGTCCTGGGTTTCTTACCGCTAATGAGAAATGTTACCTTTGCATCACAAAGTTGTGCTAAAGTGTGTAAAAGAGGCCCAAGGCCCAGTATTAGTCCATATCCTTTGCTAGAGAGGAGACACTTACAAGCTCACACAAGAAAGTAGAGCCAGGAGGCCTCTGGGAGCCAGCCCTGTCATCCTAGTGCTACATATCCTCATTGTGGTGACACAGGCAGGAGAAGAGCTCTTCCTTCCTTCCCCTCACCCCTGCTGCAGAACTGCTGGCCGCTCTGATCTCCACTAGGCTCATCTGGCTTGTGACTGTGATTTCCCCCTGCTCTGAGAGCATTTAGGAGCTGATGGAGCAGGAAGAAATGCACCATTGTGGCAAGTCCAGCAGAGCAAGGAAGCACATGCACAAGGTTCTAGGTTCAGTGGGAGCTGCATATCCCTTTCCCATCCTAACAGGAAACCACCGTGTGGCCATTCTGAGTTAAACATGAGAAAGAGAGCCTCCTTTTTGATGTCTTCCACACTGGCCTCGAGTTGCCTCATTGGGATACCAGCAGCATCTGCTCAGCAGCAGAAGGCTGGCCCCAGGAATCAGATAGTTACTGCATTTGTCAACAGCTTCTCTTCTTGTTCTTTAAAAAAATATTTATTTTTATTGGATAAGTTGATTTATAGAGAGAAAGAGAGACAGAATGATATTCCCTCTACTGGTTCACTCCCCAGGTAGCCACAGTAGCTAAAGCTGAGCTGATCTGAAGCCAGGAACCAGGAAATTCTTCTGGGTCTCCCATGTGGGTGTGGAGTCCCAAGGCTTTGGGCTGTCCTTGACTGCTTTCCTAGGCCACAAGCAGGAAGCTGATAGGAAGTGGAACAGCCAGGACACAAACTGACATCCATATGGGATCTGGCACTTGCAAGGTAAGAATTTAGCCACTAGGCCATCGCTCCATGCTCTTCTCTTCTCATTCTTGCTCTCTCCCTCTTTTTTCCTCTGCCCTCTATCTGGCACTCATTGAGGCATTCATTCAAGAGGTAGGGTAGTATACCAGGGATTTGAGATGGGCACAGCTGAGTTGGAGTCCTCACCTTCTGTTAACAATAATGGCCATTTCTATTCTACTTGAAATGACCATCATTTTCAGTATGAAAGGATCAAAACTTCTGAGCAAGTTACCTATTATTATCCTCAGTTTCTACATCTGCAATTTTTACCCATTTCACATTAAAATAGTTAAATTGGATTGTATATCACACTTGCATTCCAGCACAAATCTATCATTTTTAACTCAGTGTCTGCCATATCATACAGAGTTGTGTTTATGTAAAGTGGGAGATGGCAATTTCCTATGATATGTACGATATCTACCTTGTGGGTGGTTGTATAGATTAAATGAACTTGATGTAAGGTGCAGTGGTGAGCACCCAGCAACAAGTGGCTTGTGTCTTCCATTCTTTCATTCATTTCGTCTATGAACATCCTTGGATGGTGTGCCAGATCCTGTATGAGGTGCCAGCAACATAGAGTTGGATGAAACTTGATCCCCAACCTCAACTCCCACCTTCAGAGATTGTTGTGTGTCTACCAGACTCAACTAACAAGAGGCTGGCAGGCATGATACTGCAAAAGTGCTGGTCTGCAACTCTAGCTTTGTCTCAAGTGGGAGAACAGTTATTGGGCATTCAGTCCTAGCCAGGTATAGTGCACATTCATTTAGCTGGTGACACAGTCCTTGAAGGATCATGGGAAGAATCTGTCTCATGGATAGCAAATTGATCACCAATGTCTCCCCAAGTCCCAGAATCCTCATCTTTCTATTTCTCATGGCTTCTCCAGGGAGCACAAGTGATGGGGACCAGATAGATGGAAATGAGCATGGTCTAATGATAGGGCCTCCTCCTCCCAAGTCATCCCTGAGGAACCACAGATATCCCCAGGCAGGGATTTAACCATGTTGCCTGGGATGCACCCTTTATGACTTAGAAATAACAGAGTGCTTCTCTAGGGACTGAGGCTGGGAAATATAGAATAACAGCATCAAGTCCATGTGGACTCAGACACCCTCTCATGGATAGCCTGTTACCAGATCTATGGAGTCCTCACTTCCTTTGGAAGGGGGTGATCTGGAAAGAAGCTGTATGTTGTGTTGTGATAAACTAATGCTGTTACAGTTTTAGCTATTCTTTGTCTGGGGTACTTTGGTGGGGAAATTAGACATGCAGAATTTTGAGCTCTGCTTTATTCAGTTTTTAATTAATTTTCATGTAATAAGCTGTAAGCACATTAATATCAATGAGACACATTCTGCAGTTTGGCTAATATACAGCTTTAAGGAGCCATGGGTATTGTTTCCCCCTTAATTTGTGCTGAATAAAGATTATGTGTTCTCTATTTGTTATTTTCTGATTCTTGGGAGGTGGTCTGTAAGAGAGGAATTATATTGTTTTCTAGTAGGCATGGGCTGAAACACTGTTGTGGATTTTTTATTTGAGGGGTGTGAGAAGAGCCCTATGTGTGGCAGTCATCAAAGATTTGGCTGTCAGAAAGTAAAGTTTCTGTTACATTCTTAGAAGTGACTAGCATGAGCTCCGTTACTGGAAAACCCATAGAGTTTGGAGCAGAATTGGTTCAGGGTCTTCCTAAAATCCAAGCAAGAATCTCAGAATAAAAATCTTTATTTTAGTTGAATTGGAGTGGCTTTGTTGTGTCTGGATAGCATCAGATTTCATTTATTCATTCTGTCAACCATGCTATGTAATCTAAGCAATCCCTGTGCCAGGGGCATTCCACTGGCATTGTCAGATACATAGGAATGGGATATAACCTGTGTCTGTGAGACCATAGGCTAGGATGGCCTTTCTTAGAAGGCAAAGTGACAGAACTCATCAAAGAAGTACAAATTGCTTCTGGAATACTGCAATAAAGAGATCATTCATAGAAGAGAGATTACAGAGATAACTTCCTAACTGAATCTTTAAGGATGAATAGAATACATAAAGCCAAGAAAATGCCAGACTTGGAAAAGAGAACAGCCAGTCCAATCCAAGAGGCGTACAGATAGGGTCACTAGATTTACTAACAATGAACGGGCTTTGCCACCTTCCCAAGCATGGCATGCATTCATCCTGTTCTGGCATTCTTCAAAAACACTCTTACATTCTTCAAGAATGTCCTTCTTCCAGCTGCACAGGTGCTCTGTGCCTTGCTGGCCTCTTTCCTCCCATCCAAGAACTGTCTGTGCCATTTCAGCCGACTGTCTTCCACGCAAGAAGCCTGAGACCCACAGTGCTAGAAGAACTTGAGGCCATTGGTTAAGGCTTGACTAGAACCAGATCTCCTGTGCTTTTGTCTTTTGTACATTATATGTGAATCTGTTCAATTCTATCACAGAATAACCACAAAAAAAAATCACATTTCCAGCAATGAGAAGGTACAATGAAAGTTAAAAAGTGCTGAACATAGGTTCAAAAATGGTTCTGTAGGACAGACACCTATCCCTGGAAAACTCTTTTGCTTTCAACTCTTGCTAGTTCTGAGTTCCTTTTCACACTTTGCTGGACAGAGTGCAAAACACAAAGTCCTTTTTAATGCCTGGGAATTGAAAGAATTTATTAAAGGTACAAAATAAAAGCTCTTTCCCGTTGATGTCAAACCCAAAATATCTGCTTAAAGTTACCATCCAAAGCACTGAATGAGCTTGTTTTCTTATCTTTTGTTTATTTATTTCAATGACAGAGAGGAAAGAAGGAACTGAATTGCTTTATGGGTTACTGAGGGTTCTAATTTGGCAATGTTTGATGAACTGTAATGCTATTTCAGGGAAATGCACTATTTTGACAGCTCTAGTTCATGGACTCAGAATAATGGTAAAAGGAAACGCAAGTTTGGGTTTGAAGAGAGTCTGGGAATGTGGTTTTTTGCAAGCTCTGATACCTTCCAGCCTGATCTCTTCCTTTCTCAGTGGTTTTCATCAGCATTTAGAGCATCCCACGAAACCGACTGGCATCACAACTTTAGGTGTAAGAAGTTGTTTCTCCTCCAAAGAAAAGTTCAGCAGGAGCCACAAGGGAGGCTCTTGGATCAGGAAGCACTGTGGGCAGTCTTGGAAAAAGCTCAACTTCCCCAGGTCACTTAATGATTTTTTGCCCCATCCCTCTTCTCTGGGAGTTTTTGCTATTACAATCTGATATTCCATAAACAAGGTCAGTAGGAAAGAAATCAGGGATGCTTCTTGGTTACAGAAAACAACATTGGCCTTTCTGCTATTATCCTTGCTTAACAAAGGTGTTTCCTCGCCAAGAACAACAATATTAACCCATAAGTGGTTCCACTAATAAGCAGAGACCAGGCAGCAGAACTGAGAATCTCTCACAGCAATCTTGCCAAAAGAGAGTATGACTTGGGGTTGTAGTAGAGAGAGACCAATTAGACTGTATCGGGTGAGAAACTCTGTGTGGGCCTGGAGTGGACAGATGATCATTTTGTTTTCTGGTTAATCATTGATTGCTTCTCGACTGTTTTAGTAGCAGGACATTCTAAGGTCCTGTCCAACTTTGACCAGGCCATTTGGGAACCTGACCTGGGAATTTACGCAGTAGAGAGGATCAGCTGCATTTCCTCTCCAAATCAGAGTTTAGCGGCTTCAGACGATTTCAACACTGCTATTTGCTTCTCACAAAGCACCCTTTTAAGAATGGTCTTGGCATCTCTCTCACTACAGATGATTATCAAAGACAAATTAAATCCCTGCCATTGCACCCTGCTACAATGTGACTGAGACTTCGTAGCCGCTGACAGGAATGCCCTTGGCTTCCAGATTTCCTTTGACTTATTGAACCAACAAGACCTGCATCAAAATAAGCTGCCCCTCCGACGGGACCCATGCTGTAGTTCCTTTGTTCAACTCTTCTCTGCTTAAATCCGTCAGAAAAGTCACATGGCTTGCCTGCAAAAAGAGGCTGGCAGTGTGTTAGGGTTTGTTGGGAATAACAAACGAGCTAAAGACAACTCTGCAGTGTTCCTGGTGCACAGTAAGGATGCCAAGAGGTTGAGCTATCACCTTCCACTGCTTGCTCTCTCACCCCAGGCCCTGCTCCTCCCTCTCTGTATTTCAAGCAATTAATTAAAAAAAAAAATGACTGGAGATGAAGAGGGACAGAAATACAGAAAGTGGGCCAGTCTGAAACCAAATTCCAGAAATTCAATCTGGGCCTGCCATGTGGGTGGTAGGGATACAACTATTTGAGCCTCCTGCTGCCTCACAGAGAATGTATTACAAGGAAGCAAGACTCAGAAGTAAAGCCAAAACTCAGACCCAGGCACTTGGCTATGGGATGCAGATGTCCCACAGGGTGCCAAACACTGCATCGCATGTTCCCCTTGTCTTCTCTCCTTGAATAACGAAAACTGAAGAGAACATGCAAGCAGGATTACTACAGAAACACCTCTTATTTTTAACCGGATGGAAGAGAAAGCATGATGTTTGTGTTAAACGCCAAATAGGATCCAGACAGAATTCTTTTTTTGTCTTCAAATCCAGGCACAAAACTCCCAAGAAATTCTAGTGTTTGGAATGTGCAATTTTGGTCTATGGCATAAAGAACTGATTTATTACTTTTTTTTTCATGTCCTGGGAGCAGTTACAATCTTCTACCATGCATTGTCAGAACTTCAGATCTTTACCAACCCAACACATGGAAAATGATATCTAAATGAAATTTAATTTCTAACCCCTATTATTCTTTATTTACCTTACAGGCAGAGAGATAGGGAGATAGAACTCCCACTTGCCCATTCAGTCTTCAGATGCCAGCAAGCAGCAGAGTTGGGCAAAGCTACAAGTTGGAAACTCAATTCAAAATTCCCATTTAAGCAAGAGGGACCCAAACATGACTGATCACCACTGCCCTGAGGCAGGGTCTTTACTCTCAGGATGCCAGGGCTGGGAACAGCACCCAGGTACTCTGCCGTGGATATGTGCATCTCAGAATAAATACCTGAACGTTTTTTTTTTTTCTTAATTGTGAGTGAAATTGAGACCCTTGTCTATACTTAAATCCACTGGTATTTCATTGTCATAGTCTATCAATTCATTTCATTTGAATATTTATTAGGTCATGATCAATTGATTTCTCAAACTCTTTAGGTATTAGATTACCCCTTTCTAAGAAGATTGGCAATTTTTCTTTAGTTTGTTGGTTCAGTTTTTGACTTTGTGCTTTTTCTGACATTTACACGTGGCAAATTTATCAGTTGCTTCACTTGTACTTCTGGATCCTGTGTGCAAACCAGCAAGACACAAGAGGATTCTCCAGTGATTTTTCTTCTTTTATTGTAATAGCTTTCCTTTTTGATATTGGAACCTTTGAGATCTTCAAAATTGAAAGGAATTCCAGAAGTCATAAGTATATTATTTTTAAGTCCTTACAGGAAATTCAACACATACTTACCCACACTCATACACATAGGTACACACATATATACATGTACACACATGTGCAAGCACATACTTTCCCAGTTTGTTCAAAGCCATGGCCTATGTCCACCAGTGTCAAAGGCAGTATAGTGAGCAGCCTCACTGGCAGTTTTGCTGGCTGCAAATAGGGGCTGTTCTAATCAGCCTTGACTAGAGATCATCTCCTTGGCTCATTTATCCTCCACACTGTCTTCACTGGCGTTAATCGGCTTTTCTACTACTTCATAGCTAGCAAAGACAGATCTGGATTGCCTGAGTTTAAAAATGTGGTTTCTGTTCTCCCTTTTACGTGCTTTGGGATCATGGTATGCATGCTTTGGAATGCAAAGTCTAATGCCCTGAACAGGAACCAAGCCTTGAGTCTTTCATTTTACCTACTTCACACAAGTCTTGTGCCTTGGTAATTAGCTTTGCTCTTTGCCACCAGTCATCTTCTGATTGTAAACATTCATGACAGAGAATGAGACAAGTTAGATAATGGTGATTGGCAGGACTGTGATATTGTAAAATGAGCAGAAATGTATTAACTTATCATGGACAGCCTATTTTTCATATAATACTTCCTTCATTTGTTTCCATTAAAGCTCTTGCCAGGAATCTTGAGTTGTGTGCAATACAGTAGAGTCTCTAGAGTCAGAAGTCTGGGTTGGACGACTTTCTGCTGGTCTGAACACAGGGCCAGGGAACTTGCCATTGGTTATCTCTAAAGAGGAGAAGGGGAAGATCCCTAGGGACTTTCATCTTACTCTACCATGGGACAAGTTCGTTTGGCCTCTGGGAAACCTTTGCAGAACTCCCCAGGTACACTCAGAGTCTTCTGCCTCCCCAGTAGGATTGGGAGCTAGGTGGGTACAGAGGTGGTGGTATTCAGCCCCACTCTTGCTTCCTAGCACAGAACTGGTTTTAGGTGACAGTTTCCTGGGTAAGTGGAAACTTGTGGCAATGCATTCATTTATTTGGCAACTCTGGTCTCATTTTAGTCAACCAATCTTTACCAAGATGATAGGACAGTGTCCATGGACTTGGTGGAGAGAAGGCCTGGAGAGTCAGGCAGTGGTAGTCTCAGTTTTGACTTTGCCATTAACCTGCTGCTAGTGGATCTCAGGCAACTGGACTCCAGTTGCATCCTGTGTAATGTAAGGGGGTTGGACTCTGCCTCTCCACACTGTTCTAGATGTCTGTTTACCCAGAGTTCACAGGAGAGATTGCTGGTCAGTGAGAAGAGGCAGAAGCAGAAGACACCACTGTTGATTTGACACACAGTCACATGTCTGGCATTTTATCCTTACCCATTAATACTCAGAACTCATCCAGAAAGTGGACACTGTGCTGTGCACTTACCAGATGAGAAATCCAAGGTTTCCCTAGATGAAGCTCTGAAGCCAAGACTGCTTCTTTGTGTGGCAGAAGTCATCAAGACTCCATCAAAATGCTTGCTGCCTTTTCCCACCAGGGCCTCAGACTTGGCTCCACTGTCACCTGGTGACATGCATCCTTTCTGGCCCACTTTCTACTCTTGAAAAGAGAAGCTGTAGCCTCCTGCAGTTATTAGAAAGTCCTGTCCCACCTGAACAGAAACTTTAATTTCACTTTCAATTTATAGCTTTATCCCTCTGGATCAGTGCAAACCTTATCTGTCCTCACTCTTCCTGTTCCATTTGCTTCCTGGACTGAGTGGGACAGGAAGGGATGGTCAGAGGCTACTCCCTGACTATCTGACCTCCTTGGGCAAGGCAGTTTCATGGACAACTTCTTCCACAGAGTCTCTACTACATTCTTTGAGCTGCCCTGTCCTTCACCGTGCCTCACATGGACATTCTGTTCCTCTCCTTCAGTCCTCTTTCCTTGCAGGTTTCTTAGGTGGAGTTCATCTGAGGCAGCTCCAGCCAAGTGAGCTTCACTAGTGTTCTCCTGGGCATATTGCTTCCAGCCCAGACACTGACCTGGGCTCCCTCCACAAGTCATCATGACAGCTTCAGGCTGTGGAAGCAGCATTTATGTGACATACAATTTCAGATCCTGGAGATAGGTCAGGCCATAAGAACTTTATCACTTCATTCTGCTCCATTAACACCAGAGGGTTATTTTTGCAAATTTCTGGATCCCAGAGCACATCCAGCTCAGGAGGTGAGAAGGCAGTCTCTGATCTCTGTGTTGCTCTTCTGAGGCCCCTCTGTGGGCAAATGGGGAAATCCTCCTCCTCTCTGTCTCTTCCCATGGTTCTAAAAGTTCTTAGCGAGCTCTGACATAGCAGGCTTCTCTGACTCAGCCTCACACAGGAATGGGGGTTTCAGGACCAGCTTGACCTCCTGCAGGCAGTGCTGCTGAGCAGCCCTTCTACAACATGGACTGTTTGCTGCTCATTATCTCTAGCTGGAGGCCAGAGCTAAGAAGCAGACAGAACAGGAAAACCTCTGCCTTTTGGCCTGTTAAACCTTTATAATGTGTATATGCTTCATTTCAGTCTTATTAAAGGCAAGGCAGACTTGCTGGTGGAGGGGCATCTCATCTCCTGCTTGGAAGCCACTGGCAACCCGCTTTCACCTGCTGGCCCTCGGCTCTGGTCCTGCAGCGCCAGGGATCAACAGCTCATCCTTTTGAGTCTTGCTGGGTTGGGTCTGCTTAGAGCCTGAAGTGGGAAGCAGCACAGTGGGCTGTTGCCTCCTACAGCAAGGAAGTCAGCAGTCATTTTCGCAGTTCTTTGCCAGGTTTAATGACTGCTGCAGTGGCGACAGGGAGATGGAGTGTGCCCATCTCAGTGTGTCCCAGGAGGAGGCCCCAGGGATTGTATAAGCATCTTGGTGCACTGAAAATGAGGCCATCCGCTGAGCTCAGAAGCCAGGGGAAGGCCTGGCTGCCACAGTTTCTAAATTGTACTTTTGTTTCAGAAGCTATTGTTCCGAGAAACCGATACCTTGAATTCTGTTATGTGAAGCAGTTTTCTGGTCCCAGCGGGTTGAGGGCTGAATTCCAACTCCAACCTTTTTGGCCTGCTTCCTCATAGTTCTCCTGGGAAGCTCAGGAGATTTTAGGATTTATAAGGGCAGGATTTTGTTTGGCTTTTATTATTTAAGAGACAGAGAGACCTAGACAGGTGTCAGGAGCCAGAGCTGAGAATTGAATCAAGGTACTTCAGTGTGGGGCATGGCATCTTAACTACTAGAATAAGTGTACACCTTAAGAGTAAAAAAAATTAGATTTTTAAAAAGCCTGATGTCAGAATATTGGATTAGGAGTGAACTTGAATTTGGATTAAGAGTGAACTCAAACCTCCTATAGAATCTGAAAGATGAACTGAACTTACTTGAGATTTGCATGTAGAAGAATAGAGTGATGCATTTGTAGCTGCTAGTCAAAGCACAACTTCAGGATTTTTCCAAAACCAAATGATCTTGTAGATCATTTGGCTGTTAAAACTATTGATAATCCTGGATTTGTGAATGTGGTACAAGATGGGCTAGGCCAGGCTTGTCTTCTAGAAACCCAGAGTTTGCCTTGTTGAAATGCCCACTCTGCTGTCCTGAGGCCCTCGTCCTCCTCCGTGCTGATAGGGCGGGGAGTAATTGAACCAATCTATAGACTTGTTAGAGCTGCCAGGGCAACCTTTTGCTGAAGCACTGCATGATAGAGTTGCAGTGATTAAGTGGAAATATAAAGTTCTCTCTGTGTCAACGTTTTAAATGTAACTTATAGAGAGTATTTTAGGAAAACAATACAACCAACACAGGGAGGTAAACAGAAATCAGAGGAGTTGGGAATAAGCAGCCAATAAAAAGACAGGAAATGAGGCCAGACCCATGGAGGAGGTGCTGTCAAGGACAACCAACATAGAGACAAGTTGGAGTTGGAGCTCTTAAGGCAACTAAGGGTTGCCTGCAACTAGAACTGTATTGGATCCTGAATAACCCTGTGTTTTCAATGCATGTTTCAGTACTAATCCATGCCAGGTTATCTGCACTGCCAAAGTTCTGGTGTTCCTTATTTTCATTAAAATCCTACCAATAAAGCCTATGGGAGCTAAGAAGAGCTATGAGTGACTTCCAGGAAGCGCTTAATTCTCCAACTGCCTAAAACCCAAACAAAGAAGCCCAGCTCACCTACAACTACAGTGATTTGAAATCCCTGGATGATAGCCCCATTGCTGTCCATGATGCTCAGACTTGTGGCCAGCCAGCTCCTGGAATTTCAGTTTGCACAGGACACTGCCAAGTTGCAGCAGATTCTGAGGAAGGGTCCTGGGAATTATACCATACAGAGAAGAGAGGACTTTGAGACAGAGGTAAAGATGAGAAAAGAGTTCTTCCAAAGTCTGAAGGCTCAGTAGTGTGAGAGTGGGGTTATGATGGGGTGGGGTGGGGGCATTCCCTGCAGGGCAGATATGGGAGTAAAGAGTAGGGTATTATTAGAGGTTAGTTTTAACTTTCTAATTGGCAGTGCTCTTTAGCAGGATGTGTTAACTGTCAGGTGGTGAGCTCCTCCAGAAATAAGGCAAATGAGCATAGGTTAGATACATCATCTGGAATGCTCTAGAGGGGATGCCACCAAGGCAGAGCCCAGGGTCCCCTAAGTCTGAATTCTGGCTTTGCTCCTGTGTTTCTGACCCTTCGAAAGGGAGAACATGGAATTTGTGGAGTGTCGCTTTTAAAAACTGAATCTGGAGGCAGGCAAAAACAATTCTGCTTTCAGAGCAGCAAGTGCCAGCATAATTTATATCAAACCCTCCATCTGCTCAAGTGAAAGGAAGTGGGGAGGACCGAGCATCTCGGGAGCCGGCAACAAGCTTCTTGTTGAAGAATGTGAGCTCCACATGGACTACTGGTTTAGGCTCCTGAATCTAACCTTTACATGAACTTTACAGGAACTCCTTGCCATCGTCACTACCGTTGGCAAATTGCATTTTCCCTGGACTCAAAGGGGAAGATCTTTTTGAAAGCTCTCATATCCAGTTGAAATTTTTTTTCAAAGTATCGTACTACACAAATAAAATCTGCATTATAAAAGCATGTCAAAAACAGAAATATATTTGTCAGTAAGTAAGAAGCCTTAAAGTCTCAGTGTTTTAACAGGAGAGAGATATTTCTTGCTGCTGCTGTGGTTTAAAATGAGTCAACACGTGTTTCTGTTCAATATGAACACCCAGGCTTCCATCTCAGAATTCTCCCATCAAACTCATTGCGTAGGGCCCTCAGAATCCTTTATTGGACCATCAGTATCTGACTAACAGGCAAAGGAAAAAAGTGAAGTAGTGTGCAGGACGTTTAGGTGCCAGGCTTGGAACAATGTTGATCATTCTGCTCAACATTGTTTGAACAACTGAATCATGTGACCTCCCTTGGATAGAGGGGGACTGGAAATAAGAGACTATGGATATGGATGAACATCACAATCTCTGCCATAAGGGACAGAAGGTAAGACTTTGGATCTCAAAAGGTGAATGCTATAAACTGATCCATGATGCAGGAATCAGATGTTGCACATGGTAGATGCTTGGTATTATCAATGATATGGACATTAGAAATATTAACTCATCTTGGCCCCTGAAGGGGAAAAATGGCATTGGAAGGCATGCATTACCCCACACAGGATTAAAATGAAATCTTCAAATAGTTCATGCAGAATTTACATTATGAAAAAACTATACATGGATTTCAAGATTGTTGGGGGGCTGATGCTGTGGCATATAGAGTAAAATCACAGCCTGCGGTGTGGACATCCCATATAGGTGCTGCTAAAGTGCCCAGGAGAACAGCAGAGGATGGTCCAAGCCCTCAGGCTCCTGTTCCCTGCTTGGGAGACCTGGAAAAAGCTCTTGGCTTCTGGCTTTGGACTGGCCAAGTTCCAGCTGCTGAGGCCATTTGGGAAGTGAGCCAACAGATGTAAGATCTGTCTCTCCCTCAGTCTGTAATTCTGCCTTTCAAATAAATAATCTTTAAAAAAATGTTGCACCAAATTAAACTTATCTTCTAATTCTGCTCTTTTACAATTGTATTTGTAAAAAGAGAACATAGTTATTGTAGTTCATAAAGACTTTTAAGAACATAATGTCATTTCCCATCATCCCCTTCTTCCCTCTCTTTCACTCTCAATCCTTCTTATTTTTCTTTAGATTTCTACAGGGACATACTTTCAATTTCATTGGTATTCACAGGCTTACCTCTCAACGAACAAATAAAGAATTCAACAAGTAGTAGAAAAATTACTGGTCCTCAGAGCATAGACAAGGCCTAGAAATAATATTTAAATTTCAAAATATCCATTTTGCTCATATACATTTTTTTGTTAATTCCATTATTGAAGTCAGTGTCCTTGTATGTTTGGAATGACCAATGTTTTACTATTGTTAATTAGCAAAGAACAGAGAACTTGCAGAGCAGGGAGGGAGGTGAGGAGTTTTACAGTACAAACGTAGGAAGAAGAAAGGAGTTGAGTGCCTGTCAGAAATGTGGAAACCAGAACCTAAGTGAGCAATTGCCTTCCTAGACCCAGAGTTATGTGTGGGATGCTCAGTGGTTTACATTCTTTCTTCAACCCCTTTAAAAGATAAGTGCTGCTTCAATAGGTTCAAAAGGTTCCTGTCTTGCAACATCAAGTTACTATCAACTGGGAGGTCAGAGCATCTTGGCTTTGTTATAAATGAGCCTTCAGATATCAGACAAAGATGTTTTACTGCTTATACATGGGAAATATCCATTGCTATTTGAATCTCTCATGCTTTTATAGTCAAAGGTGGAACAGGAAAGAAGCAAAAGGTTTGTGGGAGCTATTGCAAAGTTGCTTTTAGAAAAGATAGAAGTATTTTATGATCTGAAAAATCTGTCTCCATTTCTTTAAACAGTCCTTATTTTTCCTAAATTATTGATGGTGTCATTCTGCGGGGAACAGACTGAGGCAAGTGAGTGTGGGACAGGTAGGCAGTGCGTTACTCTGTTCTGTCAGTCACCAACTCTCATTCATACAGTTCTGATTATTTAAGGCGAACCAACAAAATTGTTTCTTTCCATCATTGGTACTTTGTCAATAATTCAAATTCTATGTAACCCATCTTTTTAAACATACTTAATAAATACAGTAAAATCTTTGCTTAATGGCTGAAGATTCTGCAATGTTTTGAGATCATTATTTAAATATTTGTTCCTAACATGTTGTATAAGTAACTGTACAAATTATGCTAGTTATTAATAGACAAATTATACACTTTACTTCAGCACCATCCTATGCTCTATTTCCTTCCTTTCTTTTTTCTGCCGTTCTCTTTCCCTTCTTCTCCTTCCACACCATGTTTTCCAACAAAGTTAACTGAGAACTATTGGAGACAGCTGTAAATACCTTGCAGTGAATTCTTTCTATAGGTAGTTAAAACCCACAAATTGGCCACGTAACCAATGTCTGTTTGTAAATAAGTTATCACATTCCATCTAGTCTCAAAAATCATTTGTTATAAAATTTACTGTGATTTTATGTACCACTCAAAAAAATATTTACTGCCAATTAAACTATGGTAATGCATTCTTATCTCTTAGAATTTTTCTACCTATTAAGAGTTCTTTAATACTTAATTAGACACGGATTTCTAGCACATTACTCTTGTACATACATATAAAGATACTAGCAAAATAAATGGAAGAAGTATTGCAAAAATATCTCTAATTAGAGGCAGGATTTCGGGAAGCACTTTCTGAGTCATTGATATGTGTGTTTTCCCACATAGAACTGTTCTTTGTGCCAACATAAACATTGATGACAGTGTTTCTGAAATGAATTCATGAAGTAATACAAACCCTTCATTGGTGCTGGACTCCAAGCAGCCTCCTTAACAATAATATACAGAGAGCCTACGTTTGTTGTGCTTGATGTCTAGTTCACTGATACCCTGGTCTTATTCTACTTAGTCATCAACTAATTCTCAGGTTAAGAGTACTTCACTGTGGCCCCATCATTGTACTTTAGTGGGAGCAAGGTACAGCACACAATTAAACAGTTCTTGCAACCACCCAGTAAGATAGCATTATTGTTATCCCAGTCTACAGATGAGAAAGTGGAGGTTTCCAAAGTTTAAGTAATGTCTGTGAGACACACTAAATGGTATTTTACTTTCTTGCCTGTTCACACTCTCTTTGCTATTACCATAGTTGATATTATTGGCCATCTATGGGCCCATTAAGAATGACCTCACCAGCACAAGTTTAGGCACGTTTCCAAAGCACTTGCTGTGAGTAGGAAGGGACTCCTTTCACCTTTAACATCCAGGAAATCTTTAGAGTTTTAGAAACTGTGCCTGACACTGAGAACAAGGACCAAAAGAGTATTTCTGATCATATCACAGTATCATGTCAGTGGTGATATTGACCTCCCAGAGGCGAAGGTTGAGTGAAAAGACCTGTGTTAATCCAGCATTGTAGCTGTGGTTATTTCCTGTCCTCCCCATATGGTCATATATATACATTTGGCCCTTAATCATTCATACATGGCATGATCAAAACATGTATTTTTGTGAATGAGTGCTGTGGTGGATACAATTTCCTAGGTAATATAGGGTTAATTACAAATTCCCTTTTGCTCCATCTGTGATTAAAAATTCTTGGAAAATGTCAGAATCCATTTTTTCTTACATGTACTGAGCGTGATTTAATCTTCCTTTCATTTGGAACATCAGTCCTCACTCCCAGAGCTGCGGGTATAGTAAAGAGTGATGTGGAGTATTGAGACTAACATTCAATGCTTAGAAAAATTAATTCCAGATATGATTTTTAAGCAAGTAATTTTCCTTTTCATGCTTAGACCTTTAGCACATTCTCACGTATTTGAAGTTAAACAGCTGAAAATCAAATGATAAAAGCTTTTTTTTCTTTGCTCATATGCAATTCCAGTCAAATATTTACTCAATCATTAAAAAAAAACAAAAACAAAAACAAAACAGCCATTCAGAGGGCTGACATTGCGTCGCAGCCATTCAAGTCCCAGTGCCTCCACTTCTGATCCAGCTCTCTGCTAATGAACCTCAGAAAGCAGAGGAAATTGGCCAATGTCCTCAGGACCCTGCCATCCATGTGGGAAATGTGGATGGAGTCCCAGGCTCCCAGCTTTCATGTGGCCTAACCCTGGTCATTGCAACCATTTGGGGGCTGAACCAGCTAGTGGAAAATTTCCTCCCCACCCTCATCTCCCCACACTAGCAAGGGACTGGTAATTGTAGAGACATGTGGTGTAGATCTATGTGGTTGCTGTCTATGTGAAACTATCATTTAGTCAGAATACAATTAGCAGGGCAAGTTCAGAGAGCTATGAGAAGCCAGGGCAAGAATCCCAGTCTAGTCTGGGTTTAGGGACTAGAAAGGGTCATGGCCAGGATAGGAAAGGCATCCTGTTAGGAGGGATACTCAAACACACAGGATTTCCTTTGTGGGAGACAGCCCTGCCAAAGAGCATTTAGTAGTGTCCAAGGTGAGGCCAGTATGGTGGGAACCGAGTAGGATGGATGGAGGTAGTAATAAGGGGAAAGAGAGGAGGAAAAGATGGGTCATGCTCTGGTTTATTTCTTAATGCAGGTTTCCCACACTTGTTCTCTGCAGAGGACCATTTGGAAATTTATAGCATCATTTGTGGGTCATACAAAATTATAGATTTACTGAATTTTGAGTCCTGCCTACAGTTGCTTTGACAGGATCAGACCCAATGATTTCATGTGCTTTGCATAGCTTGTAGACTTGACATTCTCTACCTCTCATCTAAAGGGAGGTTTGTATAGCTCCAGTAATTCATCCTTACGTTGGACATACATTGACATCAAGAGTACTAAGGATACTGACTGTGATAGGTACTCATTGGGTTTGCACAGTAACCAGGTAATAGTGCTGGGACTTTGCATAGTTAAATAGGGGACATATTTATGTATGCAATCAAGCAGGGGGCAGGGTTTATTCTCAGACAGGTGCAGACCACAGGGAGTGAGCCACACCTGTCTTATTAACAGCCGAACCCTGAATGCCCAGCCCACATACTTCCTGGCATCATGAAGCCATTCAGTCGATACATGGGGACTGAATGAGTGAATGGAGAATCGGTATAACCTTCTTACCCCGTGGCTATTGAAGTGATTTTCTTTCATCTGTACTGCACACACATCTTGAAACACCTCTGCCCCATCACAAAGCAGAATTCACAGAGCATTCTGGGAACTGGTCCTCAAAATATGCAGTTTGACCTTGCAATCCTAGAGCTTGCAGTGTGATGCAGTAGACAGGCATTAAATAGCTCACCATATATATAATTACATACCATAATTATCTACAGTGACAAATAGTGCATCAAAGATGTGCAAGGTGGTATTTAAAGGTACCCAGCAAAGCTCTCTTGAAAAATTGGCATTTGAACTTGATTCTGGAAGGTCAGGGGAGGTTGGAAGGATGCTTTGTGCAGTGGCAGGAAGAAATGTGAAGGCCCTAGGACAGAAAGGAGCAGGAGGTGTCCTAGGGCCTGGTCAGCCAGTGTGGCTGGACCATGGGGAGAGATGCTGGCAGCGGAGCTGAAGCAAAGGTAGGTTAGTGCTTACTCATGCGCGCTTCCCAGTTACAGTAGACATATTTGTCATTGGCATAAGAATCAATAAGGGATGTTGAAAGATTTTTAAAAAGAGGAACACGTGAACAGATCTCACTGGCTATTCTGAGGAGGCTAAAAGGGGAAAAGCAACAGAGGATACTGGGACACGTACACTCTGCCAGACAGGCAGTGTCCCTGTATAATCAGGGGTAGGAGAACAAGAGTACCATGTGAGTAGGAGAGGACAGAAGTCATCCTCATGACTTCCTGTTCATCTTTCTGAAATGACCCATGCATTCCTTGATGCCACACTAAGGCTGGCATGAAGGAGTGGGCTATGACTTTTTATTTACTTTTAACCAGTTTTGTGAAGCAACATATCTGCTGCTTCTTCTGCAGCTGTTATTTGCAGGAGAGGTTGGGGGGGTCACAGCAACAGATCATTTGCTGCCTTGGTTGTAGCCTGGGTAGGGGCCTGTGGTGATGGGGGTGCAGGAACGGAATCTACCCTTCTGTCGGTCATTGGTTTGAAAGCAAGCATTAGCACATATTCAATTTGGTCTGGGAGCTCCCCTTTGGACATGAAACCCTGTCCTTATCTCATTTTCCCATTAATAATGAGCTGTTAAATCATATTGCTCATGCCATTTGCAGAGATAGTGATGTACTGGCCTAATTGTGGTTGCCCTGAGGCTCCATCATTCCCCAATCCTCCTAATGGCTTGGCACGGAGAGTGGGGCTGCTAAGGAACACCAAACACTGGCACCTGTTTTCTAGGGAACACTGATGGCTGGCACGTCCTTTCTAACCATCTTCAGTTGCAGAAACAGGGTCCTCTGCAGTTGATGCAGTCATATTCTAAGGATGAGGTTGCGGGAGAGAGAGATGGCAGGTGTTCACATCTGTACTCTCCCTCCTACCTATCTCCCCAGAGACTCTCAGGAATGCTAATGGCCTCAGACAGGGGGCTGGTGTGGGAGGCTGGGGCTCCTTCCCTGTTTTTTGAATTCCCTTGCTTGAATGTTTAAAGTAGGCCTCTGGTTCCTGTGCATATTTTGTGGGCGGCTTTGGCAAATAGCTAACCTCCCGGGATGAGGCCAGAAGATAAACAAGGATAATGATGTGTGGGTTTGGAACACTCAGATTCACCACAAAGGAGGGTGTTCTGCAAAGGCATGGCCCTGTGGGGTTGGATAGCTACACAGAGTCTAGTTCTCACCGGCAGGGAGGTGATCGTTTATTGTTGTTGCTAGAGGTGCCCAGGCATTGCAGAGTTTTCCAGAATCAGAGGGAATGAGCGTTGCGGGAAGGGTGGTCAGCAGAAGCCTGCACAGATGGTGGGAGATGATGGCATCAAAAAGGTGTAAAGTGCAAGTTCGCCCTGCCCTCAGCTGGTTACATGAATTTCCACAGGTCTCCGTTTCCTAAGCACTATGGTCCCAAATTCTAAAATGGATACAACATTGAGCTATAAAAAAAGAGTCATCCTTTAGCTCCCAACGATCTCTTCAGATGCGTGACTTATTTTGCTCAGCCAGACTGCAGAAATGGATGGTCCTATTTTGATCTCCGCTTCCCCTTATATTGTGAGGACCTTTTTGAGGTGAGATTTGAGATGCTCTCAAGCCCATTGATATGTTCGATTCCCTTGTTTAGACCTAATCTGAGAGTGAGTCTGGATCTATAGTGGAAGAGCAGGAACCCTGGTCATGAGACAGGAACCTTGTGCATCACATTATTCACATCACCTTGTTCCTAAAGGCACTTCCAACTCCTGATCTTGCCTGTCTCCACCCCCAGCAGGACCCTTGCCAGGCTCTTTGAGCTAAAGCCCTGGGGCAGCATGCATGCCCACCACCTGCATCCCTTCTGTGGTGGGACTCATTCTTGTTGAGTTGCTCCTCTTCTTCAAGACTTGGAGGGAACCCCACACTGCAGAATGTGGTTTCTGGGCTTCTCAGTGGCCACCAAGTGACAGAATGGCGTAAGGTAAAGCATAGAGTCAGTTTCATTGCCCTGGGCTTGTTTTTCCCACACTTTAAATCATGCCCTAGCTCTTCTTTGTGGAGAACCAAGACTAAGACATCTGTCTGGGAATTTGAATTTGCCACTCAGTAGCTGTGTACTTGTGCAAATTCCACACATCTTGTAGAATTTCAATTTACTTCTGTATAATACAAGCATAACATGATGCAGGCACTTGGCACAGAAGCTAAATTACAACTTAGGATATACACATGCTGTATCAAGTGCCCGGGTTCTGGTCCCACCTGCTCTACTTTCCATCCAGCTTCTGGCTAATGCACACCATGGGAGGCAGCAGATGATTGCTCAAGTGCTTGATTTCCTGCCACACATATGGGAGATCTGGGTTGAATTCCAGGTTCCTGGTTTCACCGTAGTCTTGCTTTTGGCTGTTGCAGGCATTTGGGGAGTAGTCTGGCAAATGGAAGATCTCCTCTGTCTTTCTGTCTGTTCTTCTATTTCTCCATTTTTCAATAAAAAGGAAATATAAGTATACTAATGTCTTAATTAATGTCTTAATAAGTATATTAATCAGAGCAGTGGAAAGTAGATATCACATTTATAAATACTGGTATGTGGCTACAGTGAGTGCTCAGTAATGGATGGCTCCTTTGATCATTTTCATGATTGTGGCAGAAATAACTGGCTATGCATCAAAGATTCATACTTTCTTCCACAACAAAGGGCTGTGATTCAGAAGCCCTGCCCTTCCCACACACCACAGTGACACCATTGCCCACCTTGCTTGCATTTGTAAGATGCATGTCATGTTCTGGCCAATGGAGCAGAAGTAAAAGTTATGCAAGGCTTCTTCCAGGCCAGTTTGCAAAATGTTATTGCCGTGGTTTGGCCATGTGTTGCAGACAGATCCAGAATGGCTCTAGAACAGATGTCCTTTCTTACTGGATCTTCTCTTCTCCACGAAATTCGGCTGTGCTGAGCCCCAAGGTGTCTTGATTTTAACTGTTAGAGCAGCTACCATTGCTTTGATAATTCGATTGTTAATGTTGCTTTAGTTTACTATTGTTAATGATTCTGAATCCGAACTCGTCTGGGAGCCTCTTTCAGTGTTTTTGGTGGTTAAGCCTGAGTATTCGAGTTAGAACCCCTGGCTGTGGCTTGTACTCCATAACTATATGAGCTCTGGAGTCTGTGCGAAGTGACTGTAACTACACAGTGGGTCACGTGGGTGTGATGAGGATTGCAAAAGGAAATCTATATAAACATTAGGACTTTATCTGGCTCAGGGTAAGAGTTAAAAGAAAGTTAACCACCCAACCACCTTGTCCACTATCAGCATCTTCACCTCCATGATCGTCACCACCGTCTCTGTGATTTGTCGATGGAGAATTGGGCATTGAGTGAAAGGGAACTGTTCTGTGGTCTGCAGTGTACAAACCCTAGAAAGGACATGGAGCAATGTGTAAGACTTTATACATGTTGACTAACTTCACCACAAACAGTGTGAAGTTTTACTACTCTCCTTTCACAGATGAGGAAGTTGATGTCCGACACATGAAGGAACTTGCTCATGTTTACAAGTACATTTTGGAACTGGATTTCCATTCACTAGAGTTAATTCTGCAGAATTTCAAGATGCAGCTTGGAAAAAGCTGGCAGTGTCAATAACTAACTAGCTCTTTGGCTTTTGGAAATTTTCTCTATTATCCCTGAACTTTTATGTCTATCCTTTTAGTAAAAGGGCCAGTGAGATAGAGGGAAGCCCCAGGTATCATACTACATTCTTGAAACACAACACTGTCATACAATTTTACCATCAATTAACAAGGTAAATTACTGCTTCTATTTTATAGTTGAGGAAAATTGAGACCAAAGAAAAAGTTGGTCACTTGCTCCAAATCTGTGACATGTTCAGATTCCTGGGTGTGCATCAACAATGGCATAAAACTCCAAGTCACTCCATCTCAGCAAGTAGAGGATTTTCAAGACTGCTTCGGGTTGTTGATTTACTCAGTAGAATTCTTGGCTCCTGTAGATTGTGTTCAGGAAGCAATACAAGGAAAATAAAATTTGGTTATCTGGGTTGATACCCATCTTCTCTCACTCTAGAATGATGAAAATGGGGCACAGCTGCCTCGTGTGAACCACAGGGTCAGTAGGAATCAGGGACCTTAGTTCTTTTGGTTGGAACCGCCCCCTCCATCCCACCGTCACAGAATCCTAGCTCTAGCTTCCCCCATATTTTTAAGGATGAGGGAGGAGCAATTTAAACCCTAATATTGCATCCTTTCTCCCTCCCCTCCCAATTCTCCCAGTGTGTGTTCTGTGTCATTAACCAAGGCCCAGGCAGGGGAGAGCAGGAGCAGGAGTTGCTTAGGTTTAAATGGAAGTTGTCGCACTCTGTTTATCTGCTTTAGTGGGAAGCTGTCCAGGAAATGGAAGTTGGGGACATTAAAGGGGAGGGTTTTTGTTTTGTTTTGTTTTGTTTTGCCTTTTAATGAGCTGCTTCCAGCCTGCCAGGTGATAGCAGGGGGTTAGTGATTGCTTTAGGGGATCTGATAACAAGGAGGTGGACCACATCTCTGTGTGTACCTGCGTGATGGCCTGATGGACCAAGTCATCATTAATGCAAACAGCTGGACTGCCAAACTACTCAGGGTTCCTCTCATGCCACAGCAGAGGCCCCGTAGGGATGGAGGTTGGAGTGGGGAAGGCAGGAGGAAGAATGATAAGCCCCAGTGTCCCTTTGAATATAGTCATCCTTTGACCGCTTGGGGAGTGAATCAATGGATGGAAGATCTTCCTGTCTCTCTCCCTCTGTGTATCTGACTCTCTGATAAAAATAAAATAAATCATACACACACACACACAGAATCACCCCATTTGCTGACTGGATATTCTGTAATTCTTGGACCTGAATCTGTGTAGACAACTGCACAGAGATGGATGTTGAAATAACCTCAGGCAGGTAGAGGGATAACCAGTGTCCACTAAGTGCCCTCAAATACTATAAGCAGCCTCCATGCAGCTGTGACTCAATTTCTATCCAATGAGAGGAAATGGATAGTGAGGTGGGGAATGTGACAGGAACAAGTGAAAGATGGGGGTGCCAGTGGGGCTAGAACGGAGTCCTGGGCCTCTCCTTCCCACTCACTGCCATGAGGGACTGTGAGCCCTGCTATTGCCCACAGGGCTTGTGTAAGAGAGGCTGTGGATCTTCTAACCCAGGCCCTTTCCAGACAGGCACAATGGACCACAAACAAGACACCAGCAGGCTCCTGGCTAAACACCAGGCTTTGCTGTCTTGGAATGGGGTGTTCTTGTCAAAGCTTACCTATTGATCTTGTGCAGACTGTCCGGTAGAAGCTACAGATAGCACCCTCCTCCACCCACACCCACCCACCCACCCACCCACACACACACACACACATTTGTACCTTGCCTCATGGTTTCCAGAGCATTGCCGCCCACCCTCATTTGAACAGGTCTATGGGGGCAGGCAGGCGTTCAGAGTCCGGCTATGGTGTTTGATAGAATAGGTGGAAATCTCAGCTCTGAGACTTCAGGATAAAAAGGTCTGATCTCAGCTTTATGATTTGGGATATGGGCATAAAGGTCAAGGGAAGATGAGATGACACACTTGAAATCTTTAGTTCAGCACTCAGTTACTTTTTATTTGCCACTATTATTATTTATTTGCTGCTGTGTGTGTGTGTATGTGTCTATCTGTCCCTTCCACTTTCACTGTAACTCTGCATTTCAAATAAATCTTTAAATTTTCAAGACAAATGCTACCGTCTTACTCATTAAAAAATATATATTTATTCATTTGAAAGAGCCACAGAGGGATAGGGCTTGGGGTACAAAGTAGAAATCTTCCATCTGCAGTCTTCCATCTTCCATCTTCAGACCCCAGACAGATACCTGGCTGAAGCCAGGAACCAGGAAGCTTCTTCTAGGTCTCCCATGTGAGTACAGGGTTCTAACACATGAGCCATTTTCTGCTGATTTGCTAGGCACTTTAGCAGGGAGCTAGATCAGAAGCGGGGGAACTAGGATATGAACTAGCAACTACTTGGAATGTCAGCATTGCAGACAGCAATTTTACCAGTTAGCCTCATCTTCCTCATCTTTGGTGTTCCATAGCTGAGTCCTACTGTTGGATTCTTAAAGTAAGTTGAGGCACAGGGACCCTTGCCTTATGCCAACACCCTGAGCAGAACAAAGGCACTGAGATCATCCCATCTAGCTCTCTAACCTGACTAAATACTGTCACACCCTGGTATAATGTGAGCTGTTGTCCACCATGGTTGTGAAATGCTTAAAATAATGTGTCCTGGGTTTTACCTCAGTGCTCCCAGCAGGCTTGGCTAACTCAAGGCATGGGCTGTAATAGAAGCAATATCCGCAGAGTTGACTACGTGCAGAGACCAAAGGCCCAGAACCAAGATACCTGGGATGTCTGGCTCCTTCCTCCATCCCAAACCCATTCTATACCAGGATCCTGATAACATGGTTCTCCCTGACAAATTTGTTGCTTAGCTGGACTAATGGGATCTGGACTATAAGCGTTAGTTATGTGAAACCTGAGTAAGTTGAGTAAATCACCTAATATCTCTGGCACTTTAGCTCTAAAATGGGATAATCCCCCTTCATTCTGTGAACATCAGATGCAACAGTGTGTGTAGAACGTGATGCCTATTGCCTAGCATATAGTAAGCACTCAATAAAGTCATCATTTTCTCTTTGTTCATGTAATGAGTAATTTGTGCTTAAAGCATTTGGGGGACTGGAATTCTGATCTCAAAGGAAGGAGAGTAGGGCGCCAGAGTCAGTGAGCAGCTACGAGTGATTGCTAAGGAAATAGAGCTGTTTAGAGGGTGGTTATTTATTTGTGAAATAAACCACCCAGGATTGTACACAGTGTGAGATTATTTTTTCAAACTGTGAAATGCAATTTGTATAACATGATCTATGGATTATTAAATTCACTTAGCCTTGAGCAAGTCTGAAATTGAGCAATTATCTTTGCTTCTCTGAGCCCCTGCTTTTGGGTCTGTTGCGCTGTTGTGGCCATTGCCCCCAGCTGGCCTCTGAGCTGAGGCAGGGTAAGAGGCCCGGGAAACAGTAACTCCTCAGCAGAGGCTTCTTAGGAATGTGGAGGAGCAGAGTATGAACCTTGGGAACTGAGAAGGAACAGCCACAGGCAGAATGCTAGTTAGCAGACTCCACAAAGAGACAGTGTGTGCAGGACAAGAGCTCCAGCTTGATACTCCTCCACCTGCCCGGACAGGGGCTGCCACCCCAGTGCACATGCTCCTTGAGCCTGACTGGGAGCAAAGGACAAGTGGAAGGGGATATATGCGGGAATGGGGGGTTACAAGAGGGGAGAGGGCCAGGTCAGACTCTAATATGTAGTAGCTGTTTCCATGTCTGCCTCCCCTGCCAGACTGTGCACCCTGGAGGACAGGACTGGGCCATGACACTGCCACCCATGTCCTGAAGACCTGGCTGGCACACAGCAAGCCAACATTGTTTTAAGAAGACACTTGTGGGGGTCAGGGACCTCCTCCTCCCTTCTGCAAATTTTTGTGCCTCACATGGCAAGGCTCTACACTACCGGGAGAATTAACCAGATACATACAGCAAAGGACAGCAAGGATCTTTATTTGCTTTTCCAGGGAGAGATATGACAGCCAGGGATGGTGATCTGAACAAGGTGTCATTTTCAATTCCTGAGTGGGCTCTTCTTTTAAAAACGAACTGCCCAAGTGTTTGGCAAAAAGCAAAAGAACCTTCTGCTTTGACTGCAGTAGGGATTGGTAAGTGCATATTTGCTACAGAGGAGGTGCAGTGGCTTGGTGTGTAAGGATCTTAAAATTCCCTTCTGAGCACAGAGGGAGTTTCCCAGAACATTAATTGCCCTGCACAGCGTAGGATGATTGGACAGCCAGATGGTGGCGGGTCACTCATAATCAGCAGCATTCAGAGCTGCAATGCCCCCTATGCCCTTCCCCTCTCCTGCCTCTCTTACTGGTGTTTAAAGAGCAACTCCCTGAGTTGTGGAGCACTGGAGGAAGATACTGGATAGCTGGAGAGTGAACAGAGGTGATCCAAGCCTAGTGCTGGTGCCAAGCCTTGAAGTCATCCTCGGCAGCCTGTAACACAAACAGCAAACACACCTTTCCTAATCCAGTGATGGCTTATTCAAAGCAGTCACATACTTCAGATGCTTTGCTATTTCCCAGCTGGCAAAAATGCCCTATTAATCAAAATACCAGCAGCCAGCACATGCATAGTCTCACTTTGACTTTTAAATTAATGTCTGGTCTCCCGAGTTTTGAAATAACAAGATTTTCCCGTGTAACCGATGCAACTTTGTCATTCACAATGAAAAGCAGCAGCTGGACTGACAATTGGTTTGTTTTCCGCCGGGGCCATGGTTGTGTGCCATTTTCTCCAAGTGACATGGGCTCTCTGAACAGAGTTATGCCTGTTACAGGCTTATATCTGGTGTTCCTGAAGCCACCTGGAGCTGGTGGGTGATTGTTTGGGCCTGCTGTGTGGGGTGGAGGTCTGTAGCAATTCCTGAATAAAGTAGAGTTATAGTAAAGCCAGAGGACATGAGAACATAGAGGCTTCTGATAGGGGTGGCCAATTGGTGGCCACTGAGTGGGGACTTCTCCAGTAAAGTCTGCTTTAGAGCACAGGGCATGTCAGAAGCAGGATGAGGCAGGAACTCAGCTCCGTCTGCTCCTTATTGCTGTCAGCGTACCTCCCTCTCCCTTGTGTACTGGACTGAATCTCCAGGCAGCTGTGTGTGGTCTCTACCTTTCCTTCTTTCTCAAGCCCTACCCATATGGGATGTTGGCATTGCAGGTGGAGGCTTAATGTGCTACATCACAACACAGCACAATACAGCACCACAACTGTAACCCCACAGAAGTGAAACATGTCTCCCTGAAATGCCCTTTGCTTGCCTGCACCCTTTCTATCCATCATGTAGCTATTTAGCACTGACCATTAGATCTGTGCTGGGCTGTGACAGAAAAACATAGATCTCACAGACTACAGGTAGTAAAACGATTTGTAAAAATTTTGCCAACAATGAATTCATTACAAGTGGTATAGGTGTAGCAAAGGAGTGTAGGGTGCTGAGAGAGCAGTTCACGATTAAGATGTAGTCAGGAGATCTGAACGGCACATCTGCCATGAGGGTATTTTACCTGGAGTTTCTTGGAAGGGAGGGAGGAAAAAGGGAGAAGTTCTGTAAGAGTGAGCAGCTTGTACAAAGGCCTGAAGAGGGAGTCCAGAAATTGAGAGCTGTAGCAGCTGGTGAGGTGAGGAAGGACAGATCAGCAGGGCCTTGTAGACCAGACCAAGGATGGAGTCTTTATCCTAATACAAGGGGGCAGTTGAAGAGGATTGAAGGCAAAGTGTCTTCACCATAATGTATTCTTATCCCCAATGCATGGTTGGCATCACCCCATGACTGTGCAGTGCCCATACGTTCAGATCTGTTGGGTGAAACAAGTGTGTCAGCCAACCTAAGGCTTCTATTCTATTTATCTCCTTTCTATTCTTTTCACTTAAGTACATGGCCCTTCCAAAATCAGTCCAAGACACATTTAGAGAAGTCCTCTTTTAAAATGCATCTCAGTTGTTAAACAGTTGCTGATACCTACTGTGTGTCAGCACTGTGCTGAGCTGAGGTTGGAGATGGTTGAAGCAGGTGAAGACTTACCTTATCGGCTGCAGAGAACCACGGGTAAAGGAGGCAATAAATGGCCTATACCCTGTCTTCCAAAAATGGGGGTATGTAGCTTAGAGCTCTCCTTCTAGGACAGATTCCTAACTCAGCTCCCCACCAGCATACCCTCCAGGTGAGAAATGCTCCTTTCTCTTCCCCAGTCCTGTATCTATACCATAATAACAATACGATAGCAGATATTTAAACCATGCTTACTGTATGCCAAAGCTTTTCACATGGATTAGCCCAGTCTGGAACAACCCTTGGGGATAACACCATTCCACAGAGGCAGAAACAGAGAAAACATTCAATCAATATCTTATGAACCTAAAATTGCATGGCTGGGCCATGCCAGAGCTAGTGTTGGATCTCAGATGATCTGACACCAGCGACTGGGCTGGTGATAGATATATGACCTTGTTTATGGCTGTGAATTTCCCTCTACATTGGGACATGAGACTCCTTGTTTATTTTGTTTCCTCTAGATACATAGGGGTTAGCTGTATGTGTGCCCTATCTCAGGTATTCAAAATAAACATCCATAGTGATTGCAGGTAAAGGATGAGTAAAACCCGGGGTCATAAATCTGGAGCATAAGCAAGCAACAAGCCTTTGAGGCTGGGTGCACTGTGGAGAGGAACATGTCCGTGGCAGGTCCGTAGTTAAGACCCATTGTGCAGTCTCCTGAGTATCAGGATTGAGGTCAGTTCAGAGGAATTGATCTTGCCCCTTACATGGGTGTTTGATTGGAGTCTGAATGCTCCACAATTATCCTAATGCTTCCTGGAATGTAATGTCTTCCCAGACATTCTTGGAGACCCTCAGGGACTGCCCAGATCAGCTTGGAATGTATGTCCCCTCTGGGAGATCCTGTGGCTATGCCTGAACTGGGTCTTTGGCCATCCTGATCCCACTGGCCACACTGACTGTTATTGCTCTTGAACCTGACCCTGAGTGGCATCCTCCACATTTCCCCTCCAGCTTCCTACAGGACTGTCCTGACTCTATCAAAAACAATCAGGGATTCCTCCCCTTTTGCTCCACTACCTAGTTTTGAATACACTCTACCACTTCTGCAGTCTGAACTTGCCTCTGATTGCCACTGGAAGCACTCCCTCAGTATGGTCCAATCTTTGTTGAGGACCCCACCCCCAGTGCTTGAGCAGTGTGGTTTGACCTTGGCGTAGACACCAGCATCCAAGCACCAGCCCCAGGGCCCCTCAATACTCGCCCTCCCAAGGTCCTCCAGATAGGAGTCCAAAGCCTCTGCTAGGCTAAACCCTTTATCCTCTGACTCCTTTAGGTTTTGTCTTCTGTTCAAGGTCAGATTCAGCACTTTAGAAAGGGGAGGAGCGGGCCCATCCAGAGCAATCAGTCCCCCTCCCCATCACCATTGTGTCCTAACTGAACCCCTTTATGTGGGGGGAGGCCATTATGAAGATTTGTCCTTATTAATGGCCTGTCTTTATGCCCCTGAATAGCCTCCTTGGGCAATCTTGGACACCATTCTCTGCCACCAGCGGGGCACACAGATTCTTCTGCAGAGATCTGCTGGCAACAAGGAAAAGTGTGCCCCTGGTCTCTGATTCTGCAACTCACAGTGAATACTCGTTACCCATGGAGTGTTGGTCCTGCTCTGAGCATGGAGAGAGTAGAAGCACCAGGGCTGGAGACAAGAGCCGGTGGGGCGAGGGGAATGAGGGAGAATGGGGTGCAGGGAAGCTGGAAGGAGAGTGGTGTCTGTGTGAGGTAGCGCATCAGCAGCTTGGGCTGACACTGAGAGACTGGAGCCTGCACGTGTCTGCAGAGAGCTGGTTCCCCAGGCCTCCGAAGGTTAGGGTCAGAGCAAGCAGCCAGCAGCCTCCTCGGAGCTGGCTCAGAGTGCAGATCTTGCAGTGCTCTGAGGACGTAGGCTTGATATGACTCCTCTCTAGGGAGAACAGCGTTGTCTTCAAACCCTTTTGTGGAGCTGCAGCAGAGTGGGTTGAAACAGTGATGGGAGGAAACCAGAGGTGGTGATCACAAAGGAACAGAACATGAGAGGAAGGGGGTAGTCAAGGATACCATTTCTGAGGAAGGGGTGGTCCTGGGGTCATTTGGGAGGTGGGGGAACATATCTGACCAAGAGAATAAATAGCATGTGCTAAGGTGCTGAGGTCCTTTCTCCGAGGCAGGACTCTGGACCAGCAGTGTCTGCAACAGATGAGTATAGGTTGGTCCTGCACATTCTCGGCTCCCACCCAGATCTACTACACACCAGCTCTGAGGGTGGGATCGCCTGAGAGCCATTGGGTTTGTGCTTGGGAAATAAGGAGCAGAGATGCCTGAAAAGAAGAGGAGAGCTAGATAGGGCCAGCTGAGCTGCTGTGGCACATTTGGATGTAAGTGCGATTGGAAGTCTCTGAAGCATTTTCAGCACTGGAGTGATAGTATCTAATTTTTATTTTCAAAATCATTTTTGGAGACAGACACTTGGCGCGATAGTTACGCTGCCTGTTAGGACACCTGCAGTCCCTATCCATGTGCTTGGGTTCAAGTCCTGAGGCTGATTTCAATTCCAGTTTTCTGCTGATGTGTACTATAGCGGGCCAGAGGTACTGGCTGTAGTAATTCGTGCCACCCACATGGGAACTCTAGATGGAGTTCCTGGCTCCCGGCTTTGTCTAGCCCAGTACCAGCTCTTGTTAGCATTTGTGAGCAGTGATCAATACTGGGAGACCATTGCCTGTCTCACCATCTTTCAAATACAAACAATTAAATAAGAATTTAGGGCCCGGTGCAGTGGCCTAGTGGCTAAAGTCCTCTTTTTGAACATGCCGGGATCTCATATGGGTGCCGGTTTTAAGCCCAGCAGCCCCGCTTCCCATCTAGCTCCCTGCTTGTGGCCTGGGAAAGCAGTTGAGGACGGCCCAAAGCCTTGGGACACTGCACCCACATGGGAGACCCGGAGGAAGTTCCTGGTTACTGGCTTCGGGTCAACACAGCTGTGGCCATTGTGGTCACTTCAGGAGTGAGTCATCAGATGGAAGATCTTCCTTTCTATCTCTCCTCTTCTCTGTGTATCTGACTTTGTAATAAAAATAAATAAATCTTAAAAAACAAATTTAAAACATTAATTACCCACACTGTGTTCTTAAGCAATAAAAATAGGCATGCTCATGATGCAGGAAGTGTAGGAAGTGATGGCAGGGGGTGGTGTCCAGCACAGGATGAAAAAATAGTTGGGACAGGTTTGTCACAGCAAGCGCCTGCACTCAGTGGCCCACAGCAGGTGTCCAGTAAATATTTCCTGACAGGATGATCACATTTTAGACCTTCCTGTGTTCTCTTCACCCCCATATGTTGCATTCATAGTGTTTGTCATACAAGAAATTAAGTAAGTTGTGTATGGTTGTCAGTGGGTCTTTTCTGCTCTGCTGTGGTCTTCACAAAGCAAGAGTGGGAAGTATACCTCACATGTAGGAGTGTGCTGAACCAGTGTTAAATTAATAATTGAATAGAATCATAGTCCCTCTCTAAATGGGCTATTACTATTCCCTTTTATGGAAGCTGAGCCATGGCAAGTGGTAGGTTGTCTGAGAAGCCCAGAGCCGAGCAGTGCACAAGCTAGAACCAGGACCCATGCTTTCAGGACTGTTATTGCATGTCCCTGCTACTCTGTTTCCATTTTTGCTGTGATAGAAGAGGCATCATCACAGGAGTCCAGGACAATGTCTTCCCTGGTCAGATGATCCTCCACCAAGTGCTCTCCATCCTTGACTGACATGTCGGAATGCAGGGCATCAAAAGGCAGTAGCTATTTTGGCCTGCCTGGTTGCCATGGTAGTTGACCTATGGAAGTCAGGGGCACCATCCCTTGTAAACAGTAGCTGAGGCCTGAGTGTGCATATTCATGGTGGGGCCAGCCGTGCAGAGGGGGAGGAAAGGAGGCCATGCTTGGCTTTACCTCCAGCTACTCCTGCTGTTCAGGGCTTGAGCACCTTGTACATGTAGTGGTGTTGTCCAGGCAACCAGATTGCTCCCAGCAGCACTTCCCCTCAGTTCGTGATCTGAAGGATCTGCTGTTACTGACAGGAAGAGGAGAGAGGGGGCGCAGGTGTGTATGAAAAACACCTGGAGTATGTGGTGCCATCCTCCAGTCCTAGCAGCTGTCTCAGGAGCACCAGCTGTGTACCAGGTGCCATGGGAACACTCTGGACACTGTTTTGTTTAGTCGTCAAATGCCCATGTGAGACCGTGACCATGAACAAGAAATATCTATTGTATGGAACAAGCACACAATGTGATAATCAGTGTCTCCACTTCAGAGAACAAAACTGTGCCTTGGCAAATAAATGTATAACCTGATCCACCTCTCAGACAGAAGCATGAACTGGGTCTGCATGATGTCCAGGCTCATCCTCTGTCCCTCTTTGAGTTCTGTCCTTTGCCCCATTCTCCTGGAGCAGCCTGATGCTTCCTTCCAAGGACTATATCTTGTGTATAGCTGCACTCACCGGCTAAGCAGCTGTCCTGTCCTCTGTGGGCCCTTTTTCTTCCTTCTACCTCACTAGAGCTCATTTTTGCTGTATAATGTGACCAAGACAGGGGACACTTCCTGTCACATTTTAGATCCTTTCATTTATTCGGAAATATGGAGTGAGTTTCTACTATATCTTGGACCATGTCTGAGACTGTGGGATTGATAGTGCATGAGTAGCGCTGCCAGTGTCTCCACTCTCATTGCATATATTCTATTGAGGGGAGAGAAAAAAAGCAAAGCTCGGAGGAGGAGGAGTAGAAAAGCAGCAGTAATGCTCTTTTGGGTAGTAGAGAAACATGCTATGAGGAGAGCAAGATGCAGCAATGGGATGGAAAACATGTATGAAGAGTTCAGATTGGGTGGTCAAAAGCTTCATCTCTCAGAAGGTGTCCTGGGAGCAAGACTCAACCAGTTGTAGGAGACCCTTAGGACCTGCAAGTTAGACTCAGGGCACGGCAAGTGCAGGTGTTGTGAAGTGGGAGCTACCATCTGACTGTGGGACAGACCAGAGTCAGCGTGACTGGGAAGAGAAGTGGAGGTGGTGGCAGAGCCAGTTGGCGGGGGCCTTACTGGCTGTGGCAAGGGGTTCATGTCTAATTATACCCAGTATGGGAAGCTGTTGGGGCGATGCAAATAGGAAATGATATCCTCTGATTTGCATGTCTAAAAAGGTCATTTGGGCTGCCACAGAGGGATGACTTACAAGGGGAGGGCAGGAGGAGAGAGGAAGGGTGGTCATGCCTGCAGGAGAGACTGGCCTTGGGTGTACCAGGTCCCAGGGAGAGAACAGACAAGTGAAGCACTGAGATGATGGACAGGACTGTACTGCATAGACTGGCAGCCAGGAAGATACGTAATGGAGGCCCTGTTCTGAAGGAGTTAATTGCAAAGAGATGGTGGGGATGAGACCCAAGCGTGGGGTGGGAGGGCATACTCATAGATATACAAGGAATTGAAAATGAGAAGGAGGTAGAGTCCTCCCTGCCAGGCCCACTTGCCACTCTCTGCCTCATCTCTGGCTCCCCAACCCCTCTGCTGGTCCCTGATCCCATGGCAGCAGCAGGCTTGGAATCCAGGTGTCCAGCATCAAGCTCTCTCCAGCCCATCTGCCCAACCAGAACCCTTAGCTCCTGAAGTTCATCGACAAGAATGGCAGCCATTTTGCAGGCTGGGGGCAGGCAGTGCTGATGTCCCAGCTGCAGCTGTGCCCCAAGTGCCCTGGCATAGATGTCTGGCCCAGTGGGAAGCAGGTGTTGACTGTACCAAAGTCATGCATTCCTCCCCATGTTGAAGTCACACACTAGCATGAAGTACAATAAAGCCTATCCCTACACATGCCCTAGGAAGTGGTCCAAGAACAGCTCGTGGCTCCCTGGCTCCTACAGATTAACACTGAGAATAACTAAGACTCGAGTCACATTCTGAATTCTTTCTTTGTTAACATATAATCCCTACAATGACCCTTCAAGGTAGAGCCCACCATAACCACAATTTACAGACCAAGAAACTGAGGCACAGGGAGATGCAGATATCCAAGTTTCATAGGTAGTAAGAGGATGGGAACAGGATTTAAGCCCTGAAAGTCTGGCTCCTGAACCAGTTCTCTGCACTCTGTGAGCAAAGACTAATCCACAACTCCTCTGCTGGAATGAGAAGCTCTTTGGTCTTTTCCTCCATCTTCCCAGCCCTCCACAGTGATGATGAGTTCAAGCACTGAGATAGCTGAGTGTGAATCCTGATCTAGTATTGATGAGCTCTCTCAATATCAAAATTACCAAAGCACAGAATAATGTGAGCAATGAAAAGCGTGTTGAGTGTGAGTTGCCACAGCCCTATCCCAAGCACCACATGTCATCACCTATGGCAACTCACACTGAGGAGGTTTCCACGTGCGAGATTCAAACTGGCTTGAATGTAAAGAAAATGCATTGGACTGCATCACTGAATTGTCCTAACATAGATCTCCTCTCAGGTTAGGCTAGATCCAGGAGTGACATGCCGTGTGGTTAAGAGCATGTCTTTTTGCACTCTTCTTATTTATGAGCTGCTTCCTCAGATGTAATCTCCTCTGTGATAGCCAACAACCCTGTGCTAATAATCCTTAGTCCCACAGAATGGAGCTATAGGTCTAGTATGAGCTCTGAATGTAGTGGGTTGGCTTCATCTGGATGACATGCCTAAGCTTGACTCTGTCACTATATCCTGGGGAATGTGGTACAATGTTCAACCAAGCCTGCCAATAGATTGACCCTGAGATGAACTGAGTAGAGGACAGTCACCTCTGTGACCAGGAGAAGTGCTTAGGGATGGCAGCAACTACAACAGGTGTCTTCATAGAGCCACTGGAGATGTTCAAGTAAAGAAGTAGATAATCAACCAGTGGTTTAGAACAGGCACCTTAACTGTGGTGTAGGGGGCAATCTGAGCCAGAGACATGATGTCTACTGGTGCTGGAAGAACAGTATTAGATATAACCATTTGAACAACTATTAGAAATCAAACCAAGCCTAAAGCCAGACAGAGGGACTTAGGTTTTACTTTGTAGGAACTTGGTAGTCACAGAGTGTTTCTGAGTGAGAGAGTGGTACAGCCTGAGTTTTGTCTTAGTATGATTAATATTGCAGAAATCAGTAGGATACACTAAAAGGGAGAAGAAGTCTTTCCAAGATGTTGGTCAGCATTATATGGAGGTGTAGACCCAGGAAGTAAGTGTTAAAATCTTGACTCTACCAGTTTAAATTATGGGACAAGATAACTTCACTTTTCTTTTTTCAAAATTGATTTATTTTTATTTGAAATGCAGATTTACAGAAAAGACAGAGAAAGATCTTCCATCCCCAAATGGCTGCAGTGGCCATAGTTGAGCAAATCCAAAGCCAGGAACCAGGGGTCTCTTCCAGGTCTTCCACATGGGCACAGGGGCCCCAGGACTCAGGCCATCTGTTGCTACCTTCCTGTTTTAAATTTGTTTTTATTTATTTTCTAGATCTATGCATTCATTAGTTTGAAAGGGAAGAGTGGCAAAGATAAAGAGAGACAGGCAGAGCGTGAAAGAGAAAGTGAGATATTCTGTCCACTGATTAATTCTCCAAATGTCCACAACATCCACGTCTGGGCCAGGGCGAAACCAGGAACCTGGAATCCATCTGAAAGTCCCGTGTGGGTGGCAGGGAATCAAGCACTTAGCCATCCTCCACTGCCTTCCCAGACAAAGCAGCAGAGAGGTGGATAGAAGCTGGGACTCGAACTGGCACCCTGACATGGGATGCCAGTGTCGCAAGCAGAGGCTTGACCTGCAGCCACACAGTATGGGCTCCACTTCACAGTACTTCATCTCAGTGTTTTCATCTGTGATAAATGAAATAATAATCTTGATCTGAAAGGAAGAGTGTGATTTTGATGATTTCTGGAAAGCTCCTATCATCGTGTGTTATACATAGATAGTACTCAACAAACACTACCTTTTTATTCTTCCTATGACCCAAGCATCTGATTCAGCTGAAGCACTCAAAGATGAAGTGCTGATTTACAGAGACCATGGGGTTGGCACTTGGAGACCAACATCAAATCCAGCTTCTTTATGTCCCAGTATTGTGACTTTGCATGGCTTAGTTAACCAATCTGAACCTGTTTTCTCATATAAAAATTACATTTTTAACTTTTTTTTGGCGAACAAATAAAGGACTCAGCATGTTGCCTGCCTACCAGATAGTGAGTGAGCCCCAAAGAGTCATAACTAGAAATTGGCACTTAAGCCATTTCCTTGGGAAGGAGGGACTCCAGGATGAAGTCACCAAATAAAGGAGCATTCTATGTGGCAGCCGAGAGGATAGTCTCCTCTGCCTGGTGGATGTGGTCCTCCGTGCTTCTCATTCTCTCCCACACACAGCACAGCGAGCTGAGACGTGCAGTGGCCTTCTGATGGGATTCATAATTCCATATCTTTAAAATTAAAATGCAAAGCTTATTTTCCAGGAGGGGATCATTAGCACCGTAGCAGCTTCCGGCTGCAGAGCTCAGGTGCTGTGCTTGTAATTTGTAACCAGCACCTTCCCATTTGGCTCTTTTGTAGCCATCTGGTGCCCTTCATGGAGATTTTTTTGGGTGGGTGGGGGAAGAATCTATGGCATTGAGTAAAATGCCACCAGAAAATTGAAATTGACCCACTCTAGCTCAGGGCACCAACAGAGGTCCCTGTCTCAGTCCCCACAGAAACGTCCTCTCCAGCACTGCCTCCCCTCTTACTGGTCCATAGCCAACACTTTTCCAATGAGATTTTTCCAGTGCTATGATTATTTTATTGCCCCAAGAATCAGAATAATTATAAGTTTCAGAGTGATTTCCCAGGAAAAGATGAACTTAGGCTTTTGCATAAACACATGTGAAAGAAGAGGTTAGAGACTGGTGCAGTATATTTGATTTCAGACACACGAGTTTCATTTCACTTGCAATGCTTAATAAATTTGTATCTGTTGCTTTATTTTTAATAAGAAAAGTGATGGTGATTGCTACCATTCATTGGTAACGTGCTGTGCATCAGGCTATGTGAGGTATTTTACAAATGTTGCTACTAAGCAGCCCAACTGGGGTGGGACTGCTTAAATTAGTGTTCCTTTTCAGTCCGTAGATTGCAGGCCATTAACTGGTCATAAAAGCAACCTCAGTATTTAAACAAGTATTTAAATGATGAAATGGTGCAAAATGACGTACAATAAAATAGCAAATATCAGACAGCATTTCAAGAAACAGGTAGAAGAGGGTTTATAGATCTGTATCTCAGACATGAGGAAGGGAATGAGTGTGTGTGTGAGTGTTTATCATGTTATGATGATAAATAGTTTTGAAAACCACTAGCCTAATGCCGTGGTTCTCAGACTTGATCATGCATCAGAAACACCTGGAAGGCCTACTGGACCGGAGTGCTAGCATCACCTCAGAGTTTCTGATTCAGCGGGTCTGACAAGGGCCTAAAAGTTTGCATGTCTAACAAGCCTCTATGTGGTATTAAAGCTTTTAGTTGCCAACTGCACTGGCCATGGGTTTAACCCCTGGAATAATTATGCCCACTTCATAAGCCAGGATGCTGAGATTCAGAGAAAGAAAGTAACTCATCAGGTTCTGCAGTTAGTAGAACTAAGAGTTCGAATTCAGACCCAGTTTGTAATGTAACTTTCAGACTGTAACCTATGATATGATCACTTTGGTTTCAGAAATATTCTGTCTTTAATGAGTGGATCTGGTGATCATTTCTTCCTGCATATTTTGTGTCTGATTTGCATTTTCTCTCCAGTTATGTGTAGTGTGCCTGAGTGACAGAGAGGAAGATCTTCCATCTGTTGATTCACTCCCCAAGTGACCACAACGGCCGGTGCTGCACCAATCTGAAGCCAGGAGCCCCTTCCGAGTCTCGCACATAGGTGCAAGGTCCTAAGACTTTGAGCCATCCTCGACTACTTTCCCAAGCCACAAGCAGGGAACTGGATGGGAAGCAGGGCTGCTGGGATTAGAGCCCACACCCATATGGGATCCTGGCGCATTCATGGTGAGGACTTTAGCCACTAGGCTACCACCCAGGCCCAAATAAACATTTTTAAAAGAGTAAAAGTCAATTGCTGTGGGATTAGGCAGAGCTGGGTCAAAACTGTGTTTATTTCTATGTGATCCTAAACCATTTTCCTTACTATGTCCTGGTCTTGACTTGTCTGTCTTTTTTTATGTGGGACTTAAGGTGCCCATAACCTCATGGATGTTTTTAAATATTAAGTAACATATATAAAAACTGGACATTGTGCTTTGTACTTAATAAGTCCTTATGTAGAAAACCCATGTCCATCATTCATCTACTCGCAAATATTTATAGTGCACAATTAGTTTTAAACATTGTGATGTATACAAGTCTATCAAAGCAACCAGAACTATGGCTGCCTCACCAGTTATGGCTTAATGGGCACACCTGTCTTCACTCTTTATTCCATGCCCATGGCAGATATGATTAATTGGCCTTTGAATCATTTCACACAGAGCTCACTAAGTGACTTTAGTATCTTTCTCTACACAGCAATTCAGGCAGCACTACCCGCAAATGGAGGGAGTATGAACCCTGCTTTTTTTAGCTCTTGTTCAGTGAGACCCAAAAACATGCCCTCACTTTAGTGTAAGAACACTCACTTTTAGTGCAAAAGCCACAGTCCTTAGGAACTGCTTTCACTGGAGAGGGCCTGATGTGTGAAGCTCCCAGGAGGAGCTTGAAAGCTGGAAGGACAAATAGGCCTTCAGTGGAGCTCAGTGATGGGTGGTGATAAGGGAAAAATGCAGGAGAGACAAAAGGACAGTACCTGTTCCTTGGATTCTGGAGGACAGCAGGACCTGGGGACCTTGAGGGACCTGCAAGAAACAACAGTACCTGGGGAAAGGCTTCTGCTGAGAGCTGAGACAGCAGCAATGAGGCGAGGTCAGGCCCTGTCCTTCCTGGCTCTGCTGATGTCAGTGTGCTGTCACTGCCCTGGGAGCAGACTGGTGACTGTACTGCACCCAGAATGAAAGCTGAACTGATGTGGATTAACCTCAAGAAAAGAAATCAATAGGCAAGAAATGTTTCTCCTCGGCATGAAACTTGAATCTAGTGAAAAGATTGAAGGGATAATGGAGGCATTTCTTATTCCATACAGTAGTAATCCACATCCTGCAGCACCCAGCACAGAACCTGATTAGTACGGGGCCACAGCAGCCCAGAGCACCTGCTCCATCACAAGCTGACTGCCAGCTATACTCTAATGGGATTGCTTGTTAGAAATAAAATGCCATCCCTGCTTTAAAAGAATGTCCTTCTCCCCACACTGAGCTCCATTCTATTATGAGAGACTAGGGGTTTTGGAGAAAGATTTAAGGGCACACTCTTGGGGGTGACTGGCTTTCAGTTTTGACTGCACAACTTTCTTGTTAATACGCTTTGGAGTGGAGGATGCACACAAATTGGAAATGGGGAAATACTCCAGTGGATAGAAGAGAATGAAAGAAATACAGAGCATCACTCTGAAAAGAGCCCTGTCTTCACACCTATCTCACACCCTGGCAACCTTGGGATGTTCACTCCCCTCCTGGGCCTCCATTTTTCATAGGCAAAATGGAGAAGTAGGAACCCTCCCATCGTTAATATCAGACAGGCCTCACACAGGAGATTTGGTTCATGGGGTGTTCAATCAGCCAACTCCTGCCTGTCCTTGTGTATTTGGGGCATTGAGAACAAACCTCACCCAGATTTGCTGCTGTGAGCAAAGCAAATTGTTTGGTGCAAAAAGGGGAGGCTGGGCTGGCAAAACTACCCTCAGACATCTGCTGCATTCCTTCTGTTTGCTCTACAATCTCATAATGTGCTAGAATATTTAATTGGATGATTATTTTCTTGATCAATCCACAAAATGAAGTTAATTTTAATAGAATTAAACAATATAGTAATATTAGTTTTCAGCTCGGTTAGAATCACTGTTAGAGGGTAACTTAGGGTTAGGTTTCTTTAGTTGACTGGTTGTTTTTATTTTTTTAGTTTTTTTTTTTATTGGAAAGTCAGATTTACAGAGAGAAGCATCCTCCATCCACTGGTTCACTCCCCAAGTGGCCACAACTGACCTGATCTGAAGCCAGAAGTCAATCCAGGAGCTTCTTCCAGGTCTCCCATGTGTGTAGGGTCCCAAGGCTTTGGACTATCCTGTACTGCTTTCCCAGGACACAAGCAGGGAGCTGGATGGGAAGTAGGCCAACTGGGATGTGAACCAGTACCCACATGGGATCCCGGCACATGCAAGGTGAGGACCTTAGCCACTAGGCTATCATGCCAGGCCCAGCGTTGGACTTTTTGATGAGCTAGCCTGCTACAGCACTTTCCTGATTGGGTTCTTTCAGAATAGTCCTATTTATTTGGATTACTCTGGAATCCTGTCAATTTTTGATGGGATAACTCAAAATGAAACTGTTTTATAGGCAAACCCAGGAAACCACAGAATGACATTTTCCGCTTGATTTAGGGTAAGAATACATAAAGAAAATATATTTCTCTGCCATAGATGGGAAGGATAGAGTGCTCTCAGTTGCCCAAAGAGAAGGGTGCCCCCTGCTGGAGTGGAAGACAGTCCTGCTCCCACTTGTTATCAGTTGTGTTTCCAGATGTGACTATCTACAAGTACAGTGGAATCCAAAACTTTTAAATTCTTTGTTACATAGCTATGTACCAAACAAGTTTTAATTATTTTAATTGACAGTAAATTAATTATCCTGATTTTAACATTCTCTCTGTAGTTTCAGATTCATTATAAAATAAAGTTTGAGGTTTTCTTTTTTCTGTGTCAGAAAGTTGTAGAACAAGGAACTTGAGAGAAAGTTCACCTGATTAGGACTTTTGAGAAAGTGACCAACTCAGATTTAGAGCTGAGCCCTAAGAGTGGAAGATGCAAAGCTTAAGACATGCTTATTTGAGGGTCTGCTGTTTGCTGGTAAATTTATGCTTATAAATATTCTCCCACTCCAAAAGCACCCTGGAATGTACATATTTTTAAAAGAATTCATTTATTTGAAAGACAGAGAAGAAGGAATAGAAAGAGGGAGAGAGAGAGAGAAATCCCATCTACTGGCTTAGTCCCCTAATGTCTTGAACAGTTGGGCCTAGGCTATGTTAAAGCCCAGAGCCATTGGGTCTTCCATGTTGAGAGAGAAATCCCATCTACTGGCTTAGTCCCCTAATGTCTTGAACAGTTGGGCCTAGGCTATGTTAAAGCCCAGAGCCATTGGGTCTTCCATGTTAGTGGAAGCCATCTTTCCATTGCCTTCCATACATAGCAAAATGCTGGAGTGGATTCACATTAGCAGTTCCTCAAACAAGCTACTCCAGTGTGGGGATGGGGTGTCCCAATGCTGGCTTTACAAGCTGTGCCACAAGCTTCTGTCCCCAAATTTTAATGTTTTTAATCTCCACTTAATAGTTGGAGAAACTGAGATTTACCTAACTGGTTGTGGAGCCAACATTCAGTCACAGCTGCCCAGTTGCTTTACTTGCTAGTGCCTGTGGATTAGAAGCAGTCTTTGGACCCAGGGGAGAAACAGTAGAGAGTAAAACAGGTAACGGTCCAGCTGGCAGAGCCCACTGGCCCCCTGTACTGTGTGATGTTTTCTAGAGAGATGTCAGGTTCTAGAAATATATGGAAATGTGAGTTTCATCAAAATTCAGTTCACAGTGGAGAGTTCATGTAGTTAGATTTTCTCGTTCCATGAGAGAGCAATGATGATGATGGTGGTGGTGGTGCTGTGTGTCTGTGGTATTTTATTCAAATTTTATAGTGACATGCCATATGGGAAGACAGGCAGCATTTATAAAACCTTGTCTCTGCCTGCACTGGGTGATGAGCCAGCATAACGGGTTAGAAATTTCATTTTCTCTGTGTGGTGGGATGTCCTCTCTCCTGACCTAGCAGTGGAAAATCCATTTGCACCTGTCCACAATCCTTTATTTCTTTCAACAAATGCCCTGATCATACCTCTCCCTGAAACATGGCTGACAGTAACAGACTTGGGAAGACTCATTTCCAGTTTGGGAGTGGCCAGGCTTACCCAACACTTCACTTTGCTTTTGCAGAAACAGATAAACAAAAGTCTAGGAACAAGGTAAGGGGTGTACACATGCCAGGGCAAGGTGCCACTCAGAGCAGATGAGCCTTTCTTGGAAATAGTCCCAGGCAGCGGATTGTTCTTGCGGCACAGAGTGATGCACTGGAAAATTGTCCATTCACTCTGTCCACTCTTTGATGGCTGAATACACCGAGACTCACTTATTCTGCAGCTCCACATAGCTAAGGAATGAGCCACACTTGAGGACTGTGACTAAGCCGTGAGTAGATAAGAAGAGTCTGTGAGTTGAGGCAGATTGTGGATATATGCAGAGCAGAGCTTTGTTTGTGAGCCCAGATATTTCCTGCCTCCTGTTTCACTTCAGTCACAAAAATATCAGCAGAAAGTGGATATTTGACAGAAACTAAACCCCGTTACTTTGGATGCTGCTCGCATCCCATACCAGAATGCATGGGTTTGAGTCCTAATTCTATTACTGGTTCAAGCTTCCTGCAAAGTGTACCCTGGGAGGCAGCAGGTGGTAGCTCAAGTGGTTGGACCCTTGCCACTCACACAGGTTCTGGCTTCAGCCTGATCTAGCCCCAGCTGTTGTGAGCATTTGGGGAATAGACCAACGGATGGGAAAATCTCCCTCCCATTTCCCTCTCCCCTTCTTTATCATTCTTTCAAATAAAGAAAATAATTTCAAAAATTTTTAAGTGGTACCAATAATTGTTGTACAGAACTTAGAAAATACAAAAGGTTACAAAGAGAAAGAAATTCACTGTAAGTCCTTTAATGTAAATAATGTGGGGCCAGGTGCGATGGCTCAATGGCTAAATCCTCACCTTGCAAGTGTTAGGCATCCATATGGGTGCTGGTTCGTGTCCTAGCTGCTACACTTCCCTTTCAGCTCCCTGCTTATGGCTTGGGCAAGCAGCAGAGGATGGCCCAAAGACTTGAAAGCCTGCACTCATGTGAAAGACCCAGAAGAGGCTTCTGGCACCTGGCTTCGAATTGGCTCAGCTCCAGCCATTGCAACCATTTGAGGAGTGAACCAGCAGATGGAAGATATTTTTCTCTCCTTTTCTCCATAAAACTGATCTGCCTTTCCAATAAAAATAAATGAATCTCTGAAGAATTAGTGTGTAGGTGTATCTGTGTGTCCTATCCTATTAATCTGAGAATCTCTCTTCCCACCCTTCCTTCTAGTTATGATTCTATCTATGTATCTATCTACTATCCAAATTGGGATCATATTTGCATATGACTTTGTAACTTGATTTGTCCACTTAACATTGTAGGATCAAAATTTTCCCATGGCTAACTACATTTTCTTCAGAAGTAACATTTTTAGAGGTCAGTGTTATGGTGCAATGGGTTAAGTTTCACAAAACTGGCCTTCTATATTATAATATCTGGTTTGTGTGCCAGTTGCTCCACTTCTCATCCCTGCTGATGCATTCAGGAAAGACAGTGGAAGGTGAGTCAACCCTGCTACCCAAGTTGGGGACCAGGATGGAGTTCCTGACTCCTAGCTTTGGCCCAGACCAGACTTGCCTGTTGTGACCATTTGAGTAGTGAACTAGTAGATGGAAAATCTCTCTCTCACTTTATCTCCCTCTGCCTTTCAAATAAACAAATTATATAAAATAAATAATATTTTTCTTGTGCCAGATATAATATGAAAGAACTTGAGTGGGGGCTTCCCCACAGCAGCTTTGGCCTTGGAGAGAATGACACTGGTCTGACAGGGTTGGAGCTGGGCAGTAACCATCAGTCTCTCCTCTCTGCCTTGGCTTGTCAGTGCTTCTCCTTGGTCCAGAGGACAAGGAAGCCTGCATGGAGCCGTCTTGAGAGTCAGCCTCCCAAGTCTTGGATCAGAACACAGCATGGAGAATGGGGCAAGCGGAGGCAATGAGCCGCCCCTCAGTTCTATTGTCTTAGTGAAGGGTCACTGTGTGTTTGTGCTCCTTGGAATCCACCTGCTGATATACCTTTCAGCAAGAGGCCTGTAGTGTTCTGGCTGCATTTTCATGCTATCAGCGCCCTTCTGAATCCCACACTAAGGAAGAGGAGAGAACTCCATTGGAAGCCATAGGCAGCACAGAGGCCGTTTGTTCCTTTAACCTAAGTGTAGGTTCCTTAACCTTTCCAAGTCTCCACTTGTTCATCTGTAAACTGGAGACAGCAGTGACTCACATAGCAGGTAGTTGACAAGAAAATGGCTATAATGCCCTGAGAGTGACTGGCATATGGTCAGGGGCTAGGAAATGGCCTTACCAACATTAAGTGTCAGCAGTAACCAGCTCTTGAGATCTACCTTTCTGGCAGACATTTGGTACCTGCTCTGAGTCTGTCTGGATTTGGTACTCACTGCATAATTGTCACCAGCATGGGACCTGAGGCTTAGTGAGATTAAGCAGCTGTCCATAGTGACCAAGAGAGCAAATGCTAGAGCCAAGCCAGGGAATGCTATTATAACTGCAGTGTCCTACTGCCGCTTGGGAGTGATTTCATCACTACCTGCATCTTTTACAGGAAATGAGTTTTGATTCTCAACTAGCAAAGGGGATCGGGCAGGGGAAAGAGAGGAGTGGAGGGAACCCTTTCTTGCTTGACCAGTAAGTAAGTCTGGTAGAACTGAGGGCCCTGCTGTGCCTGGCTGGGGCTGCCCTGGCATCCTTCTTGCCACCAGAGTCTTCATGGTATTTGCTGGCCTCACTGCATTCCTTGTTCCTCTGTTGCTGATCTCGGATTCTCTCTCCTGCAGTCAGATTCCCAGATTCCCAATAACTTCAGAGTTGTTCAAACAAGAAACTGTGGTCTAGTAGCAAAGAATGTTTTGCTTTTTAAAAAAAAAAAAATAATTTTTTACTTCTCACTTTCTGCATTTTAATTCAACTCTCTGTGTTATAGTACAAGTCTATTGATCTTTAGGTCTCAATTTATCTGTCTGTAGGAATAAGGACTCAGTTGTATTCTCTAAAGTTCACTGCAGCTCCAAGGTTTTTATAACAAGCTTGGGCATGGACAGGAATCCAGGACAGAAAGACCATATGGGCTAGAGGGTGAGAGGAGTGATTCCAAAGCCAGAACATTGATTGAGATCTCAGACCCAGCTTTTACTTGCTAGGTGACTTTATTTAACCCTTGTGCACTTCAATTGCCTCATCTGTAAAGTGGTGAAAGTTAGAATATTTAACTTATGCAGGTGTCCCAAGAATTTAGAAGTGTATGTGTAGAGTACATGGAATAGTTTCTATACTGGGTGCAACATATGATAAATAGTAGGAATATTATGGCGAGTCGTAATACTTTTATTACTGAGACTAGACCAATAGGAGGCTGGTTTGAAGCCTAACTCTGTCAGTGGGAGAAAATTCACCTGTCATTCTGTCCCTGGTGTCCTCATTTGTAGTCCTGCTTAAGTCTTACAGGTTGTCAGGAAGATGTCACAGGGATGTGTTTGTCAATGCCTGGCCCAGCGCACATCCTAAGGAAGTATTGCTGCTGTCCTCCCCAGATGCTGTCTTCTCAGGGCCCCAGTTTCCAGGTTGGTTCTGGCAGTGCAGTTAATAAACTCCAGGTTCCCCATTGGGAAGATAAAGAACTGCCCCTAAATCATCATTTACTCAGCAGAGGCAGCTGTGCCTGGTGCATCCTGCCCGCCAACACGAGATCCCCAGCTGCACAACTGTGCACCTCTCAGAGGAACTGTGATCCTCTGCAGGCTTTCCAGGCCTGGATGAAGAAGGCACCCACTGAGATTCAAGTCAGGATGCCCCATTTTCCCAATGAGAGCACAGAGCACCTTAGGGAATTGCCCCAGGTTCCATTTTGCTTATAACTGGCTCATGTGGACAAAAGAAGTTGGATCTGCCTTTGCAAAAGTTGGCATAATTCTAAAAGGACAGCCCACCTCCAGAGTCTGTAGGAACCCTGGGGCCCATGGCAGGGTAGAGACAAGGTCAACTAAGAGAAGCTCAGCATGGCCCCAGTAGCAAACACAGTAAGAAGACTAAGAAGGTTCTAGATTGGCTACATTCTGTATTGTCCAAGAGTTGTGTGTGAAAACTAAGTTGTGAAAGGTATGTATACTGTGAGTGCCCTTTTATTAAAAACTGCCAGATAACACGTGTGTTGTGTAGGATGTAGGATATACATATTCAGTGTGGAGGGAAATTCAGGAGTTTTACAGCTTCTCTGCATGATTGTATGAAAGAATATATTTACGGTTTATTGCACAATTTAAAATATGTTTGGAAAAGAAAACACTAGGGGAGCAGTTGGCATTGTGATTAGGCACCAAATGGGACACACACCACCCAGGTCAGAGCACCTGGAGTCAAGTCCTGGCCCTGCTCTAAATTCTAGCTTCCAGCTGTTGCATACTCTGGCAAGTAACAAGTGATGGTTCAAGTTAGCTGGGTCCCTGGCACTCAGGGGAGACCCAGATAAAGTTCCTGGTTCCTGACTTTGGTTTAATCCTGGCTGGTATGGCATTTAGGAAGTGAAGCCGTGAGTATGAGATTTTTCTGTTTTTATTTCTCTCTATGCCTTTCAAAAAATAAATCAACAATTTTTAAAAAAATAAAAATCCATTCTCACTCAAGGGACTGAAAATCAAAGTCATCTGTCTCCTGGGGAGAAACTGGGGAGAAAAAAGAAGCCAGCATTTTTTTTTCATGGAGAATCCTTTCTTTTTATTTCCAAGAGGTCTTGGACAAAGCATTTCACCTCTTAGAGCATGAATTGTCCTATCTGTGAACTGTCATAACCCTTAATATTGAAATGAAAGAAACCTGGGGAAGCTGTTAGCCTAGTGTCAGGCCTCCGAAAATGGGGAGTGGAACACGAGAAAGGCTCCTTGACAGTGTCCACCAAGGAACAATGAACAATCCCTGGGCTCAGCCTGCCTGACCAGTGGCTCAACCTTCCACTGGCTCCTCAGTCAGTGGCCTCAGGCAAGGCCAAGTCTCCATTCTCCTGGCCCCAGCCTGCACTTCAGGCAGTAGGGCAAGGTGCTTTGGGATCTCTCCAGTTCTTCTGGAATTAAATTTCCATTTCTTGGGTATGGTGAGCAGCAATGAGCAGTAGCATGTGTAGCTGTTAAGGGTGTTTTGTGTGATGTCAGAGTAGTTTTTATCACCCATCCTTTCTGTGGATAGGGAGGACAAAGCCTGTCTTTGCAGTATAGCCCAGCAGACCAGAAAGGCTTTGAAACCCTGAAATGCAAATACTGCCGCTTTTGAAGGCAGGGTGGCTGGCTGAATGAAATTAACATGGCCCATAAAGACAGAACTGAAAAAAAAATGGGAAGCCAAGTGTTCACAGGCCTTTGTCCAGCAGAGAAGCAATCACAAGACAATGGTCTATTTTGTTTGGATTACAGGCCAGGCTGCTATCACAGTAGCTCAAACCCAGCAATGTTGACATTGTGACTGCTGTTTGCTGAGCCCTGTTGTCCCAATTTCTCTCTGTGGGAATTCCCTGGGAGCCAAGCAAGTGGGACAAGGGCGCGCTTTCTGCTTGCTGCAGATCTGCCTGCTTCTGCCCACCACCCCATAGAGTGGCCTTCTACAGAGAGGAATAGACAGGCAGGGATGGAGATGGATGTGGCACAGAGGAAATGGGGATACATAAACAGCATCCAGCCTGAAACAAAACTGTCCTTCAGGAGTTGTGCCTTAAACATCTGTCATGCTTCTCTTGAGAAGCCCTAACAGCCAAGCACTCCACCTGCATGTACAAGGATGCAACAGGAGCCAAACGCCCTGTGATCCCCCTGCACACCCGTGCTAGCCAGTCTCCAACACTCCCTTCTACTCTGTAAGACTGTCAATTGCTATTAGAATCACATGACTCTTATAGTGTTATTTATCTTCTGTTCAGAACACTTTTCTCTGGGGCAGGTGTCTGGTTTAGCAGTGAAAGCGCCTGCATCTTCTATTAGGCTATCTGGATTTTAGCCCTGGCTCTGCTCCTAATTCCAGCTTCCTACTGATGTGTAACCCTGGAAGGCAGAGGGGTTGGGCTTCTGCCACCCATGTAAGACATCTGCATTGAGATCCTGGCTTCTGGCCCTGGTCTTGGCCCTGGGCAAGCCACTGTTGGTATTTATGAATTAAAATCGCAGCTATGCTACAATCTTTCTCCTCTCTCTCTAAACCTAGAGCATAATAAGTGTTTTGTGATGCAAGCAAGAATATTCAGAGCTCTATCTTTGGGGAGCTGCCTCTTTTGCTCTTATGACTATATCTGTTGCCAGCCATAGGGTTACTGTTGAAACCTGGAACCCTGGATACTGGTCCCAGTTGTTTCTCAATTGGTCCTAAGCAACCATCATTGCTTCTCACTAATTTGGGTCCCAGTGTTTTCCAATGAATACTACTACTCATACTACTACTACTACTACTAATAGAATTTTCCCTGCCTCTAGTATCTCAGCCTGTATTCTGGGTAACCTTAGCTCTATGGGACATGAGTACAGTACCACAGCCCAATACACTAGGAAGTACAATGTCAGAGAGGATTAAGTCCAAGTCCACCCCAAACTGACATGCATGTGCTTCCCAGATGTATTTCCTAGGAAGACCATCTTCATGCATCATCTCTTGGCACCAGTGTTCCCTGGTTGGATTTAGGTATATGCAAGGCAGTTCCTGAGGCCAGCATGAGGGTCCAGTGCTCAGGAGAACCCTCCCTTTCTCAGTCCTGCTTCAGGGTACCTTGCTTTCCAACAGTGGCCTCAACTGCTGCAACCTTCTTGTGTAGTTTCCTCTGCAGGCCTCCCTAGGGTATTAGAGAGGATGAAAGAGGAAGAATTGCCATACTGCTGTGATATTGCATTTCCAGGGACTCCTTCGAGCCCTCCAAGTCAGGTCAGCTGGAGGTAAATGTGGCCAGCAGTGGGTCAAACAAAGTGATCTCAGATATGGACATCAAACACTCTCCAAGGCAGACAGCCATCCATCAGTGCCAGTAGGTGGGCGTTGATGAGTGTGTTGCTTTAAAAATAAACACAAGTCCTGTAAAACCTGTCATGTTTACGGAGCTTTCTATATCCTGCTCTGCTGTTTTCTGTCTCCTGCAGTGTTTGCTCCGTGCAGTACACCAAAAACTCCTAGTGGGCAGGGAGTGCCATCGATTTTATTTGCATTATTTATTGTATCTTATGCATTCAAACAGTTCATTGAGAATGGTTTATTGAGTGGGCTTGTTGCCTCCTGAGGTGTGAGCTCCTATCTTACAATCATATAAATAATGAAATTTCCAACTTGGCATTGGGAGGTCACAGTCTTTTCCATCTGTTGGACCTATATGACCTTGGTCACATCACTTTTCTCTGAGTCTCAGTGTTCTCATCTATAAAGTGGAGACACTAGTAGGGAATGAGGGTCGCCAGCATGGAGCCTGGTGAGGAGCAGGCTCTAGAACATTGCTGTTAGTGTGGTGTCTGAAGTTGACCAGTTCCAACTTTTATACCCATTACCTCAGTTCTTTCTCATGATTTCCCCACCAAGCTGGGGCAGGCTAAGATTATCAACATCTGCATTTCACAAATGAGGAAGCCAAACCTCAGATGGGTGGAGGAGCTTGCAGATGTTTTTCAGCCAATTAGTATGGAGCCAGAATTTAAAATTTAGGCTTTGGATTTTACACTGTGGTTGGCCTTCAGCATAGCCTTGGATTCCATGCCACAGTGCTTTGCCAAGTGCAAGCAGCATTCAAAACAAAAGCTAATTTGTTACTATTATGTTAAATCTGGTATTAAATTATTATAAACATGAATCTTCCCTAGGAAGATAGCCCAGAGCCCTCAAAACTCAAAGATTGTCCTTGTAAGGGCAATGAACTACATACCTTTTTTAAAAAAAAGGTTTTATGGAGTTGAAAATGGTCTGGGTCAATGAGAGTGTGCAGGTGCCAGGGAGAGTGAGGGCAGGGCATGGGAGCAAGACCTCGTCCTGGAATGCTTGATGAGGTGGGATTCAGTAGGAGCAGTGGGAGGGAAAAGCAGAGGGATCTGTGTAAGCAAAGTTCCATGTCAGCAAAGCAATGGGGAGCCCTGGTCAGTCAGGGTCACTGGACAGGCAGAGCCAGAACCATGTGCCTCTGAGAATGGCTGAGGCAGGGTTTTGAATGCAAAGAGATGGGCAGAAGCTGGGGAGGGGGCACAAGACAATGTCAAAGCAATGGACAGAAAAGGTCAGTGGTTACTAAGATAATACAAGGAGTAGTGCCCAATCTAAGCCTTAACCAACCAAGACAAAATCTTTGATCTTGCCTTTCACCTTAGCCTCAGTGCTATGCCTATGCACACACACTCCTCAGTACCATCTTGTGTTTTTACTGGGTTCCATAAACGTCATGGGTATCCCTCCCCTGTCCCAGGGTGAGTCCCCTTTACTTGTCAGGTCAGGCCACAAATACAATGTTGACTTCGGAAAGAAGGCTTTCTCCATAATGAGATATTTTTTTAAAAGGCAGGTTTGCTGGCCATTGGAGGAATTGCTTTTCATTTCATGAGACAGGTACATATTTTCAGTGTTGTTCTCAGCTTCTGGAGGTCTCCTGCGCTGCTGGCAGCCTGGCCTGAGTCTGCAGAATGGGGTGAGATGTAGGTTTTTAGATGGTTGCCTGAGCCTGTCAGAGGATAGCTGTGAGCTGAGCTACAGTTCATTTGGGGGACTGGTCACTGTGTTGGGAATAATTAACCCAGCTGAATGGAAGCTAAGAAACTTCTCTGACAGCAAGGTCAGGGAGGATGCTCTGATGGGAAATTAATGATGAGAGTCTGGAAACTCTACAAGGGGGCTTTGTCACCAATGCCCTCTCTGGGGGTGTGTTAGTGGCTGCCTCCCCCTTCCTGAACAGAAGTATTGACAGGACCTTTTTTGGAATTGTTTCTTCTGAGTGTACTTTAGAACACTCCACTGCTGGATAATAATATTACTAGTGACAGAGCTGTCATTGTGAATCATTAACAGTTATTGACGGCTATGTGCCAGATGCTGGGTCGGGTGTTATATGGGTATTCTTTCAATGAATTGTCATTGTGAACCAAGAATGATAACAGAGCCTAATTCATTTATCCAAAGATCCTATCTCTTCCAATGATAGAATTGGGATTGGGACCTCAACTCCTGCCTGCTCTGTTATTTGTAGATTTTGCACAGAAATGAAGACTAAGTCTTGTGTGGTTCACAGTCTAGGGCAAAGATGGACTAACTCCACCCAACCAAGTGTGTCATTATACAAAAGGTAATTGGAACACAGTCAGTCTTTGATTTAGATATCACCTGTGGTTGTTTTCACAGTCCAATAGTACTGTTAATCCTGAAATATTTATGGTCTATTCCTGGACACAAAAACTGTGACAGTCCTGATCCGGATAAGCAAAGGGCTGAGCAAAAAGCATGCTTCTGTAGGACTTCTCAAGGACTTCAGTCTGCTAATGTGCATTGTGAAGGTCCATGAGAAGGAGGCGGCAGATCCTGACCTATGAGTATTTTACTAGAGAACCACTCTTCATTGAGGCAAGCCTAAAGAGATGCTGCAAGGACCTAAACTCATTCATTGAGAAAGGAAAAGCAATTGATCCAGGACATATTAGTGGGATATGGATAACAGGGGCATGATCTGTATTCCACAAGCCTCCCAAAGTAGTGCCACATTGTGTTTGTGCTGGGCAACTTCAGCTGTAGGCCCCAGTGCTCCTTCTACTGCGGGGCCTGGTCGGTGGTGGTGGCCAGAGCAGCCTTGCTTTTATGCAGCTGCCTGTTTACAACAGTGTTCAACAACCCTGCCTTTATGGGGTCTGTTTGTTCTCCAAGTCCAAGAAAAGAAGGGAAAATCATCATACTAATCATGAACGTCAGTTTTAATCAGCATCATCTGACATTATGAGAATTGAATTTCTACCTTTCACTGCATACATTAAATATGCAGCTTTATCTCTTCATGCAGAATTGATTTGCCATAATTCTCTCCTCTGGCCCTTGTCATGTAAATCGTGGCATTTCTCCCCCATTGACTGCGGAAGCCCAGATTAAAGGTGAGACTAGGGCCTCCCAAAGCAGCTGCTGCTAAGGGCTTTGTCCATCTTCTTTCTTTTTCTGCTCACGCTTTCCCTGGCTGGATTACTTCTTTGGGGATGCTTGCTGGCTGATCATGCCTTTTGCAGATAGAGCCCCGACAAGAGGGATAGAGGGACCATGGTATAAGAGCAGTGCAGATGTCTTTTGTGAGACCTAAGCCGGGAGAAGCTGTAGCACCTCCTCCTGGGTAAGGTAACTGCTGAGTAGTTTATAGGGGACAGACCTTAGGGCTGTGATCAGTTTGTGTCCACTACTTAATCAAATCACTGGTATCTGCAATAGTGTGACACCCTCAGGTACTTTCCAAGCAGGCCCAGAGAATCTCTTCTGGCAGGTGGAGGAACTAAGGGCCAAATAGGTACCAAATGGGCACTTGGCTCTCGGTCTGGGCTTTTGAACTATGGTTTGAAAATCAGCCAGAGGTTTCCATGGGAAGAAGAAAGACTTCAGTTCAAGTCTTATTAATTGAGAGACTTTGAGTAAATTGCCTAACCCATCTAAATCTCTGTCTTTCCATCTCTAAAATGGGGTAATAGTCATATACAGGAGGTGTCCAGCACATAATAAATGGTCAGTTATAAGTAGATTTCCATAGCCTATCCGTAAGTATTACTGTCAGAGAGAAACCTGGGCAAATAATCTCTGGAGCAGGTCACAAATTCTCATTGCTTTTCATGGAGAAAAGTGTATAACAAACTTGTCATTTTGAAGACTTTATTCATGTATTGGAAGTCTGTTATGCAAAAGAACTGGTAAAAATTTTACCTTTAGTGGTCTAATCATATTTCCACAAGAAGTCATGAATGCAAATACAATTTTTATTCCTATTTTATAGATAGTGAACTTGAAGCCCATCTATGTAGTCCCTAGAAGGAGGACTGCAGGGTCAACACCAAGATGGATTTCCTCCATGTGTACTCTGTTGCTGCTGTGTTTAGCTTTCAAATCCTATGTTAAGCTGCTAGAAATGTTACCCAGACTCTATAATGAAACTCAACTCTCTCAGACTGCACTGAATGCTTCCCAGGACCTCGAGGCTGTTTTCAACTACTGATATTAGCAGAAAGCAAATTTCCATGACTCAAGCCAATGCTTGGGGATATGTGTAAATTCGTTGTAAATGGAGGTGGCAGGCTGATGATGGCTGGCAAAGGATGGGCTTTTGTGAATTAGTTGAATCACACTGACCACACAATCTTGCCCTGTGCTGGTGTCTTTGCAAGGCAGGGGTGTTGGCATGGGCTGAGTATGGTCCAGAAAGGCCAACCTGACTTGGTCAGCTGCACAGTTATAGAGAGAATCCCCATCAGGATCACCTGAGCAATACCAACAGCGCTGAGGGTATTTACCAGATGGGGTAAACAAATCTTCTGTTCCAGAAAAAGGATCAGCTTTATCCTTTACGTAAGTGCCAGTGTGCGAGGGAGATATGGAGACTCCACACTGATGCACCTGTTTCTTATATACCTCTGATGACAGGGCAATACTTATATCCAGGGGAGCTGATTCCATTATTGCAAAGTTCTGGGTATTGGCATCACTTCTTAAGGACCCTCACAGTCCCCCCCAGAAAATGTTCCCCAGAAGAACAGATGTTCTGTTCCTTCTATTCCTAAAGGAAGAAGGGATGCCTTAGCTCTTGACCCTAAAGGCCTTCAGTGGATGCTTGGAGTCTGTTCCATGTCTTGGCCTAATGACTCTCTGTTTGCAGGCTTGGACCCATCTTGTGAAATGCTCCAGTCCTGGTCATCTCTCTTTTCCAAAGGGAGAGAGCAGTGAGCTTTGTCCACCTTGTCCCCCATCATTCTGTTATCAGCCTAGCCAACCCCTGAGCCAGCAGCCCTCCAGTGTCAGGCAGAGAAAGTGCTGAAAATGACCCAGCAAATGTGAGGGCAACAAGCACGGGGTCACCTTTCTGCTTGCTGTCCAGCACTGGCTTCTATGCAGACAGGGCTAGCAGAGGACTTGAGCATAAGGGTATGCAGAAGACACATGTGCTGCAAGGCCGGAAGTTCTTGCTTCCTGGGTTGCTTCAGTCTTCTATTGTGTTCCAGACACTTAGGCTGCAGGCTCAGTTTTTCATTTCTAAGCCTTGCCACTGTGCAGAGCTTATCACAAGCAACTCTATGGACTCCCTCTGGAAATGAGCCTTGCACAATGGACAATGCCAAGGCCTAGGGGTCTAGAGGGCCTGGTTGTTAGGTTTGTGATAAACTTGCTGTGTGGCCTTAGTTAGCATCAGCTAAGGTGACATCTCTATCTGCAGAAGGTTTTTGTTGATGTGTGGAGCGGTTTTGAAGTTAGATGATATTCATGACTCTAGCCAATCCTGGCTTTTCATCTCTGGAACCCCCTGACTTATCTCGCTGAGTTTCAAGTTCAAGTGGGTGGAGAGAGAAAGGACAAGAGAAAACACTCCTTCCTCATCCTTCTTCTACCCTGGGGCTAGACTACCAGGAGGTTACCAGCAGACAAAGTTTAGTTGAGAGACGTTGAAGACCCATCCATGCCAATTATTTTCAACTGTTAATTCTACAAGTATAGTCACTCTTTTGTCGAGATGTAACCTCCAGAAATCACTTGTGGACATTTAATATGGTACCCAGAAAGTGAATCCAGCAAACTTAGTCCCACCATTAGATTGAATGATCTTTCTATGGGACTAGATTCTCACAGGCATGCCACACAGATAGAATGGATCTTGGTTTGAAAGAGTCTGTACAGGGCATTTTATGAAGAGAGTAGTGGGCCCGGTGCGGTGGCCTAGCGGCTAAAGTCCTTGCCTTGAAATCCCCGGGATCCCATATTGGCGCTGTTTCTAATCCCGGCAGCCCCACTTCCCATTCAACTCCGTGCTTGTGGTCTGGGAAAGCAGTCAAGGACAACCCAAAGCCTTGGGACCTGGCAGCCATGTTGGAGACCTGGAAGAAGTTCCTGGATCCTGGCTTTGGATCAATGCAGCATGGGCTGTTGCAGTCACTTGGGGAGTAAATCATTGGGCGAAAGATCTTCCTTTCTGTCTCTCCTCCTCTTTATTTATTTTTATTGCAAAGTCAAATACACAAATCTTAAAAAAAAGAAAGAGGCAAGACATACTGTTAGCAGGTTATGGGATAGATCCGCATCTTCAGGCTCAGAGTGTCTGGGGTTGAGATGCTGTGACATGAAAGTGCACTGGCCCAAACTGTGCCAATGTGAGGTCATTGAGAGGCAAGCTGCAGACTGGAGAATGGAGGCTGGAAAGAAGGGAAGGCAAGGGCTCTTCCCCACGTGCCGGCAACCAGACCCTAACAGGGAAAGCCTGACACTATCTCTAGGGCCCTCACAGAGTGACATGAGATTTTATAATCTCCTTCGAGAGTGGGATACAACAAAAACATTTCACCACAGCAGCCTAGAGCAACAGATAAATGTTCCCTCAAATGTTTACCTAACATATCCCTTGGGTGTAAGGCCAACCGGAAAAAGGTGGATGGGGTTGGAGCAGCTGCAGGTAGAGGTAAGACTGCCTGACAAGGAGTGGGGAGGGTTTAGATGATGCGTTCAGCTGTAACTGGCATCCTGAGAGCATGTGTCACAGAAGCCATTGGCTAACACCGCCATCACCAATCTCTACAATCTCCTGGCTTTGGCCTTTCTGATCACTTTGCCTCAGTCTTCCTCCTCCCCTTTCATCCTTCAGGATTCACAAAAGCATTGCCTCTTCCTTGGGTTCCTCTAATGGAGTGAGAGAAATGACTATTCATAGCCCCATCCTGAACCCACAGGAGAGCTTTCTATGGTCTGAATCAGCTTCAGATCGCTGCTGGGGGTCCCACCAGGGATCCAGGGAAAGCTGCAGCCTCTTAGGAGTATGATGGGGACTGTAGTGTACCCACCTGCTTTGAATAGATGTCACACAGATATGTACCCAGCAGGATCAAGGTTAGAGCAGAAATGCTGGAATCAGGGACTTTGGGTTCTCTTCCCAGTTCTGCTCCTTCCCAACTGGGAATTATTTCACACATGTTCTGTTTCTTTCCTCTCTGAAGTGAAGATCCTAGCACTGTTATGATAATTTAATTAGATGTGCACAGCTAGTTAGTGCTCAGTCATGGCCTCTAATTTAACTAATAAAAAATGCCTTCTATTTTCTGAGGTAGAAAACCCCATGCAGAAGAGACAGTATCAAGCAGGTTTCTTGCTCCCAATGGCAGAAATGATGAGCATGTCTCTAGCAAAGGAAGGTCCCTGACACTGTGAAGAGCCAAGGTCCCAGCATCCTTTCCTCCAAGGTGCGCACTGTAGTTGAAGCTCTGACTGCAAATCATTCAAAACCTGGCACTCCAATGAGAGGAGGAGGGTGTTCTGTACTTCTATTGTCTTAAAACTGTGGTTCCTGTCCACCTCTGCTATCACTTGTAATAATACATTTCTTCAAAAAGAAAGGGAGCCTGTACATGCAGGCATGAGAAAAGCAGAGGTTGTGGTTTCAGACGGTGCTATATTCCAACTCCACCACTCACGGCAATCTCTGCACAACTTGTATCACTTTCCTCTTAACTCTTCAACCATGAAATAGGGGTCATGGTCCTGACTTAGACTATACCTGGTGAGAGAAGCAGCAATATGAGTGTCAGTAGTTGAAATGAGACGCTGGGAGCTGGTGATCAGTGGGTGCTGGAGAATCACCTGTGCCCCAACTGTGAGATCAGATGAGACACAGAAGGACTGCATTGCCCTGTATTGGGATATGCTGGGGACTGAGTCCACATTAACTGTGATTATTAGCTTCTTTCTAATAGCTATAGCTCTTCCTCCCACAAGCCATGTCTAACTTGCCAGACTTAATTTTTCTTTTTCTTTCTTTTTTTTTTTTTGTCTTCTGTAGTTCCAGAACTCCAATATATGGCCAGTTGCCTTGTTTCTTTCATCTATGTTAAGCAGTGTACTTCTCAGCTTCGCTTCTTGCATGAGACGATGAAACATAGGCCTGCTCCTAGCTTGATAAGTTATCTCAGCCAGTGTTTTAAAGAGAGCAAGTATGTCTTTCTTTGACACTTCCTCCATCTGGCTTCCTGAAATCTGGATGTGGTGGCTACATGTAGTTCTAGCAGCCATTTGGGCCTATCAAGGTAAGTACCATACGCTAGGAAGACAGATTGTAAAAACTGAAAGAGACTCAAGTCTCAGAACACTTCTTGGGATAATATGGAAGCTTTTGAACACCTTTAATTAGAGTTATTTATATAAGAACAAAACTATTTATCACTTTAGTTACATACTTTGACCTTCTCTCTTTCACACAAGTTAATTCTAGTGGACATAGATAGAAAAGATCTCCTTTCCAAAAGTGTTGAAATCCTGTCTTCTAAGAATTTATCCAAAGGTTATAATGAGACATATTTCTAAAATCATGTGAATAAAACATTCAATATAACCTTCATTGTTACTTCAAAATAGCTGGATGCAAAAATTTTCCACTAACAAAGGAGAGATGGCATGGGTCATACTAGGACAACAATTGAGAGTTTACGAGTTGGGATGTGGAGTTAGAGCAGGGCTAAATCTCTCCAGAGTCCATGCCAGCTCTGTTGCTGGGACGAATTCTATTGCATATCTTTGAGTCACAGATTCCATTTGTATCAAGTAGGTTGATCATAATAGCATAGGTTGCCCATGTTACAAGGAGAAAGCAAATGCTTATAAAATGCCTAGTACAGTGCCATGCTCAGGGTAATCCTGCAGGTGAAGCTGGCTTTCCTTCTCTCCCCTGCTTCTCCCTTCCCTTTCCCTTTTCCCTCTAACCTCAGTGGAATACTATCCCACAGCCAACAGTGTCTGCACCGTCACCACTGTGACTCCTTTTATGAAGGTCATCAAAGATATTTCCTTGGACTTAAAAAAATAGTATACGCGTGTTTGTGCAGTGTGATTACCAAAGTGTGTCTTTATCTGTTGAAAAGTCAGCAGAAAGCATGACTGCACGCTCTTCTTTAAGCCTCTAACATCTGCAATATATCCTTGAGCATGAAATATCTTTATGATTTATACTTAGGTATGATTCTTATTTCCCTGTTATGAAAGAGGGAAGCATCCCTGAGCTATAGCAGTCCTTGGAGAGGCTGTTTCCATCAGCAGTTTGTGAACAATAAGCCCCCCAGCTGATTCATTCAGTCCACTTTGGCTGGATGGAGACTTGGGTATTGGGCAGGGAACAGGAATGTTGTAGCCAACAAGGGTCTCTTTTTATAGCTGCCTGGCACAGTTGCCGCATTTTCTGTCATCCTTCCTGAGCACTGCTTTCCAGCAACTTCTCTGACCTGGAGGAAGTGCAGTTAGACTCAGCAAATACCAGCAAGAGAGTAGAATTCAATTCTCTAAGAGGAAACACACACACACACACACACACTTTTTGTTTGTAAAGGGGGTGGGAACAGGAAGAAAGGAAAATGTCAGATCAGTAGTTGCATGTGCTTGGTTAGTGTGCTGTGTATTTTGCAAATCCTTGTGATGGGAAGCTGTTTGATTTCCCCTCTGGCCAGGTCTGCAGCTGTGGCAATGATGACTCGGGCCTGGTCCCTCCAGTGGGAGCTCTGCAGAGCAGCAGCCTCTGGGACACAGATCCCCCACAAATGAGTGTTGTGAAGTGTGATGCCTGGAGAAGGGACACCACTTTTTGAAACAAAAGACCCAGAGAGAGATGGTACAAGGACAGTGAGGGGTGAGTTAGGTGGCTGTGTCAGGCATTATTCATAGCTGGAACTTTGTGTTACACCAGTTATGCATCTCATCACCCAGAGGCTCAGACAGGACTTCTTAGGGTTTCTGAACTCTTGGGTGATGGTGACAATATTTTGGCCCAAATACTCATATTCTTCCCAATGCACAAGCCTTTCTTTTTTGAGCTGCTATTTAGCCAATTTTACTATGCACACAATAAACATGTTCTTATTGCTAGTCAATATCAATGTCTTTTAATCTTCACATTTTCTGTAAAGTCCTCCATGTTTTACCTATGAAGAAGCTAAGATTCACAGTTTATGCTGCATGGATGACCAATAGGCAAGCCAAGATTTGAAGCTAGATATGTCTGGTTACAAAGTTGGCGTTCCCACCCAAGGCCACAAGTGCATGTGATTCATCTGTGAACTCTGGTCATTGTAAGGACACTAGGGCTCTATCCAGAGCCTCTTTGAATCTCTGCAAGATGCTTTGTAGGTGCTGTGGTGTGTGTCCTAGTTAAAACCACCAGATAACCTAGAATCCTGAGTGTGTATCCCTTGTGGCCTGGCCTAGGATTGCAGGGGTTCTAGACCCATGTGCTTGGCCTGTGGGTTCCTACCACCCTCTTTTCCACTCTGGATTAGCCTCCTGTAGAGCCCAGCTGAGCCCCCAGGTTATCATGGTGCTGGGGACTCCTGCCAATCCTGGGCCAGCCCCATTCACCATGTGACTCCTTCAGAGATAAGGACAACAGATTCAGGCAGCTCTCTGGTTCCTATTCCATACAGGACCACTGATATTGTTAAGCCATTCTGTTCTCTTGTATCAAAATAATACTATATATATTTTTAAATAATACCATATTTTAATGTCATTTTCTGTAAACTTTCTTAAGTGCCATCATCCCTCAAGTATTGACGTATAGAAAAATCTTTGTAATTGTTTTCCTGTGTCTATCCACTTCCATAAATCTACTAGAAGTTTATGTGCTTTTAAAAGAATCACAAACCCATCCTTTTATTCAGTGAACATTAAGATCTCCCTTTTTGGTTTCATATTTATCCTACTAATTTCTTTCATCTCTGTCTGTCCATCCACCTTTCTATTAATCCATCTGTCCAGTCACCCACACATTTGTGCACTCACATAATTATTGAACTGCTATTGTCTGCTGTGTCCCAAAGACAAAAAGCTAAGATCTTTGCCATTAGGAGCCTGTAATCTGGATTTGGCAAATGCTGTTGGATGTCACATCATAATCAACTGTACAAAGTTTTGCTCAACCAGGTTTAATTAGGTTGACAGCTCTTTTTTAAAGTAGTTTTTCCTCCAAGGTTTTTTCTCACTTAGTAACAAGATGCCATGGTTAAACCATTCAGTTAACCTCTCATCATGTTCAAATCTGTTCTGTTGTAATAAATCCACAGCCCACATCTGTCTACAGCCCATTCATTTTATGTGAGCCATACAGCCCAGCCAACCTGCACTTCCCACCTCTTGTGAGATTGCTTAGAGGGCGGAGCCAGCACCTTGGGCATGCACAGCTGCCTCTGCCACCTGGTAGGGTGATTTACCCAGGAGTGCTAACCTTGTCTAATTGGCCTAAATGGCAAGCAGTTAATGATGTGGAACTCCTTTGAAGGTGCTATAAATAACAGGCCAGGAACCTCAGATTGAAGGGAACCAGAGGTTACAGTAATGATGATGAATTTCTTCTAGTGGCTTTTGTTGTCATGATCATTTAAGAAGCCAGTTAGTATCTCTTAACCAAGCTAGTTCCACAACCAGGGTAAAGGTGGAATATGTCGAGATCCTGTTTGCTCTTGGAAATGCCTGACGGATGCTGAGAAGAAATACGCTTGCCATCTCTAAGATGTGAAGTGTGACTGGCATGTGTGACTTAAGGTCTGTTGAATCATTGCAAGGATGCTGTCCAAGGTGTGATGGACTGATTCTGCATTCTAGAATGAGATTGGTGTGGCTCAATGCTTTAATTATGAGCATGTAGAAAACATAACTTGGATGAGTTTTCCATATTACATAGGGATGAGCATAATGCCTGCCTTTTAGGGTTATTGTGTTGAGTAAGCAAAATAGGGTTGTTTTTGCAGCTGTATTCCTAGTACATGTTCTTCTCTCCTTCAAGTACTCATCCCAGACATTCTATTAGACTGTAAGTGTCATGCACACGGCAAGGTTATGTTTATGCTCCCAAGGTGAGTTCTGTCTTTGGTGGGTACTTAATAAAGATGACTCAGTTTACTTTACTCTTCTCTATAATAGATTAACTAAAACAATGGTGCCAATTACACACACACACACACACACACACACTCACACACACCATACCTTCTGCTGTACCACTTAACATTTCCTTCCACTAAGGCACCATTGGTTCTAAATCTGGCCAAGTGACATGTTGAATCCAGTAGTATCTTAAGGGATAAGGCAGGCAGAGGCTTAAAGAGATTTTTGGCACATTTCCACTCTTGCTCCTATGCCATAGCCATGAAAAGGTGATCAGGTTAGTGTGTGGGAGGATAAGGGGTGTGTAGAAAAAAGTTCAGTCCTCAACTGTCATCTGGCCACCAGTCCTGTCCTGTCACCAGATAGTAAGCTAAGCCACAATTATAGTGAACCCAGCCCACCTATCCTGGGCCACAGACATGTGCACTCCACTAGTGAAACCTATGCTGTTATTAGCTATTGACTTTTAGGGGAGTTTGTTAAATAGCATTATAGTGGCATCCCTAATTACTCTGTGGGTGGAGCTTTGTAAGTTGACCTGGAGAAGTGATGAAGCATTGGTCTTTTCGTCCTCTCTGGGAGAATATTTGGACAGGAAAAAGCTGGTATTAACTGCCTAAGAGAGTTTTGAGCATCCTGAATCATTAATGTGCAGCCATCCCTGTTGGGACCTCTCCCTGGCACAGGGACTAGTCTACTGGAGTGATAATGTTAATGATATAAAGATGTTACTTCCACTTTATGCTTTAAAAATGAGAAAACTTTCAGCTCCTTCATCTCATTCATCGTACTTGTTCCAGGATCTTTGTTCTGATAGGTGAGGTGGTTCATAGTTAGTGAGCAGCAGAGCCCTTAATACAAGATGCTTTTGTCCTCTATAATGTGCTTATGGCTTAAAACAGTGCGACACTATTACTTTATGGTTTTATAGATCAGAAATCTGACAGTGTGTCCCTGGACCGAAACCAAGGTGTCAGGAGGGCTGTGTTTCCTTCTAGAGGCTGTGATAGCTAATATTTCATCAACCTTTCCAGCCTCTAAGGGCTCTGACTGTGGTCTAAGTGTTTGCTTCTCATCACAATTTTTAAATTGGAACCTAATAATAAGTATGATAGTATGAATAAGTCTGTTGGGAACAGGGTTAGGTCATGAGGGTTCCACATTTGTGAATGGATTAGCACCATCATAATATAGAGCTATCTTGTCTACTCCCATCATGTCAGGGTGAAGCAAAAACATTGGGAAAGTCTTTGAGGCAGAGGGTAAATCTACGTGAGACACTAAAGCTGCTAACTCTTGGATTCATTTGCTTTAAAACACTGAGCAATAAATCTTGATTGCTTATAAATGACCCAGTCTAAGGTATTTCATTAGAGTAGCCCAGAGGGCTAAGACAATCCCCTTCTTTCACTCAAAGGCAGCATTGTTGCCTGTCTGTGAACACACTCACCAATGCTTCTTACATCCTTCTCTTATTGAAGTCAGAAAGGCTTCTCAGAAGGATTCAAAAGATTAGTTGGAGCTTACCTAGCTAACCTAGGATACTCGCTCATGTTCCTTATCCTTAGTCACATTGGCAATGGCCCTTTTACATGTAAAGTTATTTTGTATGTAAAGTGTTCATAGACACCAATACCCAGGATGTGGGCAGCACTGCAGGAGACTGTTGTGCATTCTATTCAAGGGTCGTGCCATCTCCAAAACTCCTGCAGGCTATTGACCTGCCCACCTTTCTCTGTTCCATAACTTCTCTGATTATAAAATCTCACCATTTGACCAAACAGAAAGCAATGTTACACATACTCCCCAAAACAAATCTTGATGCGTAGGTACATTTTGGTTATTGTGAGACTGATGTATTTTATGATCTTATAAAATCACATGGTTAACTACAGACACATTTCTGATTTAAAAGGTTCAAAAGCATATATTGATTACTCATCTCTGTTCGTGTAAAGAGATGACCAAATCCTGTAAGAGAAATAGATTTATTTTATAGAGGAATAGCAGTAGCAGAAATTACTTCATGCAAATGAAGCTTGACAGTGTAACTTCATGAATAAGAAATGAGTCAGTGCCTCCTCTCCCCACAGGCAATATTGCACACTGGGAGATTAATTCTGGCATTTGTTGGGTGGCCCAGCTTCTCTGTTAGGATTTCAGGCAGACAAAAAGATGCTCGCCTTTACCCCACTGGATATAAGGCATTTATGTCCTTTTTAGCGTTGCTCTGTGTGCACGTGAACAATTGATGTGTCTCAATTCTCCTGGAAGCTTCTACAGACCTTGTGGCACTGAGCCACCCAGAGAGGCCATGAGTTCAGATTATCTCAGATTGAAGACACCTGTTCTTCCCTAATCTCTTTAAATAACAAAATGCTTCTGTGGTTAAGCAGAGAGTCTCAGAAGCCAAGATGTCTGAGTCCAAATTCGTATCTCCTCCTCTCTAGCTACCTGACCTTTTACACATTATTTAATCATTCTGTGCCTTAGTCTTCCTGTTAGTAAATTAGAAATCACAATAGCACTTAACTCATTGGGTTGTTTTGAGGGTTACATTGGTAAATAGGAAAATGTGAATTCTGCTGACACAGGGCTATGAAAGTGTCAGGCGATGTAAGTTTAGTAAAAATTAAGATTCGCAGTGTCTTTTGCTGTTGATGGCTATACGTCTTCACAGTGTCATCAAGACAAAGTGGGGAAATGGAACCAAGAAGGAAAATTTGAGATTCCAGCTCCACTTACTGCCCAGGTGCCTGGACAGGTCAGTTACCTTCTCTGCATCCATCTCATAGTCTGCTGGATAGAGTAACAATTCTTCCTTTTATCTCTGACTACATAGCAAAATATCCCCAAATTTAATCACTCTAAGTAGCAAACTGTGTATGATAATGTACAAGGTTATAGTTCCTTAATTAAGGCAGCCTTAGCTGGGAGAGGGGGGAATCTGCTACTTCACACGGCACTAACTGAAGTCCTTCATGGAACTCAATGGGGATGAGCTACTCTGGCAGATCTCAGATAACTGCACCCACATGCAAATTGCTGTGGCTGGAGGGATGGCCAGAAAACCAGGCTCAGTTGGAACTATCACTGGAGGGGCTATTGGCTACAACAGCCTGGTGGCATTTGAAGTTCAATCTTTCCAAAGACAGTGCTTCAAAACCAGAGAACAGAAACTATCATATTCAAAGGGTGTGGAAACTGGCACAGTGTCAACCCTGCCTTATCGTATTGTTCGAAGTATACATAGAGCCCACCCAAATTCAATGGGAGATAGAGTTCACCGCTGGGTTGGAGGATGTCAGGAATTTTTTGTCTGAACTCTGAAATGAACCTGATCTTGTCACTGTGTGAGCATAAAGCACCTATAAACATGATATGTTAAAATGAATTTTATGTTATTTTAATAATAATTTTATAAAAGCAGTTTCAAAGTTCTTAGCAAATTCAAAGGACAGAAAGATCCCTTCACACATGCACAGTAACCCACATTAGCAGCATCCACCCTAGAGCAGTGTATTTGTTACAACCAACGAGTCCATAGCACTGCATCATTATCATCCAAAGTCCACATTAGCGTTCACTCTTACTGTTGCTTGTTCTGTGGATTTGCACAGATGTATAATGACATCATGCAGGGAATTTTCACTGCCCTGAAATTCCTCTGTGCTATGCTTGTTCTTTTCTCCTTCCCTTACAGCACTGGACCATCAATGATATTTTTCCTGTCTCTTTAGTTTGGCTTTTTCCTTGATGTCACATAAGCAAAACCATACAGTATGTAGCCTTTTCAAACTGTCTTCTTTCACTTTGTAATATGCATGTAAGCTTCCTCCTTGTCTCTTCATGGCTTGATAGTTCATTTCCTTTCAGAGTTGAATAATACTCCATTGTTTGGGAGTGCAAATGTTTATCCAGCCATCTAGGAAAGGACATAATGATTGCTTATGAGTCTTGGCAATCATGAATAAAATGACTATAAAATCCACATGCAGGTATTGATGTTGGCATAAAATCTCAGTTCCTTTGAGTGAATATCAAGGAGTATGATTGCTGCAAATTAAAATTTTCTGCTCCTTGAAAGATAGTGCCAAAGAAATGAAAAGATAAGCCATGGAAATGGAACAAAATATTTGTAAAAGACAATTTGATGAAGAACTGTTGGCAAATATATGTGAAGAATGCTTAGATTTCAGCAATAAAGGAACAGACAACCTGATTTAAAAATTGATCGAGGACCTTAGCAGACCCCTCACCAAGGAAGACAAGCAGAAGGCAACTAAGCTTATGACAAGATGCTTTGCAACATATGTCATCAAGGAAATGCAAATTAGAACAGTGATGAGATACTGTGGTATACCTTTTGGAATGGTCAAAATCCAAAATTCTGGCAACACCAAATGCTGGTAAGGATATACAGTCCAGGAGATCTCATTCATCACAAGTGAGAATGCAAAATGCTACATCCACCTTGGAACACAGTTTGGCAGTTTCTCACATAACTAAACCTACCTTCCCATATGATCCAAGCAGAACCTTAATCTTCCAGGCTCATGGTGGTGCCCTATATGAGCTTTCAAGTCTTTGATCACACTTTGAGACTAACTTGGCACCCCAGTCTGTCAGATACTCTGAGATTGGTGCAGCGAAAGCTGAGCTACCCAAGATCTTGGCTTTAGGAGTGAGAATTATGAAGCTTTTGATTTCCAGGGAAGGCTGGTAGGTCCTCTTTTCTGATCCAAAATGAGGATGGTTTGGGGTGACTCACAGTGCTGTATGACCAACTAAATTAGGACTGGTCTGTAGCAAAGATTGCAATAATACATTATCCTTCCCACTGATGTGTAGCACAAAGAAAGGGTACCTGCATCTTTGAGCAACTACTGTGTATTCTTTCTGTGCTAAGCATGTTACACATGTAGTCTCATGAGATCCTCATGTTCACCTTGAATGATGCATCCTTTTTCTGATTTCTCAAGGAGGAAAGTGAGCACAGAGAGCTTTAAGCACTTGCTCAGAGTTTACACCTGGAAAATGACAGAGTTCAAAATTCAACCCAGATCTACCAGACTGCAAAATGCAGCCTTTTCCACTTCTTCATTCAGCTCGTCTTGGTAGAAATTTCTTGTGCTGACTGGAATGTTATTAAGTTAGGCAACAAGGAACCTTCACTGTAAGCACACTGAACAAGCATGTGGGACAGCTCAACCCTGGGAGGGGGAGAAGGGTAGAGCAACTGAGTTTCAGGACTCAGAGAACCCTCTACCTGTAGGTGAAATTCCTCTTCCATGCCACAGATTAGCTTAATCCACAGGGGAGAAAGCATGACTACTGATCACTTCCAGTATATCCTAGTTGGTACTGTAGACTCCAGAGATGTGAGTTTGGGAGAGATCTTGCCAAAACAAGTAGGGACTGAATCCTTTAGTCTCAAATTTTAAAAATTCCAAGGAAGGGAGGTATTCATTGGTTTAGTTTATATGAGGTGTCTCCATCACGTCAATTAACCATAGCTTTGGGTGGGGTCTCTGTAAGAGTAGGGCCATACTACATAAAAGGTAAAGAGGGAGAAGAAGGGAGGCTGGCGCTGGTTAGCAGGTTGTAATGACCCCTGTGTCTCTCATGTGGGTGGATGCTCTTACAGCTGTGGGAGAGCAAAGATCCAGAAATCACTTCTTCCTGCAAAGCAGGTGACTGATTTGCACATCCATCCTGTAGGAAATCCAGCTATACCAGGGGCTGAGTAGATGGCCATTGTTCTTGGACATGATTTATAACCAACTTCTCTAGAAACTGAGTCTGGGACCAAAACCAAGGTAATGTATTCCCTCAGGGATGCAAACCCTTGGCAACGATGGTGAGACACAGAGGCAAATGCAAAGAATGATGTGAAGCTCTGCTAAGCAGTGCACTCCCTCGATGGTTGTCATTTCTAAGAGCCATGGAGACCCCAAGTGTTCACTGCCCAAGAGCTCTCAGTGTGGCTCGTAGGACTTTGCTGGATGAGCTCAGGGAGACACCACCATGGGGGAGTCAATTCACTGAGGCAGGAGAGGGAATACAGGCACTCAGCCTCCTCTCATTTGCAACTTGTCCAAGTTACCCAATGTGAAGCTAACTCCTTGGCATTTCAGAATCTCCTTAGTCATATCACTGGTCTCTCAGGAAGCCAGTTCCTGTAACATGCAGGATAGTATTTCCTGCAAATCTGGCAGAAGTAAGAGGAGCTGTAAACTCTGGGCATGTGCTTAGCAGGAACTTGTAGATGGTTTATCCCAGATGGCCAGATGGCAGAACTACCTAGGCCCAAGCTAGACACAGCAGAAGTCTGGACAGAGTGAGCAACAGAGATTCCTGGAGGTGGGTGGCATCGAGGGCTTCAACAAACACCCATCAGATTTGTGACTGAAGCACTGTGTGACCTTGGGCAACTCAGACTCTCTAAGCCTCAGTGTCCTCAACTGTGAGATGGGATCAATCAATGTCCATTTATTGTGAAATAGAGTCAGTCATACCAGTTCATCTTCTAGATCACAGTAAGATCTATCTTAATTGGATATAGTGCCTGGCACATTGTGGGCATACTGAATTCAGAGCAATGATGATAGGGTGATAGCTGAAGAGACACATTCCCTGGGGAAAGAACCTTGGGTGTTGATGTGGAGCTCCACAGGTAGAGCACTGCAGGCTTTGTCAGATCTTAGAGGGAGTAGATAAGAAAGAGAAAATCCCACCTAAGAAGGAAATGCAGAAATCATGTGCTCATGGCCTCATTTTCACATGGGACTGGCCACAGAGTGTGTGGGGTTCATAGCAACATGGAGATGCTGATCCCCTTGTTCAAAAATAATGAATAATTTCAAGATGGCATCCATGTAATAATAAGCCAAGTGTGGTTGGCACCTGCGTTAGCAGGAACACTGTGTGACTGCACATGACTGCACCATTCCTGCCCTAGCTCCACACTTACATGTTGCCAAGGAAGCATGTGAGGCCAGTGTTCTTTTCTCCCTAGCAACCTCTTTCCCTATCTGTGTGCTCTGGGGATTCTCAGAATCATCCAAGAAGAAGGAAGGGTTTTTGAGCTGATAGCAAATAGCTTTACCTGAGCCAAACTGGTGTCATCTGCAAGTCAATGTATAATACTGCAGTTAAGTACAAATATAGAACACATAGGTATACCGAAATGTTTTTTTGTTGACATGATGCTGGTACTTACAGAAGTGTTGCCATGGTGATTGGCAGGGCCAGCTGTTGTTTCATTTTACCCAAAGTATTGTATGGTAATGATGGTCCCCTGGAGAGTTCTCCTGGGGCAAGGAATGATATTAAAAATCTGAAAATCAGGGAACAGGTAATGCACACCAGCCTCCTCACTGGCTGTGATTAACAGGGTTTTATGGGGTTTTGATGAGAAGTAGCTAATTGGGTAGAGAAATGTAGGTGGACTGCTTTCAAAGCCTGGATTTGAATTCTTGGTCTGTCACCAAATAGCAATGCCACTTAATTCCTCTGAGCCCATTTCCCTATTTAGAAAATAAGAATTATTATGCTGAACTTGTGAGAGCATTAAAAATAAAGTGTGTATAATGCTTTGTTCTGTTTCTAGAACATTGTATTTGGTTGTTATATGCTTTCTATGATAATAATGACATTCATGAAACCCTCCTCTTCATCATGTTTATACTTAATGAGGCTGTCTACCTGTGTATCTCTGTGCTTAGTGGATCATCTCAATTGAGCTTTATAGTAACCACAACAGTGAATAAATTCTTCTCCATATCTTTTAGGTGAGGACCTGGAAAGGGTAAGAGGGTAGCCTAAGGTCACACAACTAGTCAGTGACAATGTCAAGTTGCAGAGCTGGTGATCCTGGGATGATTGTTGACCATGCCAGGGAGCCAGAGTGAACGCTGAGAAGCAGGCAGTCTTCCACATTCAAAGCTGCCTCTGGGAGATTGATTAGCCTTTTATGAGATAAGGAATTTTATTTCCTTTTCTAGCAAAGACGTGTCATGTAAGAGAGAGTTGCTTTTCAATAAGCAAAGCTGAGGGGAACTGCTCTATGAGACAGTCTTGCTCAGCCTCACAGACTTAGAGAGCTCCTCCTATGGTTGTCCCCTGGTTCCTCTGGGGTTGCAGCAGCTCCCACCGTGGACTTATCCATGGCTTGATGCATGGACTGCTGACACCAATGGCTGCTTTTCCCCAGGGTTCTGCCACTTTTTGGTTTGTTTTATATTTCTCCTCCACAAACAAAGCAAAAACAACAACAACAACAACAAAAAAAAAACAGAAAGCCACACTAGTAAAAACTCAACCCCTCAGATTGCTTGCTAATCCTATCTGGTCCCCAGACATGAAAGGTGCCTGCCTTCCCCAAGCCTTTGTATGCCCTCTTGCTCTTGCTCACTCTCACTCTCTCTCTCTCTTTTGTGTCCCTCTACCTCTTCCCTCTCTCCCTGCTTTCCTCCTTTCCTTCGTCTTTCCAGGCTGCTCTTCTGAACCCTCACTCTATTCCTCTTGGATAATTCCCAATCGTCCCTAATATCTGAATGTCAACATTGGTTCTTTAGGAAGCCTTCCCTGCCTAGCTGGCACCCCAGGCTCTGTTAAGTCCCCCGTTGTACACTCCTGCTGCCACCTGTCTGCCTTTTATATCACTCAGCAGAATTTTAATTAAGTGATTATGGGTAGCATAATTTAAGATCTATCTCTCTCAATAAATGTTCTATTCACTACTGAATCCCCAAATGCCTATAACAATGGCTGACTCTTAATTCATTGAGTAAATGGACAAATGAATAAAATCTCCAAAGTCCCATTGTGTGTGCTGGGAGGGAAAAGCTTGTACCTTGCAAAGTGAGCCTTTTTGACTTCACCAGCTTCCTCTGTGTTTGGCAGATTGCCTGTGGTCCCACTAAGTGTTCATGAGAAAATAAACAAAAATAATTACATGGCATGGTAGTGAAATTACTAAGGGTCAACTACATTTCAGGATTTATGTTTGCTTTTGAGACCTCAGGAATCCTGCAATGTAAGCGGAAATTAAACTCATTTAACAAATGAGGAAACAAAAAAGGGAAAGGATAACACATTAAGATGGGTTGGTGCCTTGCTCTGTACCACAGAGTCCTCTTCTGGTAACTGAGGGTGGGGATGCTTCCAAGGCCCAGTGCCCTGGTGGTCATCTTTGTTTGTCTATGTACATGCACGTGCACAGAATCTTCTTGGGTAGAAATTGTATCATTAGCATGAGTGTGGGGCCTCCAAGCTCTCGGAGGAGGCACCTGTCCTTGGATAATCACATCACAGTTTGGGCAGGCGTGTGCACATCCTAAGCACCCTGGGAAGGCTTGCTTAGCTTTTACACCATTTCAGAGAAAGGATTAGAAAGGATTAGATGCAAATGTATTTAGGATTTGTTTGAATCTGACTGGTGTTCCCAGCCCTGATGATTGGGATATTTATTCAACCCAATATCACAAGATGCTTTTCCCAGGTGAGAACAGGAGTTGTGATAAATGACAATGCAATCAGCAGTAATGGGTGCTAAGGCAAGTTTGCCAACTGCCCCGCCTTCTCTTCCTAGGTTCATGACTTTCATCCATATTTCTCCCCCATTAAGTCTTAAAATCATTGCTCATAGAATTCTAAGAAAAAATGAAATTTTACTTGTATGTACTGGGAAGCTGGAGTGTTGACGTGTGCTAGGATTGCTTTAAACCTATCCGAAACATCCAGCTGGAAGGAGATGTTCTGAGCGAAGACTTTGAGACAGGGCCTCAGCAGAGTAGATCCGCAGGTCTCTTCTCCTTGCTGGGGTCACTCTTCCCCTAGGCAATTGTGTTTTCTCAGGAAGTATAGTCAAAGAAGCTTTGTTCTTTGAATCCTAATGGTGGAAGCATACTGCTAGTTGGATGTGGAAATCCAAAGGCAATTTTGCAAGTTGGGGAGCTACCACATGGACCTTGAATGGAAAACATGGATTTGAGAGGACCTTTCATTCAGGACCGCCTTTGCCCAGTGTTAAGGCTTTTGAACATTATCTTCTGGCAATGTCAACTTATTTTTGGATGGCAGCTCACTCCAGCCAGGGCTGATCATTTTGTTTTGATCTCTTCTGTTCTTGCTTCTCCCGGCAATGTCTGTGGAGTTGTCCCTGACAATTGTGTGGTAAGCATGTGGATGAAAGAACAAAGAGTTAGAACCACAATGAAGTGAAGAAGTTTGAGGGGTCAAAGGGAGAAGAGAAACCCTTCACTCTCTTTGATAGACTCAAGCAGCTTGGAATTAGGCTCTGTCTACAGATGGCATTGTGATATATACTGTGGGTTCACACACCCGACCCTGTTCAATCCTCACCCAAAGCCCTGGAGCTAAGGTTGATTTAGTAATCTTGCTGTACAGCTGGAGACCAGCCCCAGCAGGCTTAAGTGACTTGATGGAGTGTCACAGCCATGAGATGGCCAAGCCTTGTCCCTTGGCCACCCAGGTTTGTCATCTGAGTGAACAGGCAGGAGATTAATGCACTGGCATAGAGAAGGCAGAGATAGAGGAGTAGGAAGAGGTTTTAGACTTGCCCATTCATCCTAAGGTGCAGGTGGACCAACCTGCACCATGGTGCTTGGTGGGTGAACCCTGGCATGCTCAGACACAAAATAGATGAGCAGTTGTATGGGATTCAGAAGAGAAGATGAGTACAGGAAAGGGAGCTACTGCTTATGGGTTTCAGCTTGGGGTTGAGATGGAGATGGTGGTGAAAATATTCTAAAATTGATTGTGCATGATGGTGGTTTCAAGTTCTGTAAATCTACTAAGTCACTGAACTGTTTGCATTAACTAGGTGAATTGCATAGGAATCATGCATTGAAAAAGCTATGACTGTTTTTCCTTTTTAATGAGGAAGGCATATGAGGGCATGCAGAAGGGAGAGGCAGCACAGGAGGCATACAGGCTGGGAAAGCAGAAGCAATGTCACACAGCCCTTCTCATTCAGAAAACCTTAGAAAGCAGGTGCTGTTTGCCTCTTACCAAGCAGTAACTGCTGTTTCTCTGCCAGTCTCCGTCACCCTTCTGTTCAAGCCTTGGAGGTGGTGCTGGAGGAAAGGGCCAGCATGGCTCCCAGGTCTGGGTTCCCTGCTGCTGACTCCTCAGGGCCTCACCCCTGTAGGAGCAGAACCATGCTGTCCCTCACAGGCCCCAGGACTTGCCATCTGGCACACACACCAGCCTTTCCCTTCTAACTCAGGGCACTGTGCACATCAAGGCCAGACTGAAAAACAAAAGCCTGTCCAAGGCCCGCTTGCCAAATGGAGAGGGCTGGAGCCAGTGACAATACATCATGAGGTGTGTATCCAGGATTCTACACACTGCCTTCTGCCATCCTGCTGAACGCCGTCTGTATCCCAGCCCAGTCTTTGACATTTTGTCTTCTGGACAGATTCCAAGGGAAACAGACAAACTCTCTTCCCCTCCCATCAGGAAACCACTATGCTCCCTGGAGAGCCCTGTGCATAGGATGTTCTTTGAGACCCAGGGGCGCCTTTTCCAAAGGGTGAGAAAAGCTGTGGGGGTCAGATCAACACTGCTGGCTGGGACAGCAGGCACAGTAGTGGTGTGCATGTTCCTATTCATTTGTCCCCAAGGAAAACAGCCTCTTCTTGGATTAACAGAAAGTGAAACCCATTGCTGGCAGCTTTCTTCCGTGAGCCCAGAGGCTGGGACTCAAACACAGGCCGAAGCTGACACTGGCTCTCCAGGAGGGGAGACTGAGCATGGCAGGAGATAATGGGCAATCCTGTGAGGCTGCCAACCTCCAGTGGCCCAAGTGACTTAGAACCAGAATAGCAAACTGACATTACAAGATAATTGCTCTGCACTCACAAAATATTTTGGGCTCTAACAGTGGATGTTCTGTTACTTCGGTGGGGCAAGATAGCTCATTTGGATCAGCAATGACAGGCTTAAGGGGAAACACTTTCTGTTTGGCCACTGGAAGAACAATGAATGTTTAAAAACACCCAGTGTCCTTCTCCTTGTTGGGGTTGAGGACAGTGGCCTAACCAAGTACCTGGGTGCTGATATCCCCTGTAGACGTGCCACCAATTTGGATCAGATTGAAATAACATTTCTTTCTGGAATAACCATGACCTGTGCTGAGGCACTAGTTTAGATGATGCTGCAAAGAGGACATACAGCCTGCTGTCCCTAAGACTGAAATCCCTCCCATTGACATGAAATATGTGAGCACTTTGGAATTTCATAGAAGAGCACAGAAAACCCAGGCTAGGGTGCAACACTATGAAGAGGAACCACCAGAACTGTAGGATTTCTACTGGTGCTTTTGTGGACTTTGTGTGTCAGTATGAAAAGTGGGTACCTTTACAGAAAGAATGAGACTTGGTTTTATGGCAGCAATGACCAAGGCATTCTTATCACTAACCTGTTTCATGATGTTTTAAGTTTTCTTGATTTGTTTCCATATGTCACATCCTCCCCCACCAGTTTTTATATCCAAAAGTATCTTGTTCTCAACCAGAAAAGGTGAGGATTCTCTGGTGTTGACAAGCCAGGGAAACACGGATAACCCAGTGACCACTGTGGCTACATAGACAACCATGTAGTAGGGGCTGGGGATTCTGTCAAATCTCAGAGTGGCATCACCCTGCTATGGCCTTGCTGCTACTATCATAGAACCTCAGCAAACAAGTGGACCCAGATGGGGATGGGCTATTGGTGCTGGCTTCTGGGGCCTGTGCTTATGATGGTCATTGTCCCTGTCCATACAGATCCCCTAGGCTGGTGCCTGGTGACATTGGAGAACTCTCTACATCTTAGTCTTCCTAGTGACCCCATTATTTTGCTGCTTTTGCTGGCCAATAGTTATGAGTTGAGGATCGGGCATTTGACATGCAAATTAGGGTGATGCTTGATATGACTGCATCCCATAATGTACACTCTGGAAGGCAGTTGGTGATGTCTCAAGTAGTTAGGTTCCTACCACCGATGTGAATGACTTGGAAGGACTCCCTGACGCTTGTCTTTATTCTAACCCAGTGCTGGTTTCCTGTGGGCATTTAAGGGAATGGAACAGTAGCCAGGTAATCTCTCTCTCTCTTTGTCTCTCTCTCTGTCTCCCTCAACCTTCTGCATTCCAAGTAAATAATACATAAATACAAATTTTAAAAATTAAGATATGCTGAAGTCCAAAATCCTTAGTTTCTTAAAACAGGACCTTGTTTGAGAATAAAGATATGTGATTAGTTAGGATAAGGTTATACTGGAATAAGGTAGGCTGTTAATCTCATATGATTGATATCGTTCTGTGAGGTAGAGAGAGAGGGATGTGGGGAAGGACAATATCAGGTGACAAGGATGCAGAGATTGGAATGATATAACTGCAAGCCAAGGAGTGCCAATGTCATTTACTTCTCCATCTTTCAAATCTTGATATTATTTTTCCTAATAATGAAGGCAACTCATTTGAGATTTTTTAAGAAAATATAAACATGTTCCAGTTGTATGATATAGTGAGTTAAACTGCTGCCTGAAACACTGACATCACACCTGAATATCAGTTGGTGTCCCTACTCCTCCACTTCCAATCCAGCTCCCAGCTAATGCACCTAGGAACAGAGCCAACATTGGCTCAAATGTTTGGGCCTCTGTGACCCACTTGGAAGAGCCAGATAGAGTTTCAAGGTCACTGCTTCTGTCTGGCCCAGTCCTGACCATTGTAGCTACTTGTAAAGTGCAGCAAGAGATGAAAGGTTTCTCTGTCTGCCTGTCAATCTCTCTCTCTCTCTATGTGTGTGTGTGTGTGTATAACTCTACTTTCGATTCTAATTTTTTTTAAAAAATAAACTGCAAATGTAAGAACATATTTTCACAATGCTCACCATTTCAAACCCAGAGAACATTGCAAATATAACTTCCCAGGTCCCGTATATTGTCTTTCCACTTTATGATTCCAGGGAGACATTTTCCCAGGTACTCAGTTGCTCTTCGGCATCTTTAAAACCCTCTGGGCAGCTGAGAGCTTGAAAGCTCTGAGACTTTCTTAGAATTCATACTGTTGCATACTAGAGTAGTTTTTGGCTCCCCCTCAGTGGAGCCAAAAGCATGAAGCTTTGGCTTCTTATTGGATGCTAAGTTCCTTAGTTAACCATCACGTATACATCCTATTATCACCAGCTTACAGTTGGAGCAACTGGGGAACACAGAATAGTGGTCATTTGCCCAAGAACACAAAGCTGGGCAATGACAGGGTCTGGGTTTGAATACCTGCAAGCTAGCTTTAGAAAGTCTGTCAGCAACCCTCAAGCTGGTGCTTGGAATTACTCCTCCCAATTCATTTAATGAGACCCGATTGGGTACAGACCAAATCTGGTCAAAGCCAGCTTTGGCCATTTGCTGTGTGGAGGAAATGAGACAAAACTGTGTGAATACCAGAGGGGAAAGCATTCCACAAATACCAAGCACGCTTCTCTGGGACAGGCTGAGCCTTCTCTGGGGATGTTGCGGCTGGAATCTGAGAAGCAAGATTGATAATTCAGCTGCAGCATGGACTGCTAATTAGGATTGTGCTTATTTTGTGCTACATAATGCAGATTTGATTAACTGAGCAGAATGGAAGACTGAGGAAATAGCTGTTTCTCTCTGAGATTTTGTTTCCTCTTTGGGCCCGAGGGCCATGATGTGCCTTCTTTATTGGACAAAAAAGACAAAGAGGTTCCTGGCAGGAGAACTAGAGCTCTGCCATCCACCATCCTGCAGCCACAGCAGCAGATACCACTGGAAGGCTGTGATTGCTTCTAACCCTCTTCTGTGGGATCTGCCTGTTAAGCAAACATGCATGGGCACTTCACCCAACCACAATCCAGGAACAGACTCTGGTCATTTTCAGGCAAGTATGACCATCCACAAACAGATTTGGGAATGTTGATGAAGTCTAGGAAAGAAACAAAGGACTTATCAGTGCAGAAGTAAACAACCTCTGGCATGCCCAGCTAACTTCCTTGGCAAATTCCTCCCCACAGTCTTTGGGCTGCAGCTGATTGTCTCTGGTTCACCTGTCCAGCCCCTTTTCCTGCTCCTGCTCCTCTGTGGTCCAGCTACACTACCTGTTTCTAGTTAGTGGCAATCCCTTCCAGCCACAAAGTCCTTCCAAATGACAGTGTCACTTCCACCTTCCTCTTCCTTCACCCCTTTTCCTACCTCACCTTATTCTTTGAGACAATAAGCTCAGGCCTATGGCAGAGGACATGGTCTTTGTGGTCACATCAGAGGTAGTCCAGGTTTTAGCAAGGGAAACAAGAAAATGTGCTGTCCAGGTGGAAGCCCGGTGGGGGAGGATCTCCAGGTGCCTCTTGGTTACCAAATATTCTGCTCTTTTCTATGCCAAGTTGGCACTCGCAAGAGGCAGAGGTGTGGGCCTCAGGAGAGCACAGGATGCTGGCTGCCTCTGCTGTTTCATTACTCATCTGCTAATTGTGGCAAATGGGACTTTTACGATTCCCCTGACTCTCATTGTGAGCTGTGCTGGTGTTTGATGGCAGGGGATTAGAAGGCCAGCCTTGGAGTTGCTTCAAGGGCCCATGTGCCTGCCTGGTTGGTTCATGCAGACTCCACAAATTTGGGTGTGGGCCCAGAGCCCATTTTGTGATGAGGCAGGAGGAGGTCATAGGTCTGCGTACCTCAAACTTAACGCTTCCTCTGTGTCCAACTGAAGTACTCAGCCTAAAGACTGCAGCCTAAAGACTGCCACTGGGCTGACCCTCTGAGAAGAGGGTGATGGATGAGGGGATAGACAAGATTTTCTTCTGTGGGCCCAAGGGCCAGTCTAACTTCTGGGTGGTCCTGAGCAGGAGCAGTAGGAGACCCTGGACTCATCTGACAAGTAGGAACTGACTGACTGGTGGCAGGGCAGTCAGTCTCTGAGGCTGGACTCCCTCACCCAAAACATGAAGAACAATGCTGGCCTCTGAACTGGAAGTAAAATGAAATTAGACAATAGACCTCAGAGGTCCACACTAAAGGGTCACTTGCAAGCACCAGCCACAGGGAGGAAGTCAGGAGATTCTGAAGCATTGCACAGCTCACCATTGCACTCTGGACTTGTCTGCCACATCAGTGGACGTTTCTGTGGACCCGCTATCTTGTGTGCAGCTCTGCATAGCAAGCAGCAGTCCCAGCTGCCATCAGCAGCACTTGCAGAGGACCAGGGGCTGAAAGATCTCCCAGCTGTGCAAGCACCCAGCAGGCAGCCTCTGAGATCTATTTGCCAGATGAAGAAGCAAGGAGAAATTAGTTACCTGCCCAAGGGCGTCTGGGCAGAGGTGAAAACCCAGAATCAACGCTCTTCTCCCCTGTGGGCCAGTTGGGATCTTCCTTCCTCTCTGGCCACTATTACTGGCTGAGAGGCCATAGGTCACAAGGGTTCAAACCGGCATTTTGACACTTGCACTGACCACAGTGCATTCAGCTCAGTAGGCTGCATCATTTGGGTGATCATTTGTCCCCTTCGGGCCATCCTTTCCTGTCTGTATGTGAGCGTAAGGCCTCCTTCATAGAGAGGTTGCAAGACAGCAAATGAGCTCAAGAATGGAGAGCTGTAGATCTTTCTCTTGTTCCTCAGAGATGGCAGAACAGTCTAGGAATGAGCACACAGTCTGCCCTGTTCTGTGGACCAGCAAGGGCATACAGGGTGAGTGGCAAAAATGGCCACAGCCCTCCCCTCACCGAATGCTCCCCCACCTCAGTTACCTCATTGCCCATTATTCAAGAAGAGGGCCCACCAGCTCATCTTGTTTAATAGAGAGGAGTGGTCCAGAGAGTGCCTGTTTCCATGGTAACGGAAATGCAGCCTCCGGAGGCTTCTGATTTGGTGATAAATGGCTGAGAGGATGCTGCTTCACATATCCGAGGGGCTCACGAGTCAGCAGGTAGGGGCTTAGCAGCCTAGGCTCCCTGCAGGGGCCCAGGGGCTCTTCTCAGCCTCCTGTGGGATTTGCCTCATGTCCCAAAGGCACCTAGTGGCTAGCATCAACAGGCACTGACAATGCCTCTCTTCACTGCAACACAATTTCCTTCGCCGAAGAAAAATCATAAAAATTCTGCAGAAAGGAGTCACTGTGTTGCTGTGTAAATGAGAGCAAGCCCTCTGTCCAAGTTATGAAGTCCTGTTGGTGCTGGAAAGATTCCACTGCAATTTTCCAATGCCACCAATATCAAGGCCACACACTGGCCTGGCATTTAGCACTCTCCCTTTACTCATCCAGTCTTACCTGTAGTCCTTAATATTGGGAAAAAGGAGGATGGTGATGAAAACCACCCTAGTATCCCTCTTTGAGAACTCTCAGGGTGTGATGCAGTATGCTAAGTACTGGACTTGTATTAGCTCACTGAATTCTAATGGTCTCCATAGAAGTAAGCACTAGATTCCATTTTCCAGTGAGAAAATAGAAGAAAGAGAGTGAGCTACTTGTTTCTGGCTATTAGACTGCTAAGCCTAAGCTTGTGTCATTCTCTTAACCCTCCCTCCATATTCCCTTCCCCTCATCCTCTGGTAGAAACTACTTCCTGCCTGTCCTCCAACACTTTCCATAGGTCTCCCGCATGCTTCCTGTTGGCTATGCCAAGAAGGCCTGGCCAGGCAAGTGTAAAGGTCTGGACATAGACACCTGGCACTCTGAATTCCTAATTCCTAGCTCCCATGCAGCTTAAGCAACCGGGACCTTATTTTTATTTTTTAACCTGGAAAATAGGACAGAACATCCTCATGGATTTAAAGGGTCAATATCTGCAAAGCATGCATCTGGTGATAATACACCCCTGTCCAGGTTTTTCCTGATGCTGAAGGTTCCCCTATTGCTTACACTACATGGGTCCCTCTCTGAAATAACATAGTCTAATCACATTTCTTCTTTTTTAGGACTGTGCTGTGTTGCTACGCTTGCCTCTTACTTTATGCTCCTATAGCCGAATACTATCCCTTGTATGCTGGGAAAACATCCTCAGGGTTTGCAAGGATGTGCTTCTGTACCTGCCTGCTTCTCAGGAAGCTCACTCCTTGTAGCCTTGTGTCTTCACCCTTCATCACTTCATCACATCACACACCCACACTTTGCCAGAGCCAGATCCCTGTACTTTTCCACCTGACCACCTGGTCTCTCCATCTATAATACACTCCTTCACTTCTTTTCCAGGTTAACTTATTTTATTTTAAGATTTATTTATTTGTATTAGAAAGACAGATTTGCAGAGAGGAGAGACAGAGAGAAAGATCCCCCAACCACTGATTCACTCCCCCAAGTAACCTCAATGGCCAGAGATGAGATGAGCTGAAGCCAGGAACCAGGAGCCTCTTCCAGGTCTTCCACATGGTATAATATAGGGCCTCAAGGCATTGGGTCATCCTCTAAAACTGTTCCAGGCCACAAGCAGTAGCTGGATGGGAAGTAGAGTAGCCTGGCCATGAATTGACACCAGTATGGGATCCCAGCACTTATAGGGGGAGGATTTAGCCACTGAGCCACTGTGCCGGGCCCCCTCCCTGGTTAACTTTCACTTTTTTCTTTAAGATTACCTCAAGAATTTTCCTCTCCTCCAAGAAATCTTCTAAATACCCATGCTGGTTAGCAAGTCCTCTTCCATGATGCCATAGCCTTTAGACTGACTCCTCTCTTAACACCCATCACTCTAGATTATTTATCCACCTGCCTATTTATTCAGTGAGGCTGTCATCTTTTAAGAACAGGTGCCATGTTGTCATCTCTGGAACCCTGACATTTGACAGTGTCTACCATGAAACTAGTGCTAATTGAATAGGTAGAAAAGTGACTGAAAGAATGAACAGCTGGCTGGAATTTCTCAGCATTTGCTGTCTAGAGATGTCTGCCCATTTGCCGGAGTACCATGTGTGTCTGGGACATGATTCGGCCATCTACCTTTGTGTCCTGCAGACTGGGCGTTGTTGAAAGGAAACAGAACCCAAAGCTCTTCAGAACTGCCTCTAGATCTGCATGTGCATTTCATGCCTCCTACTCAAACCTTGTGCATTAGCACTGAAATTAATAGCAGTGCCTAAAGACAGATGGTCTAGCCCCGTGCCCGAACCTGTGGCTGCACGACTGGCCTAGAGTTAGGACTCACACGTTTGGCATGGTTGAGATTTTCATTAATCCAGCAAGTCCAAGTTCCCAAAGCTACAGCAACGGAAACAGTGAGCTGATGTCAGCAGCAGTATGGGTGGAGGCTGGGCCTTAAAGGGCCCTGCAGCAGGTTCTTCAAAAGGCTGAGGATGGTGGCCCAACTTCTATTCTGACCTAGGGGAGGCATGATATTTTGTTTGTTTGTTTGCTTGCTTGCTTGTTTGTTTTTAAGATTTGAATTTCATATTGGGAAGATTCAGCACTCCACCCCCAAATTTTCTTAAGCTCTGGAGACCTCTCCCAGTAATGATGTTTTTTTCTGGCTAATTCCTTAGAAATTTCTGGGCTTCTGACAATGATCATCTGGAACTGTGATGCCCAGTCACTGGAGATTAAACTCACAGGCATTTAGTGTTTCAGGTTACATAAGACTACCATACAAATGCAGTTACATTTAACTGGGATTAGAAGTGCTGTTTGGTTTCTAGTAGCTAGCCCCTGGTTTGATTTGGCTCATTGGTGGATATTATTCACTCTTCTATAAAAGGAATATCAAACTGATGTGCAAATTACTCTCTGGGTCACAAAATTAAAGAAAAACATATCATCTTGAACCATACCAGATTTCACAGAAGAAGATTCTATCAGAGCTAGAAAGGATCTTCTTGTCCAGTTTCTGTCATTGCCAGAGGGGTAAACCAGGCCCAGAGAAGTGCATTCTGTTGCCCCAGAACACACAGCAAGTAGGTGGCACTGCTGAAGCTACATGTCAGTCTCCAGTGGTCTCTTCCCCATGCTATGTTTCCAGTCATCAGCAGCCATGCAGCAAACCCAAATCTTTCAAGCATTAAGTTTTTGAGTGGCATTGGGTATGCTTCCCTTCATGGCTTGTCAGCAAACTCCATCCAAGTGCAATGGAAGACAGGAGGCAGACAGAGACTGAGATGGCTGTACTACGCTGTTAGTGAAGCAGGAACCACACCGCTTTTTGGGTAAAGTGTTGACAAGTCCCTATGGCCAGCTCCCATGCTGGGGAAGTATCACTGGCTGGGAAGTCCTGGTAGCAGAAACTAGCTTTAGCAAGAGCCCAGCTATTTTTGTGAAGTGGGCTCCTGTCTTGGATCAGGAACAGCAGACCAGACAGGAGATACAGTCTTGATGCCACCAAAGCAGTGGTTAGAAACACATGTGTCCCATTTTATAATAGGCTGCTCCCATCCTGTACTTTCTTACTGTCTCCTAAGATGACCCCCACCACCTTTCTAATGTTGACATTACCCTCAGGAGTATCATGGGGCATATTATGCATATTAGGAAGACATTTGTTCAAGGTTCCTTAGTCAGAGTGTGACAGAACTAGGGTGTAACTTAGGTGCTGTGCCTATAGAACCCATGTTCATAATCACCATACAACATGGTCTCCCAGTCCAGAAGGCCCAAAGATGTGATTCAGGTCAATGTTACCTGGCCAAGTGTTCCTAAAACCAGTGTATGAAGTGAGGGTGCAGCTGGGCACCTGCTGTACATCCTTGGGACGCCCCCCCACCCCCACCCCGGGCTGCTATGGGCTCTCTTCCTCATTTCCCTTGATTTGACTGACAGCACTAGGTACTGAGATCTCTTTTGGCTTGACAACCTCCTGGGGGTCTGAAGTTCTGGATTTCTGTTGAGGTCTATTACTTTCCTAGGGAGTCCACATCTGGAAATCATCACTTTGTGACCTGGGAGGAATAATTTAGTAACTGTTTTTTATTCTAACTTGCTTCCTTGGGCCAGCATCCTTGTGAAGTCTCAGGCCTTGAGTTTATGCCCTCTTGGCTGCTGCTGGGAAGAGAACGAGTGGTTTTCCCCAGGCATCAGTCTCCCTGTGCACTCCCCAACACACCCAACCTATTTAAGTCTCTCTGCCAGCAGCCCTACTCCCATGCTCCTGATGAGATTTGTCAAGCATCATCCAAATGAGCCTATGTCTAAAGTGCAGACGCCTCAAGCTCTCTGGCCCCTAAAACCACCTCTTCCAGGTTTAAAGTGGTAACATCACCTCCTTCTCAACTCCTAGCACATCCACATCCCAGTACCTCTTGAATGTGTCAACACCAGTTCATGTCCTGGCTGCTCCATTTTCTATCTAGCTCCCTGTGTATGGCTTGGGAAAGAAGAGGAAGATGGCATAAGGCCTTGAGACCCTGTACCCAAATGGGAGATTTGGAAGAAGCTCCTGGATCCTGGCTTCAAATTTGCTCATCTCCAGCTATTGAAGTCATCTGAAGAGTAAACCAGCAGATGCAAGATTTTTCTATCTTTCCTTCTCTCTATAATTCTGCCTTTTCAATAAAAATACATCTTTTAAACAAAAGAGTTTCCATTATATGGATGATGTTAACGTCTGTGAATTTTGATGACCTTTCACAAGGAAGTGACAGAGGAGGAAAACACAGAAGACAGAAGCACAAGGGTTGCACATTTTCACCTGGGGACACTTGTGGCCAAGATCCAGCTACCCAGCTACCCAGCTGAACATCACAGCTCTCTTTTGGAGGCAGTTGCTTTGTGGGATAGCTCTGTGGAGCTTTAGTGTAAGGCGACAGAACACACAGACAGCCTTCCAGCAATTGTGCCGCATGGCATCACTCAGCAATGGCTGCATGGGTCTGTCCACATAGGCCAAACTTCTGAGTGCTCGTCTCTCTTCTCATCACTTCGCTGATAAAAATATAATGCCTTCTGTCTCTACCAACCAAAACTCAGAAAATAAGTCCATTTTTTTCTTTGCGCCTCAGTTTCTTTATCTACAAAAGCACTTCAAAAAGTGAGTGGGGGCAGGGGCAGCATGCTGGCCTAGTGGTTATATCCTGCTAAATCCTAGTGGCATATGCCAGGATGAATGCCGGTTCATGTCCTGGCTGTTCTTCCCATGCAGCTGTCCCTGCTGGTAGCCTGGGAAAGCAGTAAAGGATGGCCCAAAGCCTTGGAACACTGTACCCAGAAGAACGCTCCTGGTTCCTGCTTCCTGCCTCCTGGCTCCAGGCCTAGGATCAGCCCAACTGCAGTTACTGCGGCCACATTGGGAGTAAACCAGCAGGCAGGAGATCTTTCTCTGTCTCTCCTTCTCTCTGCCTTTCCAATTAAAATAAAAAACAAACATAAGTAGAAAAATTATATTTTTGGTGTAAAAAATTGGTGGAAAATTTGATGTAAACACAGGTTATTTTTTCATAATTTGCATTTTCATTAATTCTTTGATAATTTTTTATATGCACAGATTTCAAATTTTTTTCTACTCATCAAAATAGCCTTATCTTTTAATTCCATCTCCACAAACTTTCTGAAATCCTCTATTAGGAGATGGGAAAGTTAGGCACACTAATCTCTCATTTCAGCCCAGGGTCTAGGATAGCAGTAACACCAGCCCCAGTGCTTGAAGCATCTACTAACAGACTCATGTGATCATGAACCATCAAAGATGCAGCATTGTTGTTCCCATCTAACAGATGAGGCAATTGTGGTCAAAGAAAAGGCAGCTCACTCATACTGATGGATGTAGCCTCTGAACCAGGATCTCTAAAGCGGGTGGCTGTGGGAACCCACCAAGCCCGTGCCTCCAAGCTGGGATTCATGTGCATTTCTTGAGCTAAATTTGGTTATCTCATGCCCTTTCTGAGAACACAAGGCAACTTATACCCCACACAGAAAAGGGGTGTGATTGGTCTCAGGTTTCTGGGCTGTCGTGTGTGGGAAGAGCAGTTAACAGAAAATGAGGCAACTGGTGTTGGGTGTTGAGAAGCAGCTCTGGTCCTGTGGTCTCTAAGCTCAGTGTTCTGGGTTTTTTTCTTGCTATTTGCAAATCAAAGACCAGTGTCCACACAGGTGATGCTGAGTGGGGTTGCCTTGGTCAGGAAAGGTGCAGCACAGGCTTTATCATTTTCTTAACCATAGTACTACTTTTCCTTTGAGGCCAGATAAATCTTTGCCACAGGGTTGCCTTGTGCTTTGTAGTGTGTTTTGGAGCCTTCCTGGGCTCCACCCACTGGATGCCAGAAGCAAACCCACTCCCTACCAACTGAGATAACCAAAAGCATCTCTAAATGGTTTCAAATTCTCAATAACAAGACAAAATCATATTCACACTCTCACCCAGGGGTAGCAATCATTGATGTAAACAATTCCCTCACCCTCCTCGGGAGGTCACCAGCTGATCACTTTCATCATTCAGGATATCAGATTGGATGGTCCTGGCAGTTCTCCTCCCTGGGGCATTTGTAGGGCTGGATGAGAACTGGGCCCTATTGGAACAAGGTCCTCACTGTTCATTCAACACTGTCCTCCTGGAATCTCATACTGAACCTTCTCTGAGATGTGCACTTCTCTGTTTCTCACAGCTCTACTCTGTGGGACCCTACCTATCCCAAGACACACCAGCTGTACTCCTCCCCAGGATGTATGCAGGGGATGCTCCTTATCTCTCAAGTTGGTCTTCACATGGAACTCTTGCAGGCACCTTATCGCATGTCTCAACTTGAGTACCTTAGGAGAATTTGCCACCTCTGACATCTTGGCAATTTATAGACTTGTTTATTTCATACTTTGTCCCCAAGCAGACTGCATGCTCCCCAGGGGCAGGAATCTGGTGCGTTCTGTCCCCTGATATACCCACAATGTGGATTTCTGTGCATGGTTAACCCCTGGTCATATGACTTTGGTGAACTCAGTGTTCACGAGGCTGAGAATGCCAAGGTGAATTGTACAGTCCCAGTGTCCTTTGTGGATCTTTGACAGAGAGCAATGAAGTGCAGGTCACAGAGAAGGAAGTAGGTAAACTGGCCTAGCAGGTGAAGAAAGATCATCAAAGAAATGGGTCAAGGAGAGGAGCAGCACACAGCGTCTGCAGAGGCTGGAGATAGAGGGGTCATGAGTGATTCCCTAGAAACAAGGAAGGGGCATCAGTACAAACTTGGAGCCTTGGGGAGACAGTGCAATGTCTGAAACAGCAGCAGATGCTCATGGTGTAGTACTTGAGGCAAGATCTTACATCCCGAAGCAGGAAATTGAGACCTTATGCAGTCAAAAGGAACCATGGAGGTGATGGGCTTTAGCAGGTAAGCTTAGAGATTAATTTTAGAGCTTGATTAGAATCTTCCATGTTGCCACTTCTGTACTGTCCAATAGCCCTAGCAATTTTGTGTCTCTTAACCTCAGTTGTTTTAATTGTCTTTAGCAACAGGTTTAATATGTACCATGTGGGATTGGTATGGGTGAAAAATGATGTTTAGTACAATGCCTGGGCCATAGTGAGCATTCCACTCATTGTTGTTCTTCCTTTTGGTGTGAATAACAGGGAGACCGGGGTTTTTCCAGGCAAATGAGGGATGTAATAGATTTGCATTTTAGCAAGACCCATCAGGCAGTGCTGTGGAGGTTGGCTAGCAGGGCCCCCAGGGAAAGAAGCTAAGATGGGAATGGGGTGTAACAGGAAGCTGCTGGAATGGAAAGTGAGATACAGGGGTAGTAAGTGCATCCTAGTGCTTCCCGAATCTGCCATGGAAACCTCAGTGGGAGGCTATGTGCCTATCTTTTGCCCCTCAAAGAAAGAGTGCACTGGTGGAAGAGGAACCCCACATCTGACAGCTGGCAGCAAACTAGGTAAGGCACAGGAGGGGAGGCCCAGCTCAGCCTGACCTGGGCTCACCCACCAGCTCACATCTCTGCATCCCAGGAAAGAACAGCAATCTTTGCCTTGCAGCCAGTGTGCCTGGTGTGAAGGGTGGCTTGCCATTCATTAGTGTCGAGTGATACACTTTTAATTAAAATGATAAGCATTTGAGCATTCCTTAAAGTTTTGCTCTGGGAATTTGCCTTTTTGCAAAATCTGCCTTAATTAGCATTCTATTTATCTCTTATTAATAAATTAATGGCAGCAGTTTCATCTACCATCTCATAGAAATCTCCTCTTTCCTAAGCTAAACTCCATTCCCTATTGACATTCAAGCCTGATTTGGAGGAATTAGAATTAGGATTCTCAGTTAACACCTCAAACTTGAGGAAATAAATGATGTCAAATCCAAGTCTCCTAAATTTCATTTCTTTTCACTGTACCACATTCCTCCTGTGGCTTGGATTCCATTTGCTGGGGCTTTGTCTGTCTGTCTTTATGATTTCAGGGGTAGTCTGTAGAACTGGTCATCTCTCAGCAGCCACTGAGTGAACTTTGTCTTTTCTTGCTCTTAAGTGAGCCATGATAGGATCTCCTTTACTATTTCCATACTGCCTCTACTTAATTATGGACATAAGTTCACAGTTATGTCCAGGCTAACTTGGTGCTTTTACATTACACAGATCTGGGTTCAAGTCCTGGCTCTGCCACTTCCTATATGACTTTTGCAAGTTCTTTAACCTTCTTTGACCTCAGTTCCTACCTCCTCCCCTTTTCTTCTGCCTCAAAGTAGCTCTGAGATACCCAGGCAGCTTCCTTCTGCATAGTCACAGGGCTTTATCAGTGCCTATGTTGAGTCTCATTAAGATCAGTTGCAGCAATAATCTTTAAATTGTGGGCACAGAACCCCAGAGCCTGTGGAACTATAGCATAAAACAAAATATTTTTAAATGTAAAAAAATTACAGGTACACAAAGGTTTTCCAAGGAGCATACATGCATGAACAGTTGGAAGGAAACTGATTTCCACTCAACTTGCTTTTTCAAGTCAGTGTTTGCAAAACTGATCCTTGCAAGGAGGAAACTCAAAGGCCCTTTTTCTACTTGACAAAAAGAAGATCTCTTCTCCATCCCAAACCTTGCAAATATTTTCTGTTCAGTACTGAAAGCACCAGGAACAGGTGAAAAAAAAGCCATCTGTAATGTTCAGCAAGGATGACTTTAAATGCATGTGGCTTCCTGTCTGTTTGGAATTGCTCTTATTCCTGTTAGGCCAAACTGGGCACTAAAAATAGGGTCTTTGGGTTTGGGTTGGGAAATATCTAGAGTGGATTCTTCTAAAGAAGTTGGGACTATCATTTTTTCCTGCTCTATTGGACAAAGTATACAGATTGAAAATCTACATGTGAATTCTGATTTAGTGTGCTTTATTCAATTAAGGTAGTTTGAACTTAATACTTTTTTTTGAAGTTGTCCTTTTTTTAAATTATTAATTACATTGCATTATGAGACACAGTCCCATATGCACTGGGATTCCCCCCACCCCTTCCCAAACCCTCTCCCCATAGTGGATTCCTCCACCTTGTTGCATTACCACAGTTTAAGTTCAGTTGAGATTCTTTCATTGCAAGCATATACCAAGCATAGAGTTCAGCATCTCATTGCCCAGACAAATTCAATGGCTTGTTAGGGAGACCATCTCTGGTCTGAAGGTAGAGCTGGCAGAGCACCATCCCTATCAATTAAAAGCCCCAACATAACATCAGCAACAATTTACAACGTTATGGAATTAGTGGACATAGTATTGAGCAACCAACATGTTACAAAAAATGCAAGTTCTTTACCACATACTGTGATTCCTTCGCTGACACTTCAACTTTGGTTTATACATGACCGGGTTCTATACGCCTTAAAATTGCCATAGGCTACCACTCAGCTGTTTCATGCCTATTTCATTATAGTATTACATTTTACATATACTGTTTTTCCTATTACATTTTATATTTTCATATTACATTTTACATATTATATTTACATATTACATTTTACATATTATATTTACATATTACATTTTACATATACTGTTTTTCATACTTTCTAATCATGTCATAAAATGTCCATTGTAACTGTGCTTAATCCTAATCTTAGTTTATTTGGTGAAACGCATGATATTTTCTACTGCTTGTGAACACAAAGTAAACTCGCATGTAGGCAGGATGACAACTTTTGGATAATTATGTTGAACAACACACAGAGGCATCTGAATGGTTTTTTTAACATTTTTCTTTTTTAGCAGGGGGTGGGAACAGAAGGATTGAGGGCTGCCAGAGCAACACGGCTATTTGGAAAGCCATTATCAGCTGCCATTTTGAGTCAAGATCTAATGTCATGGGCATTTTGAAGCCTTTTCATTGCATTCCGGTGGCGATGCAATCAGTCTCTTCACTGAAAAGTTATCAAGGAGCAGCCAGACTACAAATGCTCAGGGTTGAATAGTTCTCTTGAAAGAGGCTTCACTGTGTTCAGCTGATAATCAAACCAATGGCTGCACTGAGATAGGTCGCAGAGAGGGACCCATTGCTCCCCCATCTCTTGTTCAAGCTTGGGCTCTGTTTCTCTCCCGATAGGAGTGCATAATCCCATCAGCGCCAATGGGAGTTATGTGCCTGCCTTGCTGGAGACAATAGGCCAGCTGAGAGACACAATTGTTCCCAGTCACTGAGGGGGTAAACACGATTGGCTATTCCCAGTCCTATGCATTCAGGGCCACATTGAGCCCTCGAAACCTCTTTTTGTTGGACTGCAGAGACAAGGACTCATCCTGCCTTCCTCTGCTTTAGTGCTGCAAACACCATGCCTCTTCGATGCAAACACCTGCCCCTGGGCTTATCCCAGTGTCCTACCCAATGCCTCCATGGAAGGTCTTCCAAGCTCCTCTCCCCTGTGTCATCCTCACTCCTTCTAAGACAAGCCTGAGAAGTCACCTCTTTTTCATCCTTTACATTGGAATCATAACAGGATCAATAACAAGAATTGTAATCACTTAGTGTGCATTTATTATTTTGAAAACACTGAGAATTTTATATGCATGTATGTATTTAGCTATAAATTCTCCCAACAATTCTGTAAAGTAGCTCTAATCCTTCCCATTAAATAGGAAGACAGGGCTGAAAGCAAGTTACACTCCTGACTGTCAGTTCCCAAAGTGCCTAGTCTGAATTGAGCTGGTGTTTCCCAAGCTGTGTTTCCTTCAGGACACTCTGAAACAAAAATTTGGAAAATAACTGTTACAACTCTTCTCCCAACTCTTTTCTTAAAAAACTCTCAATGCATTTTATTAGAAGTTCTGCAGAAAAGAAGCCTGTTAACTTTCTTTAATTCCCAAGTGTTTGCCTTTCTGTTAATTTTTTTAAAAGTACATTATACCTCATTAAATACTAAACTATGCTGTAATAGTATGGTGGGAGCTGGCTGGGGCAGGTTAGGAATGTGATGGCTTCTGCATTCACGGCTCAGGGAGGCAGACTGCTTGACTGCGACTTTGGATTCCGAAATGCTGACGAGAGACTCAGCACTAAGTCCCGTTATAGGAGCCTGGCAGCATTATCCAGCTCCAGCTTCCAGCATCAGATATATTATCTTTTAAAAAGAAAAGGGAAAAAGACACAGAGAAGCACACAGAGGCTCCCATTTGCTGGCTCTCTGCCCCCAAAGTTTACAATGGTGAGGGCTGGGCCAGGACTGAAGCTAGGAGCCAGAAATGCAATCCAGGTCTCTCATATGGGTGGCAAGAACCCGGTTACTGGAGCCATCACTGCTGCCTCCCAGAGTCTGCACTGACAGGAAGCTGATATCAGGAGCCAGATCTGGGAACTATACTCCCATACTCTGAAATGGGATGCAGGCATCTTGACTGTTAGGCTAAACACCTGCTCCCCTGCTTTATCGTCTTTTATACCAAAAATGTAAACTGCTTCCCCAGTGCAGGGGTTAAAGACCAGTCATTGCAGAAGACAAGGTAGGAGAGACAAGCTGTGTTGAATGAGTCCATCACCCCAGGAGGGAGCTAAAATTCAGGGGTAGGAGTGATCATGCAGATGAAGGCACTGAGTCAATGTGGCCCATTGCTGGGGACTGGCAGTTGAAAGCAGAATCCCCAGGTGAAGCTGGCTGTGCTTGGGGCTCTCTACAGCAGCAGGCTGAAGCCAACAAGCTCTACCAAGACTGTGGATTCCTCCCACCCATGACGGCTGCACTCACAGCTGAGGCCTTGATTTCTTTGTCCTGCTGTGAGCAAGGGGCAGGGCCTCGGGCATAGGCAGAGCATGAGGGCTTGCTGAAGTGGGACATGCTAGAATGACATGTCATGGGGATTTGTGGGCCTCACAGGGGCCATTGCCTCCAGGGGGGGTCATTTTATTTAGTTCCAATTGGACCTTGTGATTGGTCTCAGCCCTGGGCCACCTGGTGTCCTGGCTCCATATGGCAATGGCCAGGAAGATGTCATTTTTCAACTGAAATATGCCTCTGCCTTACCATGGTCCTGTCTGTAATTGCTTTTGGCTCAAAGGGGTCTTTGATTTTGAAAACTATACTAGGAAGTGATTGTTTCACTCCCAGTTCATGTCTTCTGTACTTATGCAAACTGAAAGTCACAGCATGGGTCTCTGAGGTGAGCAAAGTCCACCATCAACCTCATACAGCAGTCCTTGCCAACCACCCTCAACAGATGCTGTTTTTCCTCAGGCTGAAAAGTGCTACAGATGGGGAGCTCACTCCTCCCCGTGTGGTCCTATCTACTGTTGTCCACCTCTAGGCAAGTTTGGCCCCACATGGAATTCCTAACAGATACTCTGCAAGGAATGCTGCCCATCTGCCAGACCCATGCTAGGCATTTTACACACGTTTCTTATTTAAGCTCCAGGGTGACACTTTGAGGTTGATAGGTACTATTATTATCCCATTTTGCAGAATGAATAGAACAAGTCACAAGGTCCCACAGGCAGCAATTAATGTGGCTGGTGATATTGGAATGGATCACTCCAAGTACCAAGCTCTTTAGCACTTGGCTCTGTTGCCTTGTGTGAGACCTGATATTTGCTGAGCATTTTCCAAAAATCAGGCTCCATGCTATGGAACTTCTTATATATAATCTCATCTCATTATAACAAACCATGGAGAAGCACTTAATATTCCTATTTTAGAGAGAAGGACTAAAAAAAAAAAAAACAATCAAAATCTTTTTGAATCTGAGTACATACTGTTAAAATCCATAGAACTGGGTGGGTGTTGTGGAACAGTGGATTAAACCACTTGATCCAGCTTCCTACTTATGTGAACCCCTGGAGGCAGCAGATGATATCTCAAGTACTTGAGTACCTGTTGGACCTATGTGGGAAACCCAGATTGGGTGCCTAACTCTTGACTTTTGCATATTCCAATGCAGGCTATTATGGGCATTTGAGGGAGTGAATCAGCAGATGGAATTTCTCTCTCTCTCTCTCTCTCTTCTTCTCCCTCTCTTTCTCTCTCTCTTCCTCTTTTTCTCCCCCAGCCCCCTATGTTTCAAATAAATATTTCTTTAAACCACAGAGCTGCCATTCTCTGGGTAAAGGTACTGACATGCAGATAATCTAGTTACCCAAGATTTTGAGCGAGAGTGTGGCTAAGCCAGGTCTTCCTGGTGCAGACCCTAAGCTCTTGTCTCACCATCCTGCTCACCTTTAAGCCTGCCCCTTCATGGGTGCCTCTCCTGCCACCAGAGCCTTCAGGCTACAGCAAGCCTCTTCAATCAGGGTGAAGCCAGCCTCCTTTAATAAATTTTCCAGGTAACTGGTCAAGCATGAGTCTAATCGTCTAGTACAAGGGCCTGATTAGAGAAAGTGTATGATGTTTTCCACATTCAGAGATCCTGAGGTCTATCCTTGATCACCTTTGGAATAAGATCACAGGAGACCATGAGTTCCAAGATCAGAAGCAACTGGGTTCTCGTTCCAGCCATTGCCATTTCCTGTTGGGGTGACTTAAAGTCAGGTGGTTTGTACCTCCCAGCGGGAGGATTTCCTTGTCAGCACAGCACAACAGAGAAAGAGACTCCTTGGGGAGTCAGCCTCCCAATGTTGGAAATCTGGACTTCCTCCTGGAAGTACTTCCTAAATGTGTCTGTCAGTTTCCAGGAGCCCTGTCTTGAGCTGTGGAGGGCGCATGCTGCCAGCTGCGTAGCTTCTGATTCTATTGCCTGTCCTCTCTTTTCCACTTCCAGCTCACTTTGAGTTCGGCTCTACCAAATGATCTGTCACCTCCTCTTCCTGTTGTATTTTCAGTTCAATTCAATTCCATTCAGTTCCACAGACTTCAGGCACTGCATGTTTGGGCAGGAAGACAATCTACAAAATATTGTAATGGGCATGGGTGTACTTTGTAACTCAGTGTAAAATCTTGTTCAAAAGCAAACCATTTACATTGCCATTTCCAAACAAAGCTTGTGACTGTATTTACTGCAGCCATGCAGTTTGCTTTGTGTGCATCACATATTAGTTGAGCAACTTGGAGGTGGCTGATGCTCAATGTTGTGCTTCACATATAGTTGGTTCTCGATAAATGTTCACTGAAGAAATGTTCGAATAGATGCACGACCACCTACTCAAGGGGGCAACAATGTGGACAGAGTTGGGTGCAATCTGGACAAAGCAGTTTGAGAGGCTTCAGAGGAAACTGGGCTGTGCTGCCTAACCTTCTATTGCAAACCCCTTTAATTCAAGCACAATGGTATTTGTGCTAAAAGCCAGACATAGATTGCAAGAATGATGAGATAACAGAGACCATGTCCAAATCTCACATCTCTAAGGCTTGCTGGTTGCAGCATCCAGTCAGGGATTAGTTGAAACCTGACGTCTGAGTGAATGACAAGGCCTGAGCTTTGGTTCTGTAGACTTGACCTGGGAAACTGGAGTTAGGCAGAGACTGGGTGGGCTGTATTCCACTGTGGGGCACTTGTCTATGTGGCTGACATGGAGACTGGGAAAGCAAGTCACTCTGTGGAAGAAATGGAGTTTACTAAAGAACCTTATGCCAGGTCCTTGACTCCTTTCTGCTAACCTGGTCTTTCTATCCTCCAGGAGTTGATGTGCAGTAAGCATGGAAATTGTGGGTAGGGGGACTTTGGGTGCAATGGATTGAGGGCAGGCTGGGGAGCCAGGCAGAGGTACCCAGGAGTTTGGTTCTGTCCTTGCAAGCTGCAGGATCCCAGGTGAGTATTCCACACTCATTTCCCTATGAGCAACAGAAAACAGAGGACGGGTGTGGGGATCATGGACCGTGGCCTTGCTGAAGTGTTGCCAGGATGGCTTGACTGAGACACTCAGCACTCAGCACATGGTCAGGCTGGAGCCGGTGATCGGTTCTCCACCTGCTTCTGCTGCAGTCAGCACAGGGGGCCGCACAGCCGAGTGGGAGTTCTGCAGTTACCAGAGATCCTTTTCTTTCCTGCAAGCTGCTCTGGGTCTTGAACTTGTCATCCACACATTGTTCATTTCCCAGGTACCACACTGGCCCTCCGTGCCTGGGTAGGCATTCATCACTGGGAGCTCACAGGATGGCCTAGCCTTTGACCCATCCCCCTTGTCATCTGCCTGCAGGTTTCGTAGGCAGACACTTGTGTATCCACACCCTCCCTCCTGGGGACTTGGTTTGGCCCCAGCCACCCACAGAATGATTCACTGCACACATGCTCTGCCTGTTTTGTAGGAGCCTATTCCTTAGAGGCTAACACATCCACCCTGGAGGTGGAATCCTGGGACAGAGCCCCTCCTGTAGGCCACCTGCACCAGTGATAAATGATAATTTTACCTTTGAAATAGGGAGTCTTACGAGACAGCTGAATGGTACCTTATAGCCATTTTAAGGTATATTGCAGCCAGTCCTGTAAAAAAACTAAAATTGAAATGTCAATGAGCTAATCATAGGTTGTGGTTAGGACTTGCTTTTTTTTTTCTCTCTCTTTTTTTTTTTTTAACACACTGGTTACTCAAAACCATGTCAATTCCATAATATTGCAAATTGCTGTTGATGTTATATTGGGACTCTTAATTGACTGGGATGATATTCTACCAGCTCTAACTTCGGACCAGAAAAGGTCTCCCCAAGAAACTGTTCAACCCATCTGGACAATAAGTAGCTGGACTCCATGCTTGGTATATGTTTGCAAGGAAAGAATTTGATTGAATTTGAACTGTAATACTGCATCAAGGTGGAGGAATCCACCAGGGGGGAGGGGAGGGGAGGGGTGGGAGGATTCCCAGAGCCTATGAAACTGTCACATAATGCAAAATAATTAATTAAAAAAAAAAAGAAATAGGGAGTCTTGCCTGGAAGCCTCCTTCTCTCAGGGTCTGGCTCAGGGCAGAGAGGCTTGGCATCTCAGCCGACCAATGAGCCAGGAATGAACAGCCCAAGTAGGTATAGTGACACTTTGCTTCCCTTTGCTTCCCTGTGGGTCCTATTTGTGGAAATAAAACATTGAAGAAACTCAACACTGGGGAAATAATCCAAGCATTTTTCACATTTTAAAGGAAAAGGACTCTTACAGTATATGTCTTCAAAAATGTCTTATTCAGGAGTGCTGTCACTCCTCTCCCATTGGAGGAGTTCTCATTGGGTCTTTCCAGGAAATCCTAGAACTCCATGGAGCTCAGTTTTAAAACTGAGGACAATGATTCTTCACCCAGCAGCAATCTATGCTCAAGTAGCCATGGAAAACAGGCAGATGTTTGCATGAAAAGAAATCTCCTCCCTATTTGGTCTCTAAGAAATACCAGCCAACCTCTGAGGAGCAGATGACAGGGGAGCCTGGAGCCCCAGCCTGGAAACTCCCTCCTCTTTCCAGCCTTGCTGTTTGGTAACGGAGGCTCTGCCAAGGGTGAGACTGACTCCTGGGGGTCCAGTCGGCCACTGATCATGTGGTGGCCAGGCTGGGAGCCCTGGATGAGAGGCTGGGAGCCAATGCTAAACCACTGGAGACAGGGTGGGGAAATGGCCTGGCTACTGGGCAATGCAGCCTCCTTGGTTGCCTCTCTGAGAATTACAGCTCTCTATAGCCACCTGCAGCATAGGGTGGCTTCATGGAGAATAGGGGGCTGTGTACAGAAGGAGGGACTAGTTACCATGACAACCACCTTCTGTTGTCCAGATTCCCAAGTTCCTCACACTAGGCACTGAAGAATGTTTTCCATTATTTAAATTGCCTAGAGGAATGTGGTAAAGGTCTCTCTCTCTGTCTCTCTCTCTCTCTCTCTCTGATTGCCTAAAAGTAGAAGTGTGTCCATTGTTTTACCTTTCCATTTTCCTCTTTTCCCCTCATATCTCACCCCTTGCCATGAAAGACTGCATCCCTGACACATATCACTTCCCAGCCCCCAGTGGCAGACACATCACCACATGGGAAAAGACAGATCCCTAGGATCCTCCATCCCTCCACCAAAACAAAAATACCTGCTTCAGTCTTGGGGCCTGGGAGACAATGGATGGATTTGAAGTCTGGTTGACGCCTGACTTCTGGAGACACCGATGCAGCTCTTTCACCTCCGTTCTGAGTGGGAGGAGCAGAATCCAAGGTGCATGGGTACCAGCGACTGCATGCTGTTACCTTTGATGTTGGTTTGGGGGTTTGCTGTAAACCTGTGTGCACACCAGTTACCCCCTCATTCTGGCATGTGGGCACTGCTGTGTGTCTCTCTGTGTGTATGTGTACTGTGTATGATGGTCTTGCTGTCACTCAGGAGGCCAGGCCTTCAGGTAATGGAGAGCAAGAGTTAATCAAGGGAGTTGGGCTAAAAAGTACTGGCAGAACCCATCAGAGGGCCAGAGGCAGGTCCAGCAGGCAGAGAGCTTGAACGATGCTGAAAACACGTAAAGTTTTCAGCCAGTCCCACATGTCATGCCAAATCAAAGCAGGATTTAACCACAAAACACAGAAGTGCTGACACTAATGCGTCTCCTTTCTGCTGATTGATAACTTTGATTCTGTTCACTGAAGCTGATTGTTTCCTCATTTGTCCTTCCTTCACCACTGCCTTTTCTAATATCACCTTGGTAGCAGGTGTCTGAGCACATTTGTGTTCTGCACACTGCATGAACAGGCTTGGGAAGGTGGCTGCTGGCTGCCAGCTGCAATTGAGCTTTTCTCACCTCTTGTTTTGGCTTTTTGAGGTTTTTTTTTTTCATTTTTGCCTTCCTTGGGGCACTTTGCTTAAAGAAAGAGAGGGGTCTGAGAACCTAGGGGAGAAGGAACCTGCCCTATTCATTCTCCTAAGTTGCTGGACTGACACTTTCTTGATCTTGCAATATTGATAATGAGCATGATCGTGGTAATGGTAAAAAGCCCAGAACTCACTCTTTTTGAAATGTTTCTGGGCTGTCTTCTATGCTAGTTTAAGCAAAGCAATTATAGTATAGACAGTGAAAGTTTCATAGTCTGGCTCTTGGTGGGTCCACAAGAAAGGCTCGAAGGTTGGATACAGGTGCAACTGACAAGTACATCATCTCTGGTTCACAGGAGGGGAAGCCAGATTCAAAGACCCACTGCCAGTCACCTCATCGGTGAAGAAAGGGTGGAGTTCACTCTCAGGGGCCTGGCTCTGTGGCTTTCACCTTGCCTTCCTGATATCTCAGTAAGACAGGTTTAGCCATGACATCCATTGCTTTACAATTTCACAGCTGTCAGCAAGGAGGATCTCCAAAGAGCAGTTCACAGATGAACATAAAAGGAAGAAACTTAAGGAAAGGGCATAACAATGAAAGCAAAATCCTGAAATAGTGGAGATGCAGGAATCAAAGGGAGATGGGAGGAGGAGGGACCCTTTTCTGCTGACTCTTCCTTCCCCCACCCAGCATTCCATAACCACCAATACTGCCCCAGCCCATCCTGGGGGCCAGACTGCCCTCTAAATGTGGCCTCGTGTGCCCCAGACAGCAGGGCGTGTTCTGGTCTCCACTTTGCAGATGCAGAAGCAGAGTCTGAAACATCAGTCATTTGGCCAAGTTCTTACAAGGTTAGTGGAAGAGCGGGGACTCAGGAACCATATGGACCAAATTCATCATCTTCCTCCATAACCAAAGTATTTACATTTACCAAAATACTGCCACCCATTTATGATAGTAAACTCAAGCACTTTTTTGCTATGAATTTCACAGCTTAAGAAATTATGTGTTTAAGAATTTAAACACAAACTCCTCAAATATGTAATTATTTTTTCTCTCTTTTTTTAATTAATTACATTGCATTACATGACACAGTTTTATAGGTACTGGGATTCCCTCCACCCCTCCCCTAACCCTCCCCCCATGATGGATTCCTCCACCTTGCTGCATTGCCACAATTCAAGTTCAGTTGAGATTTTTTCATTGCAAGCATATACCAAGCACAGAGTCCAGTATCTTATTATCCAGAGAAGTTCAACAGCTTCTTGGGGAGACCATCTCTGCTCTGAAGGTAGAGCCAGCAGAGTATCATCCCGATCAATTAAAAGCCCCGACATAACATCAGCAACAATTTATAATGTTATGGAATTAGTGGACGTAGTATTGAGTAACCAATATGTTAAAAAAAAAAAATGCAAGCTCTTAACCACATCCTGTGACTTATTCATTGACATTTCAATTTTAGTTTATATACAACCAGGTTCTATACACCTTAAAATGGCTATAGATCAAATATAAAATTATTAAGCAGAGATTTCTGTGACTCTACTTTGTTGGCCTGGGTCAGGATTATGGGGAAAAAAGGATAAAACTTTGTGTCTTTCAAAGTATTGCTTCCCAGAGTGAAGAGTCTGGGTTTTTAAGCAGGTGACTGTCTCAAACTTTGGCACCAAGAGCTGTGCTTCTCTTTGTGGATGTGATAGGACATTAAGAAGGACGTGTCTCTTGGTCTTGGTGTTGAGGCTGGTGGCTTTGAGGCTGAGTCCAAGTGTCCACACATTCTGAAGACACAGGCTGTGATGTCCTCATTATCCTGGCTACAGGCGAACAGGTCATGCTGGGGTCCTACATCCAGGGTGAGGAAAGGAAGCCAGATACGGGTGATCCTTCCAGAACCATGTAGTGAGACAGAGATTTTCTCCACAAATACTGGACTTCTTAGTCCCACCTCTGCCCTTTCCTTTGCTGTCCCTTGGGGTGAAAGGTCAGGTCTGAACGCCACATAACAACAGCTAGGGGCAACTCAGAGAAGAAGCTGTGCCGCAGGGAGGGCCCCTGAGACATGAACCACACAATGTAGAGGCTCAAACAGGCATCACCCAAGGGTCCAAAATGCCCCATCAGTGTTAGTCTTCTGCCCCACCAAGCCCCATGACAAACCCAAGAGTCATGGAAGAATCTGCCCACCCTCCACCCCTGCCCTCATTCTGGAAGGGCCATAGCAGAGCAGCAAAATGAGAGAGGCAGAGCCAGGAGAGCTCAGCGGCAGAGCCCAGCTCCTCCCTGCTGCTGCTTTGTAGACCCATGGCTCACCTCGGAGGGAAGACACTCACAGGGTGGCATTCAAAAGGCCAAGTTTTGATTTTGACTGTATGGGACTTTTATTACTTGAAAATGAAATTGGTTTAATAACCCAGGCAGCCAGAAAAACTCTGGGAACTGATGGAGATACTTTCTAGGCATGAAACAGGGATGAAGGACCTGAAACAAGAGAAGAAAGTGACCGTGATGCTTATTTGCTAAACATGAGGAGACTTGGGGCTGAGAAAACCCCAGATTTCCTCTGGATCCCTCCAAGAAGTAGTATCTTCTAATAAGGAATGAGGAGGAAAAGGGGGTACATCTGTATTAAGCACCTACTTGTGCAGACACTATGCTAGACACTATCTTCCTAAAACTCCAGGAATTCCTTAACAACTCTCCATGAGATTAGCATTTCCCATCTCACAGATGAGGCAACTGAGGCCCACAGAAGTTTGCCTTGCTCCAGGACAGACAGATCCACCATGACTCAGGGGGGCAGAGAGTTGGACTCACTGCACTGGAAGCTGCCCCAGGAGGGAACCGCCACTGTCTACAGACAAGAATGTCTGGGATGCTCTCTCCCCTCCTTGCCCTATTACTTCTCACTGGCATTGACCTTGTACACTGCCTCACTGTCTTTCATGTGATTTATTCAAGAGTGAGTGGAGGTTAGTGGTTGATTTGTAATTGTGATCAAGTCCCATCTATATGCAAACCAGACCATCGGTACTGCCAGGCAAGGTCCTGGCATCCTTGTGGTTTCTTTCACAGACCCCCTACTTCAAGATCCCCAAACCAGCCCCCTGGACCTCAGGATGGTCACAGAGCAGATCCCCATAGCTGAACTGTGGCCCCAGATGGCTGCTGCCCACAGAACCTGCCCAGGATCCCTGGGGCTTTGCCGCCTGCCTATGCTGCTTCCTTCCCAGCCCCTAAGCCTCCAGGTACTTGCTGCCAGCTTCCTCCCATGGAGCTGCAGAACCCTGTACTTGTACTTGGCAGTACTGGTGGAGGTTATACCCTGGATTTAGCTGAAAGTAACTGAAGCAGATGTCTTATAAAAAGCCAAATAAGAAACCGTGAAGACAGAGTCAGTGAAACCCAGCCAAGGCCTGCTCCCCTACCCCCTAATGTGTCTGACAGAAGCAGCATGGGGACGCGGTGGAGTCCAGCTGAAGCAGGTCAGGTGCTCCGTGAAGCCTGTGCCACCGGCAGGACTGTCCTGTGCCCTGCATGGTGCGGTGTTCACCAGCCACTTCCCACCCTTTATTTTCTCTTCCCTTTGCTCTCGCCCAGCCCTCCTCTCCTCTACCTCTGCAGCCCTGGGTGCCTGGGGCAGGACTCACTGCCTGCCCTTTGTCTGAGGAGGAAGGCGGGAGCCAGTGAATTATTGATGAGAGCTGAGCTTGGAGTGACCTGGATCTCTAGAGAAGGCTGGAGACTGATCAGTGCAAAGGACAAAATCCCTTAAGGTCCCAGTGGTGAAGTGGAGGTGGAGGTGGAGGGACCGAGCTGGTACTGGGTCTGGGACTCAGTGGTGGTGGTGGGGAGGGGAGAGGAAAGGGCAAAGCAAGAGCCCCAGGAACTGAACCGAGAATCTGTGAACAGATGGAGCCACCAGAGGGGTGGCGCGTGCAGTGTCTGCAGGGAATTCACAGTTTACAGTCATTGAGTGCTCAGCCTCCTCCCCCTACAGCCTCTCTGAATCTGTTCCCAGCGTGCCAGGACCTTCCTGGATGGGATGCTTTGGTGGGCTCAGGGCCCACCCTCTGACAGCCATCCAGCCTCTGTCCCACCCAGAGACTGAATGCTCTCCACCCTCCTTTGCCCCGGGTCAAGCAACGCATGCAGGAGCTCCATTTGTCACAAGGCCACAGAACCATGTTACGTGGAACCACTTTGTGGTGTGAAGGGCACAGCAGCAACATAGCCTCCTAGGAGTCGCAGGCGTTGGGAGAGAATAAAAAACAAGATCATTTCCATGCTGTGTTCTGAAAGAGCTGAGCTGATCAACACTGGGGGAGGAGAGGCCGCCTTGCTGTGTTCATGTCTGTGAGGCTGTTTCCTGGGCAGCAGTTCCACCCAGTGAAGAATTTGCCGGCTGCTTTAGCATTGACATTGAGGTGGAAACGGGGATGGGCTGGCATGGAGATCAGCCTGCTCCAGACCAAGCAGGAATCCCCTGCCTTTTGTTCCTATACTTAAAAAAATTATTTATTTTTATTGGAAAGTCAGATGCACAGAGAGGAAGATCTTTCACCCACTGATTCACTCCCTAAGTGCTGCAATGGCCGAAGCTGAGCTGATCCAAAGCCAGGAGCCCAAAACCTCTTCCGGTCTCCCACATGGGTGCAGGGTCCCAAGGCTTTGAGCCGTCCTTGACTGCTTTCTCAGGCCACAAACAGGGAGCTGAATGGGAAGCAGGAGCTGTCGGGACACAAACTGGCACCCATACAGGATCCTGGTGCAAGCAAGGCAAGGACTTTAACCACCAGGCTACTGCGCTGGGTCCTTGTCTATACTTTTAAACAATTTGTTTACTTCTCTGAGAGTCAGAGAGAGAGATCTCTCATCCACTGATTCTCTCCCCAAATGTCCACAACAACCGGAGCTGGGCCAGGTTGAAGCTAGGAGCCATACCCCATGCAAGTCTCCCGTTTGGGCGGCAGGGACCCAAGCAGGTAGGTTTCAGTGGCTGTGAACCTGCCCTGGTCCATAGGTACATCTATGCCCTGTCTCTCAGGGCAGAAGACTACTCCTGGCCCTCCAGAGTGCCCTGCTCAGGATCGAGATAGGGCTGCCCCTTCCAATGCCCCGCCCCTGCTCCAGTCCAACAGGCTCCTCAAGTCCAGGGCTCTTTCTGGAAAGCTCCAGGGTGTCTATTCATGCAAAGTCTGAAATCCCAGAGGTCAAGCACCCCACACTTCTACTCCTGACCCCTGCCTCTGGCTGGTCACTTATTAATGTCACTGTCTCCAGTCAGGTGCTTATTGTAGGATGCCTGCCCTTGGGGTTGTCTCAGTTCTTTGTGGATGAAGAAGGAAGGGTCAGGGTGGCACTCCTGCTTCAGCCCATCTACCCTCCCAGGGCCATCATTTCCCGGTGCTCAGGGTGTGTTTCTGAACATCAGTGCACACAGATACACAGACTCTGTCCCCTCCTCCACTCTCCCATCCCCAGGAAGAGGGAAAGGAGACACTAGCAACCAGCTTGTCAGATGCTTGGGACCCTGTGCACTTGGGCTGCTAGTGGCTTCAAATCTGGTTGGAGTCTCCACCTTGGGAGCTTTTGTTTGGAACAAACGGACACATGTAACAGAAGAACACACCCAGGCATGTTTTGGCATTCCAGTTGAATCAAGCCCTGTCTGCTGCAGGCCACAGCGCTGGCTGTTCCCTCTCTGGGAGATACAGCACAGCTGCCAGGCCTCCGAGGGCTCCGGCTGAGGCCCTCTCAGGCCAGACCAACCTGTCTGCAAGACCCAGGCTTCAAGTAATGGGAAAGGGGGCCACAGGAGGTGGAAACCCCTTGCAGCTTGCATCAGAATGGTGCTGCCATCTGCTGGCACTTCTGCGCTGAGCTCCTAGGTAGGCTGCCCAGACTCCCATGCAGTAGCTGGCAGGCTCCCAGGATCCTGCACCAGGTAGAATGGGTATTTCTGTTCCCTTGTAAATCAAGAAAGAGAACAATATTTCTTGCTGAATAACAGTGACTGCATGCTCTCTCCTGCTGCTAGGCACTCACTTTCTCACTTTTTAATCTTTGGAAGTACGGTACTCTAAGCCCTGGAAGCAATGAGGACTCAGAGTGGCCATGTGAAGCAATGCTGGGTCAGTGCCCTCTTAGTAGCAGCTGAGGTGTTGCTAAACGATCTATCTGTGAAGTTTAATTTCATCCAGAAAATAATGGAGAATTGAGTTTCAAAATTCCTGGTAAGGAACGTATCTAGCTAAGAGGTTGACATGTTGCCAAATGCCACGTAGCTAGGGCTGTCTGATGCAGGGCCTGCAGCAGAACGGCCTTCTCTCTGGGTGTCAGTATGATGTGCAAGGAAAGGCCGAGCCCTGAGGGGGGGTGTCAGACCTTCTGGCCCTCTTTCTTCCACTGAGGGTACACGTTTTAGTCTAGAGAATAAATCACCCGAGTCCAGAGCCAGCAGGTGGCACGTGGTGGTTTGGACACACACCCAGCCCTGGCTTTTCAGGCTTGCTCTGAATGCCAGTTCTGGTATGCAGGCAGGGTGACCACAAGCAAGGCACTTGTCCTCTGAGATTCTCTTTTCCTGCCTAAAAAATGCGAAATGTGGTGAGGATTTAGACTGAATGAATGTTTTGTTTTACTCAGCAAAGATGTTTTTAAAAATATTTATTTAGTTTACCTAAAAGGGTTACAGAGAGGGGAGACAGACAGATCTATCTGTTGGTTCAATTCTCATATGGCTGCAACAGGTTATAGCTGAGTCCATCCAGATCCAGGAGCCAGGAACTGCTTCTGCGTCTCCCATCATGGGAGCAGGGACCCAATGACTTGGACCTTCCTCTGCTGCTTTCCCAGGCCATCATTAGGGATATGAATTAAAAAAATGGAACAACTGTGAATATTATAATTATTTATTCCTTTTTTGTTTTGGAAATATAAATATGTGACTGTCTTTGACTGGATTCCCATTCTGAGTAATAGACTCTAGGGAAAAATCAGGTCCATCTGGTGGTGCCATCCAGGAGAGATGGAAGAAGGGATACAGAGCCATGGAAGCAGAAGAGGCAAAGCTGGGCCACGAGGCATCTCCACTGTGGCCACTGTAGACCACCAGGCAGCACTAGAGCTCAGGGTGGGTTGCATGGTTGTTGCCACTGGGAAGAAAGAGGCAGGTCATGGCAGAAGTCATCCCCTGGGGTAAGGCAGTTCCCTTTGCCAGTGCAGTTTCCAGGGGCAGAAGATGTCAACCATGAGCCAGCAGCTGCCAACACTCCACTGGGGGATGCACATGGCTGTTGTAAGGGGTGCAGGCCATGTACCGTGGCATCCATGCCCACAGCTGTGTGTTCATGAGGAAAAACCAGCAGCCATAATCTTTCACGCATGCCCATTTATACAGAGAGCCAAGTGCAAAGTCAGTGTTTAGGAGTTAGAGATATGAGGCAAAGCTGCTAAGGAACCCACACCTTTGCCTTCCAAGATCCTTTGAGGTCCAGAGACTCCAGGTTGAAAATATAGCTCCTCCTTTGCAGCCCTCTGAGGGTAGAGATGCCCCCACCAAGCAACAAAACCCACTGCTGTCAGGGGCTCCCTCCCCCTGTGTTGCCAGGCCCCAGCCCCAGGCCCAGGAGTGTGTGACTCAAAAACAGAGATTGTCTAGAGCTCAGCCCATGCCCAGCCCCTTGAACAGACACAGCAGCACACCCAGTTGTCCTTCTCAGCCTTCCTCACTTCCCCTTCCCCCAGCTTTCTCTCTTTTGCTTCCCTCTTGATGCATAGCGGAGCCTTGACAGTGATCACCCTGCCTCTGAGAGGAATGCCGTTTAAGGAAGTAGCCCACCTCACGGAAGATCCTCTATAGGGAAGAGGTCCATCCCAATGTCATTTATCAGATGTTGCTCAATGGCAAGCAACAGGGAAATGGTGAATTATGGTGTGCCAACAGCATGGGCTATCAGCGACAGGCTTTGGATTATATAGAATAATGGATTTCCACCCAACACCTTAAGGCTATTGAAGATAGGTAGCAAAGTATTACAGCAGCTTTGTGATGCAGGGATGTGTATGTGTGTTTGTGTGTCTTTAACCAAAAATAAAAAGATTTATGAGGAGGTCCAATAGTTACTCTGCCTATTAAATTGTGATGGATGCAAATAGATCTTATTTATAAGATCTGGAAAAGCTTAAATGTGGCATGGTTTTTCTATCAGCAACAAAGTTACCTGTGTAAACTCCCTTGGCTTTGATGACAACACTAATTGTGAATAGAAACGATGCCTCTTTGATCCTGAACTAAGTGGATTATTTTCACATGAAAGTGCAAGTACCTCCTTCCTCTGGGGGATAAGGGTCATAGACCCTTATTTTTAAATTTGCTTTTATTGGAAAGGTAGATTTTTACAGGGAGAAGGAGAGATAAAAATCTTTCATCTGCTGGTCCACTTACCATATGGCTGCAACAGCTGGAGTTGAGCCAATCTGAAGCCAGGAGCCAAGAGCTTCTTCCAGGTCTCCTACATGTGTGCACAGTCCTAAACCTTTGAGCCACCCTCCACTGCTTTCCTGGGCCACAGGCAGGGAGTTGGAAGGGAAGTGGAGCAGCCAAGACATGAAACAGTGTCCACATGGGATGCTGGCGCTTGCAGGTATAGGATTAGCTAATTGACCCTTATTTTTAAAATCCGTTTATCATTTACTCTCATTTTTCCTTCATTTCCTTTTTTAAATGTCCATATTTCATAATGTAAAATAATTATGGGATGTTAAGATCACAGAAGCAAATGAACAAAAAAATGTGACAATCACTTGCTCACTTGATGGTAAGTAACTAAGTGTTCCCACATTTCATATCATTTCATGCTTGTGTTACACCTGTGGGGGGGATTGCAAACTGGGACCTCCATTTCTCAGACATAGACACTGAAGCCAGGAGAGCCTAAGAGACTTGTCCAAGGTGATGCAGCCTGTGAATGATGGAGCCAGACTTTGAACCTAAATCTGTCTTTCAAAATCCCTGCACCCATAACTGTTGAGCCCCATGGATCCTCATCATCCCCACCGATGAGAAGGGAATTGAATGGTTTGTCTATAAGCTTGACCGACTTCAGCCATGTTCAGATCATGTCTGAACATACCTGTTTCTGTTGCTGACATACAGCTGTCTTGGATTAGATGCTGTTTGCGATTATTTGGCAGCAGATGATGCTTTGGGCTCCAGAGGAAGAACCTAGAACCTCTGGTTGCTCAGATAGGGACTCTATTTCTCCAGATGCCCTATGAGCTCTCCCATGGGAATATGGAACACCTCAACTTCCAGTGGACACTTTCCTCTGAGCAGTGAGTGCGGCAAGCTGTGGCTAACATGAGACTCCAGCAGAACAGAACTGGGGCTGCTGACCCCATTGGGAAGCATGGGATGAGGTCACCAAGGTTCCTGAAGGATGAAGGATTCTGAAACTGCCTCCCTGCACCCTAAGATAGGTGCCTGCCAGTGCAAGATGATGTGGGCAGTCAGTGGCCACCTGGGGGCAGCATAGAGCTAGACTCTATAGAGGGATTCTTGGCTAACATGGTAATAGCACCCAGAGGAACCCCCTCTTGGGAAACAGGGGTGAAGCTCTGGGACCACAGTGGCGGGGGGCAATTTCTTTAGGAAGTTGGAGAGGTGCTGATCCTTTAACAAAAGGGTACTACAATATGGTGTTTATAAACCTTGACTCTGGATTAGCCCATGTAGGTTTAAAACAAGCTTTTCTATTCACCAGGTATGTAATGTATTTAAGCTCTGTGCCTTTGTTTCTGCATGACTTGATATGGGGACCACATGGATTAATACAATTAGCACTCATTATTTTGATCATTTACTGCTGCAAAATAAATAACCCCCAAACAACAATTACTGGCTCCACATTCTGCAGTTGGGACAGGGTAGGGTGAGAGGTAGCTGCTGCCTCCTGCATGTGATGTTGGCTGGGTGGGCTGGAGGGTCATCCTCAATGCATAGTCTATCAGCTAGGAGCCAGCTGGGCTCTGCTCTGCTCTGCTCACCCCTCCCCTCTCTGTCACAGAGAAGTCAGGAGGTTTGCAATCAGTGGGTTGGGGCTCCTGGAAAATGAACATAAAAGTGATCAGACTCTGCAAGCCTGGATTGTGAGCTGCATGCATTAACTTCTGGCACATTCTAGAAGGCAAAGCAAGTTGCAAATCCAGCCCATATTCAACAAGAGTAGTGAGCTCGTGGGTGTTGTGACTGGCTCACACCAGTAGGAGGAATTGTCCATGATCATGTAAGCCAGCCATTATGGGTACTTAGCTGGTGTCTGCCATGTGGATGTTCACCCACCAAGGGTAGCTATTAACATGGACAGTGGAGGGGTTCCATAGCTGGTAAAGACAGGGCTGGAACCCAAACCCAGGTCTTTCACTATTCAGTCTAATTTCACACCTTTGTGTATCAATTGTGTGCACTTTGCCAAGTCATCATTTTAAGAGAAGGAAAGAGACAGAGATTTACACCCCAAATACCTGCAATGGCTATAACTGGGCAAAGCCAAAACAGGAGCCAGGAACTCAATCCACGTAACCCAAGACCCAGGCAAATGAGTCATCAACACTACCTCCCAGGGTACACCTTAGCAGGGACTGGAATCAGGCAGAGAGCTGGGACATCAACCCAGGCACTCCAACATGGTATATGGGAGTCCTAGGAGATGCCTTAACTACCGCACCAAACACCTGCCCCTACCAAGTCATTTATCATCCCTGAAACCATTTTCCCTCATGTGGTGTCAGGTAGATAGAATAAACACAACCCCTGCACGGAATTACTGTGCAGACTAAAGAGGCAAGTGTCCAAGAAAGTGCCTCATGATGTAGCAAAGCTTACGGGAGCAGGGAATTTGTGAAAAGTTGACTTGAACGTCCTTTAATTAGAATTGGTCTCTTGCTAGTACAGTTGAATTCATGCTGCCTTCCATTTTCTCTGCCAATGAAAAAAAGGGTGCTGTGAGTGGAGGACAGCGAGCCACAGTGCCTCATCCACATGCAAAAGCCATTTCCACTGGTGGGTGCTAATTACACGCCTGTCTCATCTGTTCAGTATGGAAATCTTGTTCCAGGAGTCACGAGTCCAGGCAGGAAGTTGCTTTCCCTTCCCGACACCCAGTCTTTTTTATTATGACTTTCAATTGACACATAAGAATTGCCCGTTTTTATGCTGTCTGTTGTGATATCTGAATACCTGTATATCATGTATAAAGATCCAGTCAAGATAATTAGTATCTCAGTCACCCCAAACACTGGTCATTTCTTTGTGATGGGAACATTCCAAACTCTCTTTTAGGTATTCTGAAATAGACAATGAAGTATTGCTACCTAGAATCGCACTGTTGTGCTATAGGACTTGCATCTTCCCATTCCGTCTTAACAGCCTGGCTTTTGCACTCTCGTCTGCTGAGTCCCTTTCTTCCTCCTCAACAACTCACTGCACCCTGCGCCCTTAGGTGAGTGGCTGGGCGAGCAGTGGCTGCATGCCTGTGCTACCTGGAGGCCCTGCTTACCCAGCCACCTCCTTCTCAGCCATTCCCCTCACACACCTGCTCCACTCAAGCTGTGGGAACCAGAAGCTGCGCTGTTATTAAGTGTGATGCTCATCAACATTGGATTTGGGGCTTTTCTCAAGTAATGACTTCCTAATTAGCTGTTTTTCATTCAGAATCACTGGTAATAAAGCTTCTAAGTTCTTGATGTGTTGACCCCCTCAATTATTTTCTCTTGGAAAAAAAAAAGAGCAAGGATGCACATGCTGAGAAATCTGATAACTAATCGCAAGCTTTAGGAAACGCTGAGATGCCCCGTCACCAGCTTTGCATTAGCTGATCCTGCCTGCTGCAAACGAGCCTTCCTGGGGCTGGAGGAGGCTGAGGCAGAGGGTTTTGAATGAGACATTCTGGGTTCACATCTTGGTTCTGCCTTTTGCCAGCTGTGTGAGCCCGAGCACTTTTTCGTTATTAAGATTTATTTATTTATTTGGAAGGCAGAGTTACAGAGAGAGGTGGGCGGGGGAGGCGGGGAAGGGATGAGTCACCTGCTGCTTCACTCCCCAGATAGCTGCAGTGGCCAGAGCTGCACCAGTTTGAAGCCAGGAGCTCAGAACTTCTTCCAGGTCTTCCATGGGTGAAGGGAATAAGCACCTGGGCCATCCTCGCTGCTTTCCCGGGCTATAAGCAGGGAGCTGGATGGGAAGTAGAATAGCCCATGCCCCTTTGGGGTACCAGCAGTGCCACTAGCAGCTTTGCCTGTTATGCCTGAGCTCACACCCTCTCATCAGCTTCCTGAGCCTCAGTAGCCTCATCTTTCTAAGGAAACAGGCCAGTGGGCATGTCAGGGTCTGCTGAGCAGGTCACCGGGAGAACTGTCAAATACCCAGCATGGATATGCCTGCAGACACACCAACAGCAGCTGTAGTATCCACTAAAGCCACAGACTGTGCGAGTGTGGGTGTTTAGAGAGAACTCTCAGTATTGTACAGACACTGGGATGGTGCTATCAGAAAGAATCAGCTGCCTGGCCTTGGGTCTTGGAACTCGGTGATGTGTCACCTATTCAGATGACTTCGGGAGGTAGGGCTGCCATTGAAATGAGTCAGGTGGAACAGATGACAGAAATGGTGATGCTAGTACTTATGTTGGGAGAAGGGGGTAGCAGTGCATTGAGAATAAGGTTCTCAAGTAAAGAACTTTGAGAAATTCTAGGGTAAACAAAAATGAACAGGTTTCTGTATGCAGGACTCCCTGGAGTTTTTAAAATACCCAGTGCAATGTTTTCCCAACTTCTCTGAACACAGACTCTTTTTTTTTTTTTTCCTTTCCATTACGACTCATGGTCTTCTACCTCAACTTGGCACTCTGGGTTGCATGATGTCATCTGCTTTTCCAGTTCCGGTTTGCAGCCTTGGTTTCTGAGGTCAGAAAGGAAGGGATTCCTAAGAAAGGATAAGAGAAAGTGCGGGATTTTCCCTTTTAGTTGTTGACTTTCAACAAAGTAATGACTAACGCTACTCATGTGACAGGGCAGCCAGTATGGTCAGTAAGACCAGATGTCTGAATGCAGATGCTCCTGAGCTGGCTGGGATTCTGTTAGAGTTAGGAGCAGGAAGTCAGATGTGAAGCCAGGAAGTGGGGGCAAAGCAGGGGTGCATCCTCCACTTTTGGGGAAGCTGAGTGTTCTGGGCCCATGATAGAAGCACTCTGAACATACAGGATTTGCAGCAAGAGCCATTGAAGGCTGACATTTGCTCTTATTAGCAATGATATTGAATGGATTTCTCCTTCCAACAGTCATTGGACATCTGAGCATCCACCAGGTTTACATGTGCTCGTTAATCACTTACATTGCTACTGGCTTTCAGTAGATCTGGGGAAGTTTCTGAAATGGAGGTTGAGTTTTTTTAGGAGCCTTAAATTCCAGTACCTGTGGCTCATTGATGCTGTTCCTGAGATTTGTGCATCTTGGACCCTGAATTCATCTGCTCTGTGTCCTGTTTTAACCCACTGGATGCTCAGAGAGGTAAGGGATTTGGCCAAGATGCCCATACCCCAGGAAGGTAGCTTAGTATGATTTGGCACCAGGCCCTGGCCAGCCCCAGATCCCTCTGCTGCAGCCAGGCTGCTCCCAGGAACAGGGCCTAAGGTCCCTGCTCCTCCTACCCCCCATGCTGCCCCATCCAAAGTGGTGGACTTCAAGCCTCCAGGGAAGACTGCCTTGTGCCTCCATTCTGTGTCCATTTCCTCTGCCAACAATTTCCCTGATGCTGGTAATACTGTATCCATTTTACAGATATACAGTCTTTGCAAAACTCAAGTGGGTCCATTGTAAAATTTTTCTATTTACAGTTATTTGTTATGTAAAATTGAAATAGCTCATCAAAACATCAAAATTCCCCTTTAAGCTTCTCATGCTTTTGGAAGCCAGAAAATCTAATGATCTGCCCTAATTATTATGTTCTGGCCAAAATATGCATTTCTCTTCCTATAAGTTATTTTGCATGTCAGTTCTTGGTGCTGGGTTTCATCTCATTGATTCAGTCTTCTAAAACATGTGGCAAGACTTCAACTCTGCTGATGCTGCTTCTTGGATCAAATAGAAAAGAACCAAAATATCCCCGAAGTCATGCACATGCATTTAAACTACAGATTTTAATAAACTGGTATTAAGATTGGAAGAGAAAGATACCATAAGGTTATCCAAATGATTGGTATACAAGTCTATCTTAGCATAAAATAGCCTTCTAGGATTGCTGCATAAAATTACCAGCAAACACGCTGTAACAGTAGGACTTTTGCTTGAATTGAGTCTGTCCTTGTCAGCTCCTCTTCTAGCATCCCTGGATCCCATGCTTCATTCTCTGCTCAGATAGCAACGCCTTTACCCACCCCACCCTGCGCTTCTACAACATTGTTTCACCTCTGTCAGGCTGTTTGGGTAGATTTCCTGATACAAGGCCAGAAAATTGGTAGTGGGGTTCAGGGTCAGGTTTCCAAGTCCTTTAGTAACATTTCTAGAAGATGGATGGAGAGGCTGAATCCTGAGAACAGCCTTCACTGGACATCTGGAAAGTCTGCGGGATCAAGGCTGGGTTCAGTTTTTGTGGTGTGTCCACAGCAGTCCAGTTACAGCTCACAGGTATGCGCGTCTCAGGAGGACTTTCTTGTTACTCCAAGGTAGCCTGAAAAGAACTAAAGTGCCCAGAAAGACTCTGAAAATCTGGCCTCCAATACATAAGGGTGAAATCAGCCCCAATGAGAGAGTAATTGGTAAAAATCAAAAGCACAACAACAGTGGGCAGTTTTGGAGCCCTGATTGCAACCGTTGTGTCATGTCTTGCGTGGTTACAGCGTCATCCGCAGTTAGGAAACGCACCACCTTTCTGTGGAACATCTAGATGACCACCAGGCATTTATGTGTCACCCCCACCCCACCCCACCCCAGTGCTGTGAGGCCACATCCTTTCCTGGAGAGGGAAAGCCTTATTAAAAACCAGAGTGGTCTCTGGGGACTCCCCAACAAACTTTGGGGATATCTGTAGAACACGGGGAGAACAATAGTTACAACCACCTGCGGGATCCGGAGGACGTCGACAGAGATGAAACAGGTGAAATGCTTGGCCCAGGCCTGGGACCCTTGCAACTAAATATTATGCCAATAAACTAAAGCAAAGCGGTTATGAAATCAGGCAAATAACAAGCAAATAAATTATAGCTGCCACTGGGATATCATCCACTAGAGATGATTTCTGTTGTGTGCTATCCATGCGAACGAAGGCAGATTGAGACCGCAGCTGTCAGTAGCCCAGAGGGCCTAAAAGTCTGTTGCCAATTCCTGTTTCCCCATGCTCACCAGGGTCGTGTGGATGTGAGAGGCCTCGGGCATCCATACAGTGGTCCTGGGCAATGCAGTGACGATGACCACCAGGAGGGGGAGGCAAGAACACGTGTTTCAGAATACAACGTGCTTTGCTGCACTAGGGCAAGGCTCTTTGGGGGAAGAAGTTGAGGCTGGGATCAGCGCTTAGGCTCCGAGGTTCCTCCTCCTAGCTGTGGGTGTCTGGAGATGTTCTGAGCCTGGCTGTTGATTTTCTTCTAGTTGGCCACAAAGTGGAACCCCGGGCTGGCTGGAAGTTCGGTGTAGCCGTTAAGGGCTCCAGGGTACCTCATGATTGGTTGGTTTTATTTTCTCCCCTATTCCAGCCCTAATTGGCCCTGGCTAGAGAGCTTTTCTGGGGAGACTCTTGGCAGAGCTCTGACTCTGGGCCTGGCATTCTCTTTCCATTTGGAGGCACAGCACTGGGTCAGGTGCCTTGACATACTCAGCAAATTTCCTCCATCAGCAAGCGGGGAAGGCAGAAGGCAGCTGGAGGTGTGGACTCCTGCAGGGACAGAGCTACTCTCTCATCCTGAGCCAAGCATCAAGCTTCTTTCATTGATTCCCCATCTATCAAGAAACGCCATCACCTGTGCCCCTACTGTGCACCATCCTGTATCTCACACTGGGAGAGCATGAACATTTTACAAAAGCTCTGAGAGGTGGGGTGATTTGCTCAGAGCCACACAGTGAGATGCCAGTGGCAGATGTCATCAGGTTGGGGCCTTCTGCCCTCCCTGGTGGGCTTGGGAGTGGTCCTGTGGTCTCAAAGCCAACAAATCTCAACCCCACCACTCACCAGTGAATCCCTTGCTTCTCCATCTTCTCCACAGGCCTCAAGAGCCCCCCATTACCCTAGTCTTTCAAGTGATTCAGATTCTGCCCCGCATTTAGCAGTCCCCCTCTGCCCTCCACCTGAGGACGTGCTGGCAGGTGCTTCTCTCATGGCTTGATCTTGCTCCCAGTGTCAGCTTTGCTTATGGCGACCACTCTCAAATGCGCCACTTCCTTGCCACGCTCTGCTGCTTGGATCCCAGGAGCCAGAGTGTCATGGAGTGGCTCTGCGCCCTTTGTAGTGGTTAGAAATAGGCTCAAATTGTGTTTCTTTCCCCACCGTGGTAAACGGATTGCCTTCCACCTCCATTAATGTCAGTAAAGTGATTGATTCCGCCTCCTCCTTTCTTGAGTACATACATCCTTGACCCATGTCTATGTGCAGTGCTTTCCAAAGGTGTTCTGTGCTACTCACGGTCCAGTGAAGACATTTCAGTGCCCCTCTCCTCCCCCCGCCCTAGGCTGTCTGTCCATCCACTGATGGGACACCAGATGTGGCCCAAGGTCCAAAAACAGCTGGCAAAAAAAGAACTTGTGATTTTGTGCTTCCTTTCTACTCCTGCTGGCCTTGCTCCAATCCAGAGGTGAACTCTGATGGAGGAGCAGGTGTTCCTGAAAGAGATTGCCATGTTCAAGCTCTTGCACCCCATCTCAGAGGTAACCAAGGTGGTCACCCAAATTTGCTGTTGTTACAGGCAGGGAGTGCACTCTGGTCTGTAGAAATCTCTCCATGGCCAAAGGAGGCCAGGGCTGAATTCCACTTCTCTAGCCTCAAGTTTCCCTGTAAGCAGGCAACCTTCTGTAAGCACCACCTGGCTCAGTTGCTGCAATCCTGTCTGACATCTTAGCAGTCACCCTCGTATCTGAGAGACCAGGAGACCTAGAAGCTTGTGACAAATGACCTTGCCTTGGTACTGCTTGTCACATCTGATATTTTAGAAGTAATGGTGATAAGGGAAGTTCCCATGGAAAAGAATAAGACAAAGAAAGTGTACTTTGGGAGCCATTGTTGTAGGTGAAGCTGCAGTCTGTGGCACTGGCATGGTTAAGGTCCCTGCTAACACACCTGGGATACAAGCAGATAATAGCCTACGTGCTTAGGCTTCTGCCACTCAAGTGGGAGTTTTTTTTGGAGTTCCTGGCCTCTGATTTCAGTCTGAACCAACCCTAGTTGTTGCAGTCATTTTGAGTAATGAACCAGCGATTAGAAGATCTTTCTCTATCATTCTGTGTTTCAAATTAATTAATAATCTTAAGTAAGAAGGTCTACTTTTATGAGCCAATCTGGCATGGCCTTCTGGCCCACATCTCTCCTTATAAACATATTGCTAATACACTAAAACTCTGTCTAGGACCCAGGGAAACTGAGGCAGGGGAACATGGCCAGTGGCCCGTGTTCATGGAAAAGGATGGTGGCGTGGAAGGATCTGAAAGGCAAATCCACATAGGCCCAAGTCAAGTCAATGCATTTGCTTTTAAAAGAAGACATTTGGCAGGGTAAGGGGTGGTAGAGTCCAAGTTATAGCAAGAGGCCATGGTGAGAGAAAGAGAGAGTCTTTTATCCACTGGTCTATTTCACAGCTGGCAACAACTACCAAGGCTGAGCCTAGCAGAATTCACAAGCCAGGAGCTTCAAGTCTCCCACATGGATGCAGGAGCCCAAACACTTGGGCCATCTTCTGCTGCTTTTCACAGATCATTAGTAGGGAGCTGAAGCCAAAGCAGAGCAGCAAGGAAATGAACTAGCACCCATAGAGGGTGCTGCGTGTTGCAGGCAGCAGCTTTACTGCTAGGCTACAATGCCAGTGCCATGTCCATGCATTTTGATGATTGCCTGGGAGGCAGAATTTCTTGAGTGTGACAGAAGCATTTTTGTTTGTTTGATGAAAATAGTACTTACATGCTCTGTTGCTCCCACTTTGCAGGCAGTTAGGACATTTTCCTGGTGAGAGAACACTCCTGCAGACCAAAGATGAACGACGGAAGGTTATTTTGTAATATTTATCCCTGCAAAGTAAATATTTCTGTCTCCATCATGGTCCAGAGGTTCCCTGTTGACAGCTTCATAGATGCTTCTGCTCCTCTTTGGAACAGCCAGCCGTTGCCTGGGACAGGATGACCAGGCGCAGCTGGTTCTTGTCACTTTTGACTGTGGGCTCCTTGCTGCCAAAGGAAGAAAAGCAACCGAGTGGTCCGCACAGGGTGCAGAGCAGAGGCCAGGGGGCTCAGATCAGGTTCTAGGTGAGGATTCCTGGGAAGACCCACCCCCACCCCAGAGAGTCAAAAGAGGGCTCTCCGCGTGTGGCTGTGGGCCAGCATTCAGTTCTTTGAAGTCATGTTACAGATTTGTTTCTACAGTGTTCTCACATCCACTCCCTTCACTCTATCAGCACTGCACAGAGAGGTTAGGACTGAGCAGGCTGTGAGGCTGGGCTTTCTGGCCTCTGGCCCACAGGCTCAGTTTCCACTCTGTGGCTGTGAGACACACTGGCTGCCTGGCCTGCTGTTACCTGTAGCCTCAGCTCTCAGGCACCTCCCCATGGACCCTGGTCCCTGGTCCATAGGCTCAGCTTCTGCTGTGTGGCTATGAGACCCACTGGGCCCCAGCCTGCTGTCACCTGCAGCCTCAGCTCTCAGACACCTGCTTCTGGCCCCTGGCCCACGGCCTCTAGTGTGGCTACGAGACATACTAGATACCTGGCCTACTGTCCCCTTCAGCCTCAGCTCTCAAGCAACTGCCTCCAGCCACTTTACACGCTCAATGCTACTTCATTTGTCCCTGCAGCTCCCTGCAGTGTTCCTTGCTACTGCATCCTCACACAGGTGGTTCCTCCTGCTGGAACTTTTTCACCTTCACCTTTACAATAAACAAGCAAATTCCTTTGGGAACCTATGCAGCTGCCACTTCCCCTTCTCCCATCATTAACTTCCTCCTCTGCATGCAGTGACTGGGGCTGGGCTAGGGCCAGAGCCAGGAGTCAGAACAGAATCCAGGTCTCCCACAAGGGTAGCAGTAACCCAAGTCCTTGAGCTATCCCAAGATCTATACCAGCAGGAAGCTGGAGCCAAGAGTTGAGGCCAGGATTCAAACCCAGGTATCTCCAACATGGGATACAAATGTCTTAACCACTAGACTGAATGCTTGCCCCCACTGTTTTATCTTTTAAAAGAAAATTAATTAAATAAAAGCTCAAAAAATAATGTACCTCGTCATTGCCAAGGACTTGTCACCCCTCCCTGCCCTTGCTCATGTATTATTTAGAAAGGTCTTTTCTTAGTGACTAGAAGGACATTCTTAGATTTGATTTCTTATCTCCTTCTTTGTCCCTTGGTCCCTTCTGCCTCATCCTCTATCTTCCCATTGGCCCAAG